>NC_083656.1:8793345-9135845 GCF_963576545.1 Limanda limanda | reverse complement strand
GAGCGGAGGGGTGCATTGAAATGTCACCACCTCATCGCGGCGTCCAAATTAGATTAATAAAGCTTTTAAAAGCTTTGAGACATCGCAGCCTAAACTGTCTCTCTCTGACTCCTAATTGTTTCGTTTATAAAGTGTCAGAAAAATTTTAAAAAACAAACAGTTTTCTCAAAACCAAATGTGACGTCTTCATGTTTCCAAATCCCCTGTATTCATTAATTGATTACACATTTTTGATCAATGACTCTTTTTTTCCTTTTACCCTATAATCCCTTCCAGCGCTAATCACGGCTCCTCTGTGATGCTGATTTCATTTATGTTAACATGATCAAAACATTCAATTAGAAAAACAAAATGCAGCTGAGTTCATCCAATTTGATGCAAATGAGTTTTAATTTGATTTCATTTAGCCAGGAATTGAATCAGGCGGGAAATTATGGAGGTGTATTATTGTGAAATACATAACAATGTGTTGAGGGAACGAGAGCGTATGTATGTTGACATGTTATTTAAACAAGGAGCAGACTTTTGGGAAGGGGGGGGGGAAGGGGGGCTTTTCCGTGACCTTAAGGCGCCAGCTGAGCTCCTCGTGCTTCTAACAAGTACTTAGAAAATCAGTTTTAATTTGCTCGAAAGAGTTTGGACTCTTACTCTGAAATCCTCCTCCTCAGACTTCTCATAGTTAAAACTACTACTCATCTTCAATCTGCGCCTGGTTCATGACGCTTCTTCTGTTTCTGTTTGGCGCGCAGTTGGTCAGACTCGCTCCCAGACCCCGGAGTTGCGTGGGCTAAAGGCCTCCCGCCGGGGGTCGTGACCCCAGGGTGCCGAACCCGCAGAGAGGAGTCGGCTTCTTAGAGCCGGTTATCTGATCTGATAGAAGCTGCTCCCTCGTTACCGGAGTGTTAATACCTACCGATGTCAGGATGAATACGCTCAACTCCCTTGATGATCGATAAACAACCACAGAGCAGGACAAGCATGTAACGCACCAACAAAAGCCACTGTGGTCAAGGATTAGTATCACCGCTGCATAATGGCCAGATTGGGAAATGTCCAAATATTGAATCTGACTTGTATTGACGCTAATAGACACTTAAAATCACATGCAGTCGAGTGTTTCGCTTTAACAATACATATTGGTGAGCGTTATAAAAATCTGATTAGTTAATTTAAATAAATTTAAACAATAATAAATACATTTGTAGGGCGCATCGACTGGTGTGCATTCAAATACCTGACCTCATGTTTTTCATTTGTCCAACCATCTTTGTTACCTTCGGAAACCAATGATCATATCCATTGGTTAGCTTTAGAGGAAGATTCTGGTTTGATTTATCATGGTGGTTAAAGTCAGATGATGATGGCGGTCAGGATAAGAACAATAGAACGTCAGCGGTCGACAGGAAACAGTTAATTCACAACCCCCTGTGTTACCCGATGGACAGCAGTCATAATTTATACAACTGCTAGAGGACGTCGTCCCTTATGTGTTGGGAACGCCAGCTAGAAAATGTTCAAAACAAATACGTGAAATTGATCCACGCCCCTTGATTCGGCATAATTAGGCTGCACTGCTACGTAATTGTCTCCAGAATCATCTTCATCCACAGTTGCCGCTGATTTGTCAGGTGGGACTCAGTGGCTGGGAGGGCAGCTGGGACTGCCGTGGCTCTGAGTGGGAGGACGAGTGTGTAGGTTGACCCGGGATGGTTTGTCTTGTGTGTGGGAAGTGTATTCTACAGTGGTGAATGAGAAATATGGCGAGGGTGGGTATTGATCAGGTGTTGTGGCTCGGGCCGGCTGATGGAGAGTAATTAATGACTCTATTTGCTTTGGTAGCAAAGAGAACAATTGAGTTTGATAAAGTGACAAGCGGCGGCTGAAGGAGGTGAGGGCCATAAAACAAACTGAATATTCAAGCTGAGGTGTAAACATGAGGAGCAGATCTGGTTTCAGTGACATGGGGAAAATACACTTAGTTTGCCTAAAGTTAAAATGAAGGCAACAGAAACTGTGATTTGGAAGTTTAACACGTGGTGTCTTAAAGTGACATAATGTAAACGTGACACAGTTTAAAACAAAAGGAACATGCCAATGATACAAATGTGATAAGAAAGGGAAATTTTCCCTTTTTAAGTCCTCCACCAGTGGGTCCATCTTCAACATTTTCATTCAGTTTCCAGTGAGTTAGTCTAAATTTGGGGGAAATTTGTACAGAATGAGGCACAAAACATCTGGAATATGTTCGTCCTGATGTAAAAGTGCAGCTACTGTGACATTGTGTTTGATAACATCACTCAGTATCCTGGACCTTCATAGAAAGGTTGTGACTCGGATACTGAAAACCATGTATCTCCACAATATCATCTTTCCATAAACTATGAATACGGCCTTGGATTTTAAAGCTTTAATCCAGTGAATGTTAAAGTGGTTTTACATGCACGTAGAAGGCCTGGCTGCACCAAAAAGTCACGAAATTTAGAGACTGGTTTTAGGAAGCGTAAGAACAATTTTTAAGGTAAATCAAGAGTTTACTGGGACAAATTATGTAACGTGTTTGGGGGTAAAACAAAAACTTAAAATCCATACACAACACTGTGTGAAACACTGGAATAAGTTTTATATGAGGTAACACAAGGACATGTTTCACTGCTCCAGTAGAAATTGATTCATCGACCCGCCCTTACTTGAATGACTGCAAATGGAAAAACAGAAACCTTTGATTTTTCATTATGACGTAGACAAAGAAACTCGTGACCGATTCCCGATCCACTTACTAGGATCATTATCGGCACCGATAACGATTCGGCGTATTGGATCGTGCGTTGCTTGTAAATAAGTCCTGACGCGGTCGTCCGTGCAGTGGGTACAGAAAAAAAATGTTAACAAGATATTGTTTGCAAACTCATAACTTGTTTATTACTATAACTATCAGCACAATTTGAGGTTACACGCGGCTGCAAGAGCTCGGATACACATACACACTCTCACTCACTCTCTCATACACACACTCTCACACACACACTCTCTCTTTTATAGCTCCTCCAGCTCTCCCAGAGAGAGTCGGGTTCATTCTCTGGCCTCAGCCTGTGAAAAAAGGTCAAGCAGCAGAATAGGATGGCAATAACCCTTCCAAATGGTACTATCACACAGACATGATTGATCAATTGAATTCCATGGCAGAGAAAAATGTGGGATTAAGTAGAGTATTATACGCACAATGAGTTGAGGCATGATGTTCATTTCAAGTTCATTTCAGCTCCCTCTTGCCACCAGATCAGGCAATCAATAGGGGCCTTGCATATCATATATCACCACTCTCCCACTGAGGGGAGAACATAATCTGCAGCAAATTTAGAATGACAGATTTGTAAGGGAGCTGAAGCTTTGTGGGATCTGGGGAGGAGACCAAACAGACACGGCCGCTGCAGCCAAGGAGAGGTGGAGGGGGGGGTGATGGGAGGATAAAAAAAAAGAAAAAAAGGGAGGGATGGATGGAGGTATGGTAGGACGGCCTGTAAGAGGGCTTCAAAGCGTCGCACACGAGCGATACCCGGGAAAAGCGAAGGCATCCTTCTCTTCCAACAGTTGGGTAATCAGGTCAGGAGCCGGGAGGAAATTCCCTTGTTTGGAGAGAGGGATGATTGAACTAGACTGTGCGATTTTATTCAGGCTCTTGTCCTGCGCCGCTGTTTCCAAATGGAACCGCACACTCGCAGGGAATGAAAGCGGTATTGAATTGTAAAAGGGAAATTGTGCCTTTAAAAAAAAAAAAAAAAAAAAAAACCTGCTCTTGATTTCACCGAGCACCAGGAGAAGAGGGGGGGGAAAAAAACCTTTGGCTGGAAAGGATAGGCACTAAAACGGAATAGCTGCTGTTTTCATCAGTATACATGGACGCAACAACATGTATATATCCGCACGCGATCGTAATCCATCAATTACCAGAGGGCTTTCAGATCATGGTGGTGTTAATACTGTGGGGTGGTGCAGGTAAAAGTCTGTATGATGTAGCCAGTGGCTCACGACAGCCATTAAAGGTCCTGAAAAAAAAAAAAAAACTGCACTCCATTCTTTTCTGTCCTCCTCGGGTCCCCCGCAGAGGTGGTAACAGAAAAAAAAACATGAGGAGAATATAAAGTGCATAGCTTGAAGTAAAGGCCAGCTTCCCCGGGGTCAGTGTCTCGACTGTTGCTCTCTCTTCTTGTAGATGGTTCAGATGGTTCTGGCCCAAACAGTGATTCTCAGGGTAGTGTGGAGAGTTTACGGAAACACCTGAGGGCAGATGCCTTCACTCAGCAGCAGCTGGAAGCGTTGGACCGGGTCTTTGAGCGTCCTCCGTACCCTGACGTCTTCCCCACGCCGGAGCACATCAAGCCGGAACAGGTTAGTAACTCTGCAGCTCGCCATTTTTTTTTCATTCTCATGAACAAAAACACCAAAATAAGACTTGTACCTTTGCCAAGGCCCAATAGTCCCATCGAAATTCACTAGACTGCACCAAATTGCACACACTGACAAATATCAGTCCCATTAACGTGCCTGATTCTTTGCATCAAGATCCATTAAAGTGGGAAAAAGAAAATCGTATCAGTACCAGATTTTAAAGGCTTCTTCCCTGACTCATAACGAATCCGTCCGCCAAGTTTCATGCTCATCCATTGGGTCGTTTTTGCGTAGTCCTGCAAAACAGACAAACCCCACGCTGATGAAAACATAACCACCCTCACAGAGGTAAAACTGTGCATGTGATGCTGAAATCGAGCATTTGAAAAACACCTTTGTCAGAAATATTCCCAAACCAAGAGCTAATTAAACGAACGTCTGAGATGGCCGAGCGCTGGATTAGACGCCGGCGTGTGTGTAATGCTGCGGGGATCAAAAGGGAAAACTCCCACACACCGTATTGATTTTGTGATGAAAAACACATTCCTTGTATCCCCTATAATTGAGAATAACAGTAAGGCAACACGAAATTAATCAATACCTAGATTTTTCTTCTCACTTGCTGTGTTATTCAACTGCTGCTTCTCTTTGTTGTTTATTCTACGACTCGAGAAAGAAAGCCACGGCTGACGAAAAGGCGTTTTTGGGAAGAGAATAGATGCATTCAACATTTGCAAACACCCTCTGATATTAAAAGCACAGTCGCCATCCATCCTCATTTAAAAAAAAAGCCACTCCCCCCACAAAACGACAGCCAGAAACCCCTGCTTATTAAAAAACTCCAGGCTTATTACAATGGATAACCTTTATTTACTTTCATTATACTATTAAACAACAAGAGACTATTAATTTCTCCCACCAAACTACAAGTTGGACCCATAAAGCAAAAGCAGTCCCGCTAATTGAGTTCATTTTAATTTCTCTCCAATCGGGGCGAATTACGCAGGTGATAAATCAGTGGGACAGGCCTCACCTCCAGAAGAGGGCCTAATTTGCGGCTAATTACAAAACTGATTTCTACTGGAAGATCAATACCAAAACGAATTGGAAATGACTTGCAATCACAAAGAACGTCAGGGGGAGTATTAAAAGGCACGGGGAAAAGGGTGAGAGTAAAAAAAAAAGGGGGCAAGCGAAGAGGGAGGGAGGGTGGGGGGGAGAAAGAAAAGAGGCCAAGAACAGTCCAGAAAAATCAGCTTTAATTTAATGCAATATTAATCAGAGCACTTCCCCCCCCCCCGCCATGGGTGCCTCGCGTTTCTTTTTTTTTCTTTTTCTTCCTCCACTGGAAAATGTGGCCCTATTAGCCAGTGTCTGGGATGTGTAGAGAGGCATTAAAAACCCATTCTGGAGATGCAAAAACTCAATGGATTCACCCCTCCCACACTTCTGCCAGCCATTTGGTCATCCCATTCAGACCTATCTTTTCAGTCCCCCCCACACCCCCCTTGCCCTTTATCTGCATGATAAAACGTCTGTTTGGCGTCTGAAGCCTCCCAGAATAGAGGAAAACATCCGACATTGTGCCAGCGAACAGTTGTAGCAGACAATTAGAGTTTATCGGCGATAGCGGCAGACAAGAGCTGGGGTCACGGGCGTCCCCCCCGGTGGGAGCGCGGCCCACTGAAACCACTCACGCTCACACTGGGCTTTTGGACAAACATTGTCAACACTCAGACTCCGGAAGTCTCATCTCATTAAAAAAAAAACCTGCTAACATCTGCCGTGAGTGTCTCTGAGTGGATTCACAAAAGGAAACATGACGATGAAAGGGAAGCTGGGAAGGGATGAGTTCTTAAATGAGTGGATTTCTTTTTTTTAATTCAATGATCGGTTCACCCATGTTACAAAAAGACGTTTGGTTTTTATCTGCTGAGGTTTTCGGAGATGATTTCTGCCTCCACCACCATGCAGTGGAGGTGGATGAGTTTTTATTTGTGGAACTCAAACCAGTGAAACTTTAATTAAAGGGGAAACATTGGGATTTTGTTAAGAATCTGCTAGTTAAGATAATCCACCTACTTTGCAGTTAAACGAAATATTCCATATGAAAACAGCAGCCTGCATGTGGATTATTCAGTGTATAAAATTGTATCAGCTGATAAATTGAGCATCACATCAAGCTTCAATTTAATAAAGCACCAAATAAACTAATGTTTACTGGTGTCATCAAATATTTGGATAGATCCATAGTTTTTATTCACAGATACAGATATTAAGTCATTTGAATCATAAGCATATTAAGTTTAGGTTTTAGATTTTCAACTGAGTGATGGTTTTGTAGAAAAATAGTAACAAATCTTGAAATGGGACTTGGTTACTTGGGTTTTGCAGCTCATACTGCAAGCTACCATTTAATTAGATTAGCTCTCATCCATAAATGTTACCGAACCTCATTTAAAGTTGGGTTTAGATTGATGTTTCAAAAGGAAAATATCTCAAAGCTTTGGCTCACAACCCACAAAATGATCTGCATTGCTTGGATACAGCTTTTCTGAGAGTTTTCTTTTTGTGATTAGGGTGAACTGGTCCTTTAATACGACATCTGAACGCACACAAGAAGCAAAACCTCAAAGAGTTCAACACTCACAAAAAGCCCAAGTTGTACGAGTGATAAGAAGTTTATAAAGAAATTTTAAAAAGGTGGTTTAAGACAAAAAATGAGAAAGGTGAATGGCGTCTCTCAAACAGGACCACATGGTGTGTGCCTGTAACAAAGCACAACTGCTTTCTCCCTTGGCTGATCAGGGGTAGGACTGCAGTCAAGCACAAAGGGCCAGCTGACGCCTTGGCTTTTCACTCATCTCAAAATCCCACTTCCTCTCAGACAATACCAAAATACATTCATGATATGCTTGAACTGCCACCCTGCAGCTTGAACACACACACACACACACACACACACACACACACACACACGCACACACACGCACAATGCCCTCATACAAATTTATACTCGCACCGGCCTGTGTGTGCAGCGCTTAATGGAGGAGGAGAAGGGAGGATAGGTATTGTTTGGTTGTGTAATGATTCAACTGTCCTTTTCCCAGGCTAATGAGTACTCGCTCCCTGCCCTGAATTCCAGCCTGGACGAAGTCAAGCCCAGTTTATCCTCTAGCGCCAACCCAGACCTGGGCCCCAGTGTGTCGCAAAGCTACCCTGTAGGTAAGATCCAGTGCCGCACAGTTTACGCCTTTACGCTGGCCGGGCCACAGCTTCAGCTGAGGGGATTTTGAAGAATAATGCAAAGGAAAAAAAAAACCCATGCTTGTGCAATTGACGAAAAAAAAAAAGAAAAGAAGGACAAATGTGTGAAAAATAAAGGCAAACCCAAAAAGTTAAGTGTGAAGACTTTTTTAATAAACCATTTCACTCTGAGCTGAAAAGGTGGAACGACGATGCGATAAAAGCTTAGCAGCTGTCGTCCGTCTGGTGCTTTCTGCTGAGCAAGCAGGGCGATGACAAAGATTGGGGGGTGGGGGGTGGGGGCGAGCTGTTCAGTCACCGCTGGACAAGGACCTTTGGGTGTCAGCACATCAGAACTATGACTGTGTATCAGAGCAAGGTCTCACACACACACATGCACACATACACACACACACACACACACACACACACACACACACGCACAAAAAGGCCACCATGCAGCACTGACTGCTCGTTGGCTGCTGCTGTGTTGCTCCTGTGATTTGTTCGCCGCGAGACAGTTTGTGTGTCTCAAAGCGCGAGTAATGTGCCTCGGTAAATACACTCTGGCATTTCTGCCGCCTAACTCTAACACCATGATCATTTATTTCACCCTCCTCTCTCCCTCCCTCCCTCCCTCCCTCCCCACCCTCTCTCCGTCTCCTCTCCCTGTCACAGTTAATGACTGCCTGGCTAATTGAAATATTGTTTCGTTGTTGCCGTATTACCAAGAAGAAGGTTAAGTTTACTGAAAGTTTACGATGACTGTCGGAAGGCCCCCCCGAGATTAATGTACGGGGCTTTTATTAAAATTCATATAATTATGCAGCAGCCATCAAAGGCAACGAGTTCTGCACGGGGGAGGACGGCGTGATTGAAAATGGCAGCAGCCCCCCTCCTCAGCTGATAGCCGAGCAGCCTTACCAGAAAATACAGAGGCCCTTCTCTCATTAATATGTGGGAGGTAGATTTCCCCTGTAAGGCCTCCTGAGAAGAAAGGTGTGTGTTTGTCCTTTGTGCAGCGATGACCCCGTGGAGAAGGCAGGCCGGGCTTTGTTTGCACCTGGGATATGTTAGAGGGTCTCCGCCGAGAGGGTCTCCTTACTGCTTTACAGGTGCAAAGAGACGTGTAGAAGAAGAAAGATGGGATTGTATGCATATCAGTGTGTTGCCTTGTGTGTGTGTGGGAATGTGTGATTGGCTGTAGACTTGCTTCTGTATTAGTAAATACGTTCATTCCGCGCCCTTCTCTGTTGCTAGATCTCACTAGAGGCAGAGAAATAAAGCATATAGAGGTCAAACTAACGGAACAAACATCGCTGCGACTTCCACTTGGTAATTAGTATTTGGTTAGTGGCTCCTCTGCTTGTCCCCCCCCATCCAATGCCTCCCTGTCTGGGTAATATTCAGGTGTGTGGTCTCTCTAATGGCTGAGTATTACAGTTTACTTGCCGGCGATAAGCCTACCAGAGGAATTTTAAGCCCGGCGGAAAAAAAGTAGTAAATTATCTGCAGTATTTAGGCTGAGATCCAATTTAAAATTAATTGTGTCTTTACGGGGGAAAGAACTGGAGATTATGTTCATCCTTAAAATGTTTTGGAACACCAATTAAAACACCCGAAGTTATTGATCTTGTTGATTTTATGTCCCGGAATTTGCATAATCTATTAAAAATGAATGATTCATGAAGTGCACTTTGCCAGAGATTGGGATTCTCAATGAAGTGAAAGACTTGAGAGATAGAAATCTATTGTGTCCTCTGCTTATCCTATTAAGGCTCAAAAGTACCTGCAAAGCAGGCTCAAATAAGAAAGGGATTTAAGGGCATTGTGCACATCATCGAAATTCAGCGGCAAGAAGCCACTTCCATTAAAACCGTTTTTTTTCTCTCTCCCTCTCCTCCACATTAATGCTGTATTACCTGCTAAATAGTCCCTCTTACCCCATAAAAACACCAAAGGGTTCCATGAATATGTGGATAGGACAATTGCATATTGTGAGGTAATTTCTATTGTTGATATGGGAAGTAATTTCTTTGATGAATTCCCTTCGAGAGATGGATTTCATCTCAAGTGCTTCTTATTCTTGTTCATCTGAACTGCTTAAAATTCAAATAGTGTGGGCCGAGGATGAATTTATGAATAGCAGAAGGAGGAGTTCAGAACTTTTTTGTGTATTTTGAGAAATAAATGGAGAGATGGCCTTGATACGGCCGATTGTCCACTATTTCTATAGCGAGAGTCTCTGTATTTCCTGAAATTAGTCAGAGCCCACCTGTTTTCTTGATGGTACTTCAGACTTCAAGCACCGGGTGTATTCCCTTGAGCATTCAGTGGGAGTTTTACACATCTCCACTCAATGACTGCATACTGAAGACTCTTTAAACGTATTCCCTGCTGGGCCTGTTAATGGAGGTCTCCACAGGCTTAATGCCCGGCGTGTCAATGACACCTCTCCTCCTCAAGCATCTGCCTTTGTACGCTCCTTTATCTCCTTTCTGTTATTCTCCTAAACAAAAGTTCACCCAGAAATAACAAATACTCACACTTAAACTTCAATTAGGGTGAATGAGAGCTCTCAGGGTGAAGTAGACAGGGAGTGCAGAGACCTGCCGTTGTCCAGTGAGCAGCGAGCAACGATCAGACAGCAGACCGGCCGCCGGTGACGTGCGGCCTCCACCCGCTCGCTCGTCTCCCCACAGGCGGAGAACACAGACTGCTGGAATTAATGCTTATTTCGTCTTCACAAAAGCAAACTAACCTTTGAGCACACATTTGATAATGAATGACTTTCAGCCGGCGTTTGGGGAATTAAAGCAATTTGGCTCTCCAAACATTCTTTACTTAGTTGTAATTAATTAGGGCGCTGAGATTTTTTGGCTCGTGATAAATTGCCCCATTCTGCATATAGCCTGGAAAATGGAGGTCAAAGATTTTTGGTTGTTGTTGAAGCAAACATGAAGGTGTCCCTGTCATGCTAAATTTAATACTCTTGCAAGCAAAAAGAGTCGCTCACAAACGACTTTGTTCCCGTGCCAGATAAAGAGAAGGTCACCCCGCTTCTCTGTTTGGGTTTTAAGAAACAGACTTGATGGAAATGCAAAAGCCTCACATCACATTTCCGGTCACGTCGTCGGGCTGAGATAAAAACCCATGAATCTCTGTCTGCAGTGTAATCAAGTGTTGACGAAATAAGTTTCCAGTAGTAGTTAAACTTCTAGGATGTTACCGGGAGTATTTAAACACCCGCACAAGGCTGTGTGTGAAAATAAGACTCAGCGGTTACAAGCCACTTTTCAAATGAAGGCTGAAATCAACAGGCTTTCGTAACAGCGAACCTCATGGAAATCTTTGAATTGATTTTCACAGGGAACGAAAAAGAGGGCAGGGGAAAAATAAATAGCTTGTTTTGCTGGCGTTGAATCTGAGGGGACTGTCAAGGGAAGCAGACAATATAAAGAGTCCCGTCTTTTAATGAGAATCTGGACACACATCGCTGTTGTAAAAACAACAAAGACTAGGAAGCAGCTAATGAGGCTATCATTGCTGTACAGAGAGTTCTCCGAACCGGCGCCTCTCTGAAAGACGGCTTTAAAGGGAACATAAAGCAACAGTCACAGAGCTGCTGGCAGTCACTGCCAACTGTACCCTGGAACATACAAGAACCGGGCCCAACAGAGGCAGTTATTATCATCACCAGAGTCAACATGTGAGGGGGAAAGACCCGTGGTAGCTTCGGTTGATGGAAAAACACTGTGTATACATAGACTGGCGTTCACATTTATGAACTTATTTAATATTGGGTCATGAAAACCCAGAATAACATATTAAAACAGTTACTTTGTATCAAGAATTTGTGATTGTGTTACTCAAATGAACAAAAAACACAAAGTTCTGTGTCACATTGTTGCTTCTTAAGGTTAAAATGAAGGTTGAAGTCTCCAATAAGCATTTGAAGTATTGATATCCTGATCTGATGCAGTGGATCGGTACCAGGGCTAATATTGATTAGGTATTGGCTTGAGGTGACTGAACCATATTAAGAAGAGTTTCTTGAGCGGACCCTCTGGAACAGATTCATTTAAATCTGTACATGTATGAATGAAATCTGTTGCGTGCGTCTCTCCGCTTAAAGTTGAGAAGTGAAAGGTAGTTACAGCCTCAGAATCGATAAACCAGTAAAACCTGGAGATTATAAACGGAAAAAGGCAGAAAACAAAAAGGTGAAAAAGTCGAGAAAAGGTGAAGTTTATCCCTGTTTTTCATAGCAGGTTCCGAGGAGAAATTTCTTACATTTGGCATATTTTGAAAAAATTTGACTATAGATGATTAAGTGATTTTGTGCAGAAAAGACATAGATCCTTTGCTCGTGATGTGTTTCATCTCTTCGAGGCGAGTTAATGATTTACTTTTATTAAACATGTACAACTGCTGTAGCTGCTGCAATAATAATGGAGAAAAGATTGGGCCGGTATTTGCTGAGACAGTCAGACAATAGTTACATACACACACAATGGCCTCACCCCTGCTGGACCCCCCACCTACGTTAGTCCCACGGCTCCCTTTGACTTATGTGCACTGGCTTGTGGCTAACTAATTCTTATTATAAATGAAAGGTCCGGCATGACCTCACTCTTCTCTGTAAAGCTCTTTAACTCTGCAGCCCTCCAGTCTCAGGGCTTTAGCCAAAAAGACACATCTCACCAGGTTCTTGTTCAACACAGCGATCAGTGCTGAGATTTACAAATAATAGAGAACAGTCGTTCAACGTCGACTGGATTTTTCTCTTTTATGTTCAATTTAAGAACAAAAGCGACAGTGTCCCTTTTTCATGTTTTTATTTTTCATATTTTGTGACATATTGTAGCTGACTGACAAACTCTTTGTCACACAGAGACAAATCTGGGAGCTGCTCCACAGGCTTGTAATGGACGGGTGATTTTACTGAGTATTGTCTGATGCAGCTCTGCTTTAAAAGAGGCCTTTCTAGATAGAATTCCCAATGGAGGAACCAGAGGTCAAATATATTCAAGTAAAAAAAGGGAAACATATCGAAATATACAAGTCCTGCACTAGAAATGTAAGTACAAAAGCAGCGAAATGTTCGGTAGCAAAATTCAGTATTTCTAACAAAACCTGTTTCTGATTCTCCTATATCTTCGATAGGTGATTGTGATTTCGTCTAATTTCATTTTTTTGTGTGAATGTGTTAGGAGTCCTTATAGCACATCAATAAATATCCTATTGGAGAGGATGTTCCCTATATATAATATATTTATGTAAAGTATGTATATATGGAAAGTCAAATAAGTTCCTCTCTCTCTCATATTACATCTGTACACGTCTCTCCTCTATTTCCCCCAAATAAGTTTTCCTCAGCATCAACAAACCTAATTTAGAAAGACCCGTACTCTTCTGTAGCTCCACTCAGCCCCACCACCACCTCCTCCTCTTCCTCCCCTGGCAGGCCTGGGTCTTGTGGACCTCCAGGCTCGCCACCCTGCCTCTTTACCAGATTTAGCAGCTGTTTCACTTCCCGTGCAGGCCCCCCCGTGGCCCCCTCTGCAGTCAGCATGCCTGGCAGCAGGTACTTCATTACCCAGAGGGCTCAATCGCTCACCCTTAAATAAATAAGTTGTTCAAAATATTCCACGTGTAGACAATAGAATTGCCTGTTCTTTATGCTTTCACAACTGGCAGCAAAGTAGCACAATAGAGTTGTTTTGTCAGTATGAAGCATTTTCTAACATATTTTTTGCAAAATGTATTTTTTCTATAATGTTATATAATTTGTATAACCCAGATGTGTCGAACAAGTTTTAGATAAAGTGCAGTCTGTTAAACCAAAAAGTGTTTTAGAATGGCAAATTGTTGTTTTAGTGCTTTTATATCTGTCGTATCAATGCATATTCTGGTATTTTCGTTTATTTAATCAGATAAAAGAAATTAAAATGACAATACGAAATTAAAAATTGATCATGGACAAAAAACACTAAACCTAAATTTGTTTCAACATCAAAAGAAACCCCCTCATAATTAAAAAAAGAAAATAAAATTATTTAACATGATCAAAAGTTCTTTAGGTTTATGATAGCTTGTTTGTTTCCCTGCGCTTTCTT
Organism: Limanda limanda; assembly: GCF_963576545.1. Taxonomy (NCBI): domain Eukaryota; kingdom Metazoa; phylum Chordata; class Actinopteri; order Pleuronectiformes; family Pleuronectidae; genus Limanda; species Limanda limanda. The sequence goes on along the minus strand of NC_083656.1, from coordinate 9,122,094 downwards.
CTTTAATGCAATGACATGGACAACTGCTGCCTTGTGATGATGTTATGATGCATTTTGTTCCTCATTAAAGCTCCAGTGGGACATGGTTTTCCCTTTGAGTCCAAGTGGCCCTCCTGGCTGACAATGTAGCAGGGGCCGGGGTAGGAGAGGCCCCAGCTCACAGATTGGGGTTACGTAGTCCAAATGTCCCCGCGGCCAGCGAGGACAGCCCAACTGTCACTCTCAATTACAGTGCTGAATATCTGCAAGTGGGCGACGCTCAGCAGAGGGGCCTGCATGCTCGGCCTTTGCAGCCACGGCAGAGAAGAGAGGAGCCTTATGGGATTCAGCAAAAGCCTTTTACTGCCCAAATGGTCTTCTACTATTCTACCTCCTGCAAAACACTAGCTGCTTTCTGGTTTGAGTTCACCTGTTCACCAGCAGACGGAGGCTCTGTGGTGCTAAGTAGCAGCTTTAAAAGACAACGTGGTCTTTGGAATGTTTGGGGTCGGGCAGATCAAGTGATAAATGGTGGCGCAGACTGACTTGTGGTGGCGGTGATGAGTCGTGACGTCTCTGTGAAATCTGGCATGATGAAGACTGTGTGGTTACAGGAGCTCCTTAGCATTTTGGAACTGAACAGTAGAAGCAGACTTTCAAAAGTAACTAGGTTTATATAGTTATTAATTTTTCAAAGGAAAGTACTTTATGAAATTAACTAGGTTCAGATTTACGATACAAAACACAAAACAAGTCATGAAATATGGTACTTTTCCATAGATTGAGTTAAAGAACTGTATATAAACTAAGTAAAATTAGCTTCATGTATCAGAAACAATCAATGATGTAATATATACAAGTATCTATACATATAATACCCATAAAAATGCTTATACTTTGTAAACTATGAAACATAGGTGTATTTTTCTGATGTTTCATTGTATTCCATTCAAATATATATAAATTTAATGCAATTTCTAGCTCTGACTTAAGAAAAAAGGATGAAATAAAATACAAACATTTTCCAAGTCAAGAAGAAGCCTTTCCAAGATCTAAACTAATATTCAGTCGCATGATGATGTGTTTTTTGTTTGCTTTGTTTTGTGTTCACAGGTCGGGATATGGCCAACACAACCCTCCCTGGGTATCCCCCTCACGTCCCCCCCACAGGCCAGGGCAGCTACCCGACCTCCACGCTCGCCGGGATGGTTCCTGGTGAGTGAAAGTCGACCTCAGTGCTTTGCATCGTCATTAGCATCCATTAAACAGGCGGCGGCGCCCTCAAAACGAACAGGTGTAGAAACCAAGAAGCACAGTGAGGACACTTAAGCGCCGAATTACACAGCCAGGGCGATGAATATTGACCTGCAGAGTTGAAGGCGAACACATCCTTATATTAGCTGTGTGCGTATGATTGGATCAGACAGGTTGAATAAGTGATCAGAGACAAGGGAGAGGACGCTCGCTCTCCCTTTCCTTCCCACTTTCCTCTCGGCCTTATTGGGTCATTATCTCCCGGCGTGGCAGTTCTCCCCGGCCATCGATACAGAGCATCAGCAGCCATCCCCAGCCTCTGCGCTCTGGAGCATATCCCTTCCCCCTGCTCTACTTAACCTGCAGTTCAGGTTCACAGCAAACAGTTAAGGGTCAAAAGGCAGAGGCATGGGAGCCCGGTAAATATTCAAATCGCCGTCTCTCTGAGGAGGTCAGGCTTTGTGTTTCACTGCCAGGCTACATGGCAGGGATGCGGTTTTGGTGCCGGGCTCGAACGCCTCTTCAGCTCCAGCGTCGCCGTGCAAATTTTCACCACAACACAGCCAACGTTTTGTTTTGATGTGATTAAACCACATGGATGGGGGGAAACCAGTGGAGTGTGTGCCGTTTTAGCATATCATTTACCAATTACACAACCCCATCCCAGGCTTGGGCTGTTCCCCTTCTCTCCTCTGTCGAGCGCTGCCATGACACATGTCGTTATCTCCTCGGCCAGGAAGGTCAGATTTTACGGTCACATTGGTTTTTGTGTGGAAGTTTAGCAGGTGATCGCAAAACAATAAAAACAAATACTTCAGATGTATTTTATGGAAACCGGAAAACTAGGTCAAGGACAGAAACAAGTGTGTTTGTAAATGATTTTAAAAAGGATTGCTTTCAAAGGATCCATTCATCAAAAAATACATTTTATCCTATTTCTACTTTACTTACTTGTTCTTATTTGACCTGACAGTTCGTAAATGAGATTAACTGAATTGAGTTTGAGCTGACCACTGTTCGTGCGTGATAAAAATAAATAATTTGAGTTTTATTTAAAAATCATAAACCACTGAACCCCATGTATCCCCTGGTGACCTCAGCTGTGTGCATTGTGATGCAAATACAAGCCAAAATAGCCATTTTCATTTTCTATTATTTAAATGGAAACTTTAGAGAACCCTTTCAGTCTAAAATGCATTCTGAAAACTATTCTTCAAATATAGAGGCTTTACCTGTTTGACCTACTTATTGGGCTGAGTCACTGTTGCAGCTACCAGTCAAAACAGAAGACATGGCAGAACCCTGGTTTGGCTGTAGTTTTCAGATTTGGGATTTTGACTAATAAACCTGTTAACTCATGTGGGTGGAAAAGCGTCAAGTCAAACATACTTTAACCTTCCATTTGTTCTTATGTGGCACAAAGCAAAAGATCAGGGCCTTAATCCCATGGCTTGTGGTTTTGTATTACAAGCCATTCATCCTATACACAACCTCTAAGATTTAGTGACAGGCGCAAAAACACTGTTAAAGCAAAGCCATTTCTCACCAGCTTCGTATAAAATCTCGCCTTTATTGTCTCGTAAAAAAGAAAGAAACGTGTTGAACCAACAGCACTGCTCACTGACATGCTCCAAGTTACTTCCCCTGCAATGAAATTCTGTTGCAAGAAACCCCCGAAGCTCAGACTTGAGGCGGTTCACATTGGAGATGTTAAAATTCCTACCAAGAAAGGCCGCGGGATTTATTGCCGCATATCAAAAATGTATGCATGAAACTGTTTATTACCACTCTGTATTTATTAGGCCAGTTTGGAATATACTGGAGGAAGAAGAATGGGTAGATATCCATAAATGGGACAGGGAAAGCCGCCTTCAGTGTCACATCCTGTATTGTTCAGTGTTGCATAACTTAAGTGAAATGAAAAAGAAATAAATTACTTGCTTGACTGGTCGCACACCGATGACTATCACTTTCCCCCCTCAAATTGCATCCTGTTTTGAATGACGAGAAATGGCGGCATGTGACGGGGTAATGGCTTGACGCATTGAAATGCTAATTGATTTGTTGTTTTGTTTTGCAGGGAGCGAGTTTTCGGGGAACCCCTACAGTCATCCACAGTACACGAGCTACAACGAAGCCTGGCGATTCAGCAACCCAGCGTTACTAAGTGAGTAGAGCGAAGAACTGGACGAGAACAATCAATTGACCGTTTGCTAAGCCCCTCCCCTGAACATTTATTGTCCAACTCTAGTCCCAGCGACCTAAACTAGGCTTAGGGTCTCTATCAAGCTTTTGATTTCTCTCTACAAAGCACCATGTAAGACGCTGTGCAAAGAGCAATGCTTTGCCTATTAAGTATTTGGATGGTGCTAGAGTAGAATTTATATACACGAGCAAAAGTGCAAGAAATGGGTTGGCCTATTAACACTTAGCAGTACTTCTACACCCAATTAGATAACTACATAAGGTTGTGGCATTACAGTTCATGATTTCCAAACCCAATGTTCCCTGGATGCTACGATACCAGAGGGGGCAAACATTAGCAGCTCTGTGCTTCTCTCTAGTCTATGTGGGTTTGCACTGCAGCAACCGCAGCTGAACCAAAGTTGGGTTGGTTAGTAATTCTTATAGCGTTATGTTAAAAATGAAAATATGGTTAAAACAAACTTTGCTTAATGATTGATACTAAGCTAAGACACGGATAAGACAAAGTAACATGTTCCTCTATTTTTTGGAACACCAATATTGATTGTTCCGTGTAAATTATCCATAAAATGTTTAAATCAAAATTGAAGTCTACTATTAACAGAAAATGATGACTTTGGTAAACATGTGTGTGTTGTCTCAAACTGTTTGTTCTTGTGTTAACTTTCAGGTTCCCCTTATTATTATAGTGCCGCATCGAGAGGCTCCGCCCCTCCCACTGCTGCCACTGCCTATGACCGTCACTAGTTACCATGGAAACCAAATCAACCTGCAGGACCATGGCCTCAGCCTCCATATTGCCCCCGTGTGAGCGGCATGGTCCACTGGACACTGAGCAACTGCGCATAAAATGTTCCTGGCTCTCACAAAGAGACACTTATCGTTTTCCTTTTTGGGGGGGGGGGATTCCGGACGACTCCTCTCCTTTCTACTTGGAGCTTTTTTGGACATTCAAAGCCAAAAAAACACTACAAGACGTCATCCGAGACACTTAAAGACGCTACACAGACGAGGAACATTGTGACTACTTGCAGTGGTGTAAAAAAAATGACACAAAAAAAAAAGAGAAAAAAGACTGTAAACAAAAATATCCTGAATTTATTTCCCCCCCACCACCCACTGTAGAACTGTCACAGTTTCAGCCCATCATGGATCAATACTGTACATTCCTTTTCTTGCCGGCTCTCAGCAGGGACGCCGTCCAGAGCATAAAATGTAGCAGCAGCCTTTTTCCCTTTGGTTTCCCATTCATCTCCCACTCGATTCGAACGGCAGCGCAGTGAGATCAGAGGAGATTAGCAGCAGCACACACAGACTGTGACAGGCCAACGTTGTTTTTCATCCATCTGAAGAGTCACCGAGCGAACATCCCGCATGACGAAAATCGATCACTTTTGATGCCATGAGAAGATTAGGACATATTCTCTGTGATACACAATCAAGATGTAAAAAAAAAAAAAAAAATGAAAATGAACTAAATAAAGAAACATCCGTTTGAAAGTAGGGGAAGCCGTGACAATATATCACCATGGCCCCGCTATTTGCAAGATTTCAAGAAGCTAGTAAATATATTCTTAAAATAAGTTTTTTATTTCCTTTTTTTATAATTCGTAAAACTGCAGACTGCTCGGCTAGGGTTTGACTATTTCTTATTTGTCAGGATACGAGAGGTGGTCAGGCAAAACCTTTCTGTGTTTTCTGTTCATTTTTTGCACTATTTTCGGAGGTTTGCAACACTGGAGCGTTATTATGCAGAGGAATGATGATGCATATTTGCTTTATTTCATGACTGTATGTCTAACGAGTCTCATTCTGAAAAGGCACTTACAGTTTCACACTTCTCCCCCCCCCCTCCTGTACTTCAAAACCCATTACGTCACTGCCTTGACGTGCACTATACTATGTTCTCACATCTTACATTTTCATTTAAGTTGATTAAGTCTTTGGCATTCAACCACAGAGAAAAAGGATATAACAGCCATCCCGAGTCACACCAGTGTCATCGTTTGTCTAGTTTGGTGCCAGAAGCATCCGGATTCACTCTGATTGGATGATTCTCACGACGATTTCAGCTAAATGCCTTAAACATGTCCCCTCCTGACTTCAGCTCCGTCACATGTTTCAGGCCGAGTCTTTTTCGTTAACTCAAGCTGGAGCGACGGTTTCTTCATCTGTCAAGTGAATGTATTCGCATTTGCCAAAGACTTAGTTCTTGTTAATGTTTATTTACAGGCCGCCAATATGCATCATGAGAGCAGTATTATTATTATTGTTATTATTATTATTATTATTGTTGCTGTTAGGAAAAACCCACTTTGTTCATGAGGAAAGTCTATGTATAAATTCTATGCAGTGCAGAGATGGTCATCATATGCATATTCAGCTGTAAACCTAAAGGTAGGTGGAGTTTATTTAATTATGTTATTTACAAATGGTTCCTTTTTGTAGAAGGTTTTTTGTGTGTGATGTGAAGACACTTCTCTGTAAATACAGTAAGAAAAAATGTCTTTCATGTTTCATGGGTATCATCACTTTCATTACACTGGTCTCACTTGTACAATAATAAAAGTGTCTGAAATCTTTTACGCAAAAAAAAAGGGCTGCATGGTGTTTCTGTACATTAACAACTATTCTGATTATTGTTTATTCCTTAAATTAATTTATTGCAAAGAAAAAAAAAAGGTGAAACTTTTTGATCAGACAAATACAATAACATCCCAGATTAATATTTTACATAAAACACGTGTTTTTTATCAAATGTACTCTTCACAATATGAAGGAGCTAAAAATAGATTCAAACTGACCAACTATAAATTCACAATTCTAGTTTTACAAAAAAAACATAATATATCAAAATTTTAAATGCACTATTCTTGAATCTCCTTTTACTCCAACCTGTGAGCTAAATCTGTTCTCTCTTATTTGCTGCTCTTCAAAAACAAACTTTTGAAAAACATCTTACTTATAATGGAGTATTCTTATTGTGGTATCGCCACTTCTACTTAAATAAAGTAAATACCTCTTCCACATCGAAAGTGCACGATAATTTACTCGTTATTTAGAGTATTTGTTCACATCTATAACATATATTAGGCACCTGTGGAGTATAAACAGCTATAATTCTGTTGTGGGGGACGATAAACACTGTAGATAGATTATTTTTATGTTGAGACAGCAAATAAATCAATCCCTGTAATAGGAAAACAATTTAATATAATAAATAAAAACTTTCTAAATCATATTAATATAAAATCCCAACTATCTTATCCGTACATCAGCTACAGATGCTAAATATTTCTCATATTTGTTATATTATGTCATTGTGTGCTATGAAGAATATGAGGTACTTACACACAAGACATCAAGGCAAAATAATGAGTTCAACTAAGTGTTGCAATGTCAAGAACACATTTGATGTCTGAAATGACAAATAACTATTATTTTAAGCCTAAATAGACAATATGCCGCAGCGAATTCAGGCATCTAATCGGACTGTTCTGAGATAAACATATTTACTTTTCTGGTGTGAAGATCACATGTTGCACGACGGCTACAGTGAGAATGCCTCTGAATGTTTTCTCCTTGATTTGGATCACTGAGCAGCACATAAAGTGTTTAACCTCTCCTCGCTTTGTAAAGCTGAATTAATTTTTCTAGCTGTGTGCCTGAATTCAATTTGTACTAAGTTGCAGCGAGAGACTTATGCATGAAATCCCTCTCAGAGCTTATTTTCACTCTTTCTTCGCTCCGTAATCCCTCCGCCACCGCCGCCTTGAATGACTTAGTTATATCATTATTGATTTACAACAAGTGGACACTGTCCTGATTAGCGCGGTGCGATTTGCAGAGGATTTGGGCGGCGGGAGCACACGATAAAGCTGGATGTACATTTGAAATGATGTCAGACTAGAATAGAAACGTATAACACAGTAATTCAGACGTCAATTTGATGCTCCAATCAGAAAAAAAGTGAGTTTATCCCTCTGGTTCTGCTTTGAGATTATATTAAATTAATATGTTATGAAGTTTAATAGGTAAAATATTAGAAGTCAGTCTTTTATCCCATATTTTCCTAAAAATGTCAACATTTCAAAAAGAGAAAATAAGCTTAAACATGGTTCACGCTACACCCACAAAGTGAGACCCCATTTTCGCTTTGTAATTCAATTTCTCTGCCTGTTGTTTATTTCATAGCTCCCCTGTGAAGCATCAAAAGCTGATGTTCTGTCAGCCCCTAACTGTCGTATATGTTTGTCATTCACAGCCCTTGTTAAAGCGAGAAAAAAGAAAAGAACTTGACTCTTCTCCTTTCCCCAGCTGAGAATTCCCAGAAGCAGAATTTAGATGGAAACTTTTTCTTTGTCACGTTCCTGTCTAAATTGGCATATCTGGCTCTCTCCTTCCGAAACCAATAAACTGTGAACCTGGATGTATCTGTCAATCAAGCTCAAATTGACTGCAGCATGCCAGATGACAACAGCATCCTCCAGAATATAAATATATATATTATTTATTGTATAGGAGCGGAGGGATGATCTGATTGGCTCTAATCAGCATCTGTCTTCACTCAACCATCATTCGGTTAATCAAAAAACTCACATTGACACGGCTCGTCTGAACAACGAATAAAACTGCATATGACAAAACATTAAAAATAAAAGTTTAACTCAGAAGAGGGATGAATAATGAGACTTTTAATCCCTTTAAAAACTCCTTCAGTAATCAAGTTAATGCACAAGTGTGGAAATCTTGATTTACTGTACATTTCATACACGAAACAGGCCATGCTTCTTAATTAATTCGAGAGAAGAAGAAAAAAGAAAAAACTTTTATGCTCGACTGTTAGCTCCGGAGCGAACTGTGACATTAATGTTATTGCTCCTCAATGGATAAGCAGTAATTATCTTTATGTATAGACCTCGTTGTGGAAATCACTCCTGAGGAAGGAGCAGGTTGGGGGCTCCACATGTGGGAGGGTCTGTGCGTGCTAATATAGTTTTGACAGCGCTGAGAAAAATACCTATGTCAGGTATCGTACCGGTGAACCTCATCCTGTAGAGCGCCGCACGCCACAGTGTCGGATCCAACTGTTGACCTTTCGGAGCCGACTGAACAGCTTCTCCGTGCGATTTGTTCGGCGCTTCTATGAATATGCTGCGGCGACCGAATTATAATTTGGTTACTGGTGTGTCAAATGTACAATAAATCCTCAGGATGTTATCATTTGCGGTGACACTCCAGGACTGGGAGGGGGAGGGGGTGGAGGGGCGGCGCGTGGAGAATATATGAAAATGCATTTCACGTCTTTATATCCGAGCAGTAGTCTTGGACGTTATGAAAAGAGGGGAATGGATCTGCTGCTTTATGTGCTGTATCTAATTGGATTTGGCAATATATAATACGATTCTCCGGTATCCATCAATTCCTGTGTTAGACCTGTTTGTGCGGCCGTGTCAGTGGGGCAGCCTCGCTTGTTATGATGCCTGAGCAGCAATTATGAGGTAATTTTTGACTCTTGCTGCGTGAGGCCATCCAGAGGATACTTGAGGGGAGGTTCCTAATGAGTGAGCATTGATTGATTGGACGTAATAGGTGCTCCGCTCGCTTGGAAGAAAGTGTGAGGAAAGGGGGAGAAAAATAAAAAGGGGGTGGGAAGGGGTTTGGATGACAACACATTTCCAAACGAGCGGTTATTATACCTGTTAGCACATAGGTGAGCGACACACCTTTTGCCAAGGCGAGGAGAGCTGGCTCGCCGGCTCAGCCCGCCACCAAAACCCATTTACCCTTCACCAGTAAATAATTACCCTAATGGCTATTGTGTGATACATGATGCAATTAAAGCCTAATGAAATGCACCTCACTTAGCGAACGTGTCAGGTCCCACAATAACAGGCGCCAGCGGTCCCGGGCTAACGGGCCTTGCTACCTGACTGGCCAGTAATAGGGGGGGTATCCTCCAAAGCCGACAGAAGAGCTCCCTAATCAGCTGGATCTGTCAGCCCGCCATGTTTGTTTGCAACCGGGGGGAAATATTCCACCGGAATTTGATGCAGGCTATTCCTGTTAGCAGAGCGGGGGAATAAAAAGAAGCGGGTAGGAGAGAGGGCACAATCATCAACCCCCATCCTTTCTCCCCCCACCCCGCCGTAACCCCAGCGTCTCCTGCAGCTCCCCTCGCCCCTCGCCTCCCCCCCCACCCACCACACTCCCAACACCCCAGTCACTGTCAGGCCAAACACATGATGAATTGCCCTGTCAACAGAATTCATTCAGGGACCAATTAATTCAGCAGAAATGAACTAGAGCCATCAGTCGCTGAAAAACTCAGAGCAAAGAGAGCAAAGTAGCTCTCTTTGGAAGAAAGAGAGACAGTGTGTGTGCGTGAGAGAGAGAGGGGGAGAGAGGGAGAGGGAGACTGAGGGAGAGGGTGCCAGGGGAGTGCAGTGGAAGTTAGCCTGACAGGAATTGGTCATTTAATGCTTTAGCGCACTGGAGACAGCCCCTGTCATAGAGAAAGCCATGACAGGACTCCCCTGGTACTTTATTTATTAATTATCCAGAGCAGCAAGGGGCATTTAACTGTCTCACTCCAGGCCTGTCAACTCGACTTCTTGTCATTCCCCCCCCCCTCCATAAACAGGTCCTTATGACACGAGCCCGAGTGAAAGCAGAGCACGTGGTTGTTCAAACAAATAAATGTTTTTATTGCGTTAAATAAAGTCAATCGTCATGTTGAAGCGCGACCCCCCCTTTCGAAAAACACTTGTTTGTGTTTGAGGAAATTATCTCTGGCGGCAGTGGGGGGGGCTCCGGTGAAAGAGGTCGCTCTCACTTCCCGGTACAAAACAAAACCCAAATGTAATAACCCTTCAATGAACATATAAATGTATCTTAAACTTTGTGGAGGAGTGGAGCAGTTTTGGAATAGATCCAGCATTCCCTTTTTTACTTCCTTTAACAAGTGTCCTTCTAGTTTCCTTTCCTTAGACCTCCTCAATACAAAGAAATTCATCTTCCTGATCCATGCATGTGTACGTTATCACACGCCTGGAGGAGTAAAACTGTTCAGTATTTCACAATGAAAGGAGAAGATTGCAGAGAAGTGTCTTTCTATCCCAGTGATCAGACTCCCTTAGAGTCATGCGTGACCCCTTGTGAGGGTCCGGACCTTACACCCAAATTTATTGGATTGTTCACTGGCGCAGGCCTCATCCCTCCACCAGGTTTGATGCAAATCAGCTCTGTTCTATTTGCTCAGTCTTGCTGACAAATAAACAGAACAAACCAACAGACAGAAGCAGGAGGTGACACCAACACAGAGGCTGGTAACTAAGGCTATTGTAAATCCAGCAAATAAAAATAGGGCCAAGGCGCAAGACCATGCTAATATCTTTATTATTGTATTCTGTATTTGAACCTCTGTTAATTATCATCAAAACATGAATATTGTCTTAATCTTATCTTTCCTTTTCTTCTATGCTTTTCTCTTTACTGTTGACTCCTTTACTGCAAACTGAGTCCAATGAGCTGTTGCATTACATGCGAGTCATTCTGTTTAAACACTTCTGTATGAAACAAATCAAATTCATAAACAAAGGAATGGCTGACCTTATAACTGTTGAGTTCCTCTAGCTTTTCTAACTTTGGAGTGTTAATCTAACAAATGAGATGAACATGAGGATTTCTTTTCTAGAAAACAGCATGTCCTCCTCGAGTCCGTTTTCTCTGCTGGAAACTCAATGAGACCGCCATTGACCCGTTCAGTCAAAGGTTTGATCTTTCTCTTTTGTGCCGTGTTGATCAGCTGGTAAATATTTGATGGAACCTTTTCTCTTTAGCACATTTTGCCTCCTGGTGTAACAGGAGGATAGTGCTAGCAGCTGGGAAGCTGCTAATTCACCAGGGTATTCCTTACCAGCATGACACAACAACCTGCAGCACGACAACAACATCACCTGCACTGCCAGCATCACAAAGAACTTTGAAGAAAGAGGAAACACACAGAAACTTAATGAAGGGACGTTCAATTACTTCTCATCCGATACCCTCATTGTCACGCGTGTTGCTACAGTGTTGACCTTAATGAGTGTCTTAATCCACACAGGCATCACAGTTACGACCCTTAACTTAAGACCCGCAATTGAAGAGAGCTGCTTCTCTTCAAGTTTGAAACAAAGGCACTGGAATCCAGAGGAAAGCAGAAATAAGAAGAAGAAGAAGAAGAAGAAGAAGAAGAGCTGCAGTATATAATTAATTAAATGAGACTAATTAGGAACATGAGAGCAGGTGCCAGGCTATGGGCTGACAGCGCAGACAGCCAGACAACAGGAAGGAGAAAAAAAACCTATGGGTAAGGGGTGTAACGTGACAAGAGGAGGGACAAAGCAACTTTCTGTGTTTTGTCACATGAAACCTCCAAGGAATATATGTGACAGAAACTGTAGACCCAGACGCCATGGGGGTCTCTCCCTTTGTTTAAGACAGATTTTCATTTTGCCAATTTGAGCTTGATGCAAGCCAGAGATTTTCCTCCTCATTATGTCTGCTCATGGATTTAAAAAGACAAAATAAAAAAAAACAGAAGAGAGAGACTTGTACCGCTGAGAAACTATATGTGCAGCAGCTCACCGGAGACAACACGGAGCATTTAGAGATACTGTGCATATGAATTGAAGCGAAGGGCTTGCATCACAGACTGCTCAGGCTGGATATGCACTGCTACACCTTTGTTTGACAATGCATCACCTCTGCTGCGGATACGTGCACATTGGCGTACACACTACTCCGGAGTTTTAGAGCCGCCACAACAGAGAAGTTTGGAAAACGCTGCCGGCTTCGTTTTAGTGTGAAAACTCCCGGGGATGCTTTTTAGTCTGGACAGGCAGAAACGATGCAAACACATTAACAACCACTTGCTGATTGGGTCTTTTCAGTCACGTCATAGCCTTCACTGATTCGTCAGGCTCCTACCCCCCCAATGATCCAATGATATAACTGCTCACATGCATAGGAGACGAACTGTTATTCAAGCAATAAGCAACAGTTCCACAGCTAACAGCCAAATGCTTCCAGTTTACATTAGCACACGCATATGCAGTGTAAGTGATCGATATCAAAATATGTATTTTCAGACGTGTTACTATGGACGGGGATTAAAACTGAAAGAGTCAAAACGCTTGTTTAGACAGAGAACCATTTAGATAACAAAACATAGTATGGATGAAGTCTCAGCCTTTTTGTTCTATATATAGAATTCCAGCAATACAGGTCCAACAGAAAAAGTAATAGTTCCAGAGTGATATCAGCACGAATAACCTTTCTGTTACATAACTAGAGTACAACATGTAAGAGAATCTGTATTGTGCCACAAAAGATCCTCTTGTTTTGCTCACACATATGTGGTTCACCACATTATGGAAAGTCCAGCTAGTGCAGCCAGAGATGCTCAGAGGGGGCATCAGCCTATTTTATCACAATTTGCTCGCTAACCAGTTACAAATGTGGCATGTGATGACAATAATGAGGCTTGATGTCACTTAGCCTTTGGGCCGTGTGTGTGTGGAATAGCAAAGCAGGATGTCAGGGAGCTGCAGGTCCTCCACTCCGGTACTGAGAGGCTTCCTGCACGGGAGGTGACAGACACCTCGGTTAGAGAGAGAGCCGCCTCTCTAACAGCATTATAAATTACTGTAGATCCTATTTGTGTCAGTGGAGGCAAGTGGGGGGAAAATTCAACATCAGCCTATTTATTCATTTACTTATTCCCTGGCTCGGTCAGGCTCAGTGCTGCCGGGGAGGAGCCGTGCTCCCCTCTCTGTAGTGCCTCTCTGCCTCAGAACAAATGCTGTGTGTTTACTGGGACACATGGGCATTTTATTTTAGAGACACCGGTGACATCAGAGTCAGTCAGGCCAGAGGAGGGAGAGCATCACAGCAAAACCATTTTTTTCTCTACTCCCAAGCTGAATGAATTCAGAATTTTTAAATAAACCTGCATGAATAAACAGTACGAGTAAAAATATTCTTGCTGGGACATGGATTTAAAGAGATCATTCTTCTATATTTAGTAGTCCTTGTTAGTGTTTGACAAAACAGGTTAAGCGTAAATATGCAATATGAGTAGGTTGTTCTTTAATAGAATAAAACCAAACCAAAACTAAATATATGACCATAATGGAAACAATTGGTAGGCTCTATCAACTCTATTGTCACAGTTTGGTTTAGTTTGTCACGAGAAATTTGTGAAAGATTGAAGTAATGATAGTAAGGTTTAATGTCGACAGGATGCCAATTAATGTTCTCCTTTGCTGTATTTTTGGCTCTATAATGCTACACTTAGTTTTCTCCACAGAGGAGAAGTCACATGTTAGGAAAACTCAAGGTCGTTTCAAACATTTCAAGAGTTTTGATTCCGATGCTGGTGATTACAAGCAAATAAGATAGTAACAAAGAATAGTAACCATAAAATGTGTCATAGGTCTGAGTTAAATTATAAAACAATTATTGCTTTCTAGGAACAACCTAAAGTAGAACCAATGAGAACATGAGATAAACAAATTATACTATTACATCGTCTAAAAAAGAATTTAAATCCAGGTAAGAGAGAGATTTTTCTGACTGTTAATAACAAGATTAACATTTCTTACTTTGCGTAATCAATAACACAAGACAGAGAATGAATCTTTAAAAAATGCATGTCCTTGCTAACAGTGAGAGGTGTGATGCAAAGATACAAAGTAACTGAAGCTTAAAGTTTTCTGTTATTGCATGCATCCGTTTATTTAAAAAATACAATAGCTAATAAAGAAAAAGAGACAGCACTTTTTTTAATTATCGTGGGATGGCGTGGACTGTGCATCATCATTAGTTTGACTAAATAGCGTCGGTCAGTGACTCAAGCAGTGGTAAATGGTACAATTAGCAGGCTGAGCAGGGAGAGGTATATTCAATTTGAAAGCCTTCTTTCTTAATCCATCTCCTGTGATCATGAGAAATGCTGAGCTGTGGGCTTTTACGCTCAATTTTAATCAGGTTAATTCCGAGTAAAATGTCAACATTGTAATCAAGAACTAGCACACTCCAGCAAAACAGTAAATGTCCTCGGACGCTAAATTTAAATGTCCACCGCCTTTTATCTTCCTTATCTCCATCTTAATGTTCTCTGTCCTCTTGTGTCTGCACAAATTCCTCTGTGCACAGTTTGGCACATTTCCTCTTCAGCTGAGCATATTTGATTAGCAGCTAAGGAAAAAAAAGGAGCTGAGATTAGTTAGAAACCTACATAGCAACCGACAATGAATAGCTTTAACTACAGACACCAGGGAGGTGTTGACATGCTTCCTTAACATGAATCTGTTGTTCCTTGTTCTACTTCTCCCAGTGCCCCAGTGCTTAATCCCTCAGTGCACTTGCTCCGTAACCCCAGCAGGTGCAGTGGGAATCTATAAACACAGCTGGTGCGTCTCAGCGTCGAAACCTTCAGATCTGCCCTCACCTCCCAACCTCTCCCCACCAAAGAGCCCCCCAGTTTACCCAGAATACCACACATAACCCAGATTCACGATGCTGGCGGATTCTTTAATCAGAGCGGTGGGTACAACAAGAGTTCATGTCAACTAATTACAAGTATTCAGCGTTGCCGTCAGGACTTAAAGACATTTCTCGGGGTTAAAAAGCCACTGACAAAGCTTGTGCATCAGCATGAGACATTAAAACTCTCAGAATCTCTTAAAAATCAGGATCGCCTATTTTATTTGCATTTACTGTTGGTGTAAACTGAGAAATAATGTGATTTTAAACAACAAATTCAATTGCAAAACCAAGAAATTAGAGGAATAACTCCGTTGTGTAGCACTGATAATAGTTTTTGACAGCTATGATAAGGATTAAGGGAAATGTGCACTAATCTAGACTAGAGCAAAAAATGTGTTGATCCGACATCTCGATAGAAAGGTAATCATATTTACTGCAACCACTAGAGGGCTTTGTCACTTCAACGTAAAAAGACGCCGTGATTTTGGGGCTTTTGTTGAAACATTTGATGTTGTTTTTGTGACTTTACAAAAATTATCCATTATAGTTACACGTTACATCAATTATTTATATTAGAATTTTGTGGTTATGGTTTGGTGGATTTACCTATCATTAAAATCAGATTTCCATTGACAAATCTATGTTTCTATAATATTGCAAGTATAGTTTTTCTACAAAACAACCCCCAACTAGCTGGTCTGCTCCTCGGCATTATAGCAATATATACACACAAATGCGCACAAATTACACGCAATGCACACAAGCACCAGCTGTTGCAGGATTTTGTGTAATACATGCACGTTTTAAGTGGATGACCGGTAGTGTGTTTTTTCGAATGAATGTATATATTAATGTATATGTAGTGTCACTTATTTGATTTCAAGCGTTTAAAAATACGAAATCAAGACAGAGAAGTGATCTATGATTGTAAAACCCTTATAACTTATGACAATAGCTGTTAAAATAATTTAATACCTTACACTGCATCTGTTTTCCTGCTGTATGTACAGACATGTCACTGGGTGCCTCGTCTCTCTTCTAGGAACTTGATGACTCGGGGTATCGGCTGTCTCATTCACTCTGATTTAATGTTCTACTTGGCTTTGCATTTTAACTTGTTAAGGTGTCGTGGTCTATACCTGCCCGAGAACGCTGGTCCTGATTGCTTAGGAAATTCAGCGGTGCCTGTGTGTAATGAGAGTGGACAGAGGTTAGAACAGCTCAATAGAAGAGATAACCAGTCTTTGATCCAAACAGCCATGCAGAACATACAGGCAATACCATCAGAAAATGTACTGTCAGGAATTTTGGAGTTTAAATTACTCCTGATTAACCTGAGTGGAAGTGGAGGAACAGTTTCGGTCAACTTGAACAGGCTGAAAAGAAACACGAAGACAGTTGCTCACAAAAAAAGCCGTCAACTTTTCTGAAATCTGATACGGCATTTACACAAAGACACAAATAGAATGCAATGCTAAACATAAGCTATTCATACTTACACACATCTAGGAGTATTATTGAAGCTCTTATTGTAATGAGGCTTTTTTATGTATGCACCTGTCACTCACTTCCATCTAAAGTGATGGTGAAGTGTGAGAACAGCCTTCACTGATCAAGATCAGTGAACAGTCTCATGTCTGCAGATGTCTGCTTTGTTAGTATCACTAAACATCGACACATCAAACCACTGCAACGAAACATGAAGTAGAAAGACTTTTAAATCTCTCCAAATGGCATTAAAGCTTTGATAAGAAGGCTGTCAATCCCTCTACTCAGTATCTTTCATACTTCGCAAGGAAGCCATTTTCGCCCCCTTGTCACGCCCCAATTATTAACCTCAACACACCAGTGATTTCACCTCTTGTGTCAACTATTGTCAGGTGTAAATTATGCTTTAAAGATTGTATTCCACATCCAAGCTAAGCTAACTAGCATCCAGGCTTACAGTGGACGCTATTCTGATTAGCTAATGCTAGCACCATAGAACGTGTACTCCCAGCTAAACAGAAACAAAGCCAAAATTACCAAGATGCCAATGATCCATCTTGCGCCAATGACGTCATTCTGCACCAGACTCTGTAGACGATTCCATTGGAGAAAATAAAAAAATATGCATTTGGTTATTCAAACTAGTTTTGGTTAAATAATGGCACAAGTCAAAAACCCATGGATACAATAATTTATAAGCAAAAACATTTTTCCAGCTGAAAACTGACAGTAAACTGATATAACAAAGACAATAATGAAAAACAGGAAAGTGATTATTTTTCTTCTCTTCAAGATAAAAATGGCCTACTATCTGTTGATGTCACTGCCCCCTGTAATTAATATTTTTCTTCAATCAGGGTTATGTTTGGATTTTTATTAAAAGTGTAAATTGATACTAAACATTGTCTCAAATCCCTCGGCTCATTAATATTCACAAGGGTGAGTTTAAAAAAAACAACACCTCAGCCACATTGTGACAGTGCCTTCCAAAACACCTGAGGGGGGGAATGATTTCCTCATCGCCAGGCTAATGGCGTTCATTTCTGTTAATCTGTGGCCCAGTGTTTTCCAATTTGGAGGGTGTATCCTCACTCTCCACTGTCTAATGTGCTCCAGGGCCGGGGAGAGGCCAGCCGCTCCTCATCTTGTGGCACTTGAATAAATGGAGGCAACCTGATCGCTGGGAAGGACGTGGCCAGGCAATAAAGCAATTAAGACGTTCCAATTCTTATCCAAAAGACAGGGCAGCACAGCTCCAGAGAGAATTAATTTGTATATAATGGTTTCTTCTTTTTTTTGACTCACATATTTAGCTCCACGGCTTTTTGGGGCCCTTTTGTGTGGGGAGTACACTCCTCCATTGGCTTGTCAGATAGATGGAAACAAATCTGTGGTTAATAGGTCCTCAGTGGACAAAAGAAGTCTATTGGAGAGTTGTTCTGTAACGAGTGGGAGGACAGGAAGTGACCAGAAGAAAGGACGCTGATAACAGGGTTGACAAACAGCTGCTCTTCTGTGGGTTGACCGGCTCTTGAGAAGATTACAGATACTACTGACAATGAAAAAGGCAAAATGTTTACCAACAATGTATCAGGTAGAGTTAGCAATCATCAAATATATAACTTCAGCTTGAACACACTTAATTAATTTGTTAAGTTTTTAAGTTGGTCCAACATGTCCTCTTTTCACTATAGATTTAACACATGGAGGTACCATGGACCATTGTTGAAAGGATTAGTTCACCCAAAATAGCACAAAGTTTCCCAGTTAACTCTCCTGGCACAGCCACACATGTAGCGTTGGCTGTTACGGCTTCATTGCCATTAGTCTGTCTGTTAGCAGGATTACTCAAAAACACCTGAACTGATTTCCATGAAATTTAGTGGAGGGGTTGTAGCAGGATTCATCAAACAGAACAGAAAAAAAGTCAATGCTGACTTGAAGCATGAGACTGGAAGCACTTACATTTAGACTGTTTTATCCAAAGGGATGATCTTCAATTATTCCAAGGGAATTTTTACCTCAGCCACTCATGGGTCATAACACACCAACTCCAGTCTCCACATATTTGTACTGTACAGCCATCTAAAACAAAACATATACCCGTTTAAGTGACAAACCCGTTTCTTTTCCATTAGTAATATAGGTTTTCTGACATTTAAGCGTAATTCGGTTCATTACAGCCAATTTTCTTTTGTAAAGAATTTAACTGTTGTCCCAGAAAAACTACAACAAAGGAGTTCAAAGAGTGATAATCATTTTCTAATCACAAGTGTGATGGCTTATAGACACTAAATGTTTGAGAGCAAACAATTTTCTCTCCAGCTGGTCTCTTTATAGATCATGAAAATATACTACTTAAATCAATGGGAGACATCCCACACACAATGGCAGCCCTGCTGTTCAATGATGGCTTTTGTATTGGGGATAATCTACTAAGGTCATCAATCATGTCACGCATCCTCTTAAAAAGAAAAAGAAAAGAAAAAACGGGCTGAGGAAATGGATTGAAACATACATTTTACAAAGCAAGTCACACCAAAAAAGACAAGTGAGCCCACGTGAATTCTGTATATATAAGAAATGCATATGTTTAGCACCATGCTAGGGGAATAGTTTAGATGAAACACAAAGGGAGTCAATAAGGCAAAGTGTTCCAAATTCACTGTCAGGCATGTGGAGAGACAGGCGTTTTCACAGCTAAAGACTCCCTGGTTGAGCTGGAAATGTACAATTGACCCTGTCTGCCTTTTCAAAATGGTGCAACATTATAACCTGGGGGAATGTGTTGTCATCCAAATGAGATAAGTTTATTTTCTGCGATGTAGCATTTGTTCCATCAGGCGGGGAGGCTATAAAGCTCGACGGATCAGTGGGGAGTCGAGCTCGGCACATGTGGTGCGAACAAGGAGCCCGACGAAAAGGCTTGGCCAGCGCCCAAATCTCTGCCTCTGCCTTCTGTGCGGGCCCAGCCTTGGAAAGCAGGAGGCCACAATATTGTGGAACAAATTTCCTCTAATCTGAGCGTGCTGGTCCGGGGGCTCCGGCGGGAAGACTGCTCTCCTGTGCCCTCCCCGCCTGTCCCACAGATCAGCCCAGTTTACCCTTCACAGTGCCAACACACTGCAAGACGGATGAAGTGTCGGCGGGGGGGGTGAGGGCTGCCGGGATCTCGGCCTTCACACAGACCGCTCATGTGTGCTCTCAGCAGGCCAGAGCTTTGCCCTGGAGAAAGGAGCCGAGTGGAGAAGAGCTGGCACGGGATTGGCCAGATCCCACCTGCACCCCCACAGCCACCGCTCGTACAACTTTAACAACTTTAAAGCATGTCACCGTCAGTCTGAGACTAATTGTTGTTGCTCTTTAAATCGAGTCAAATACAAAAATATTAACTCATATTTAGTTTTCTTATTGTCTGGGTGCTCAAAATAAAACATTAACAGATGCAACCTGTCCCATTTTTACAATCACACACACAAGAAAGAAACGCATATATTCTTATACATTCTAAGTGCAGAGCTACTTCTGTTGTCAAGGACTACATTTAGATTAAATGCGGTGCCATAGGCGCCGATGGAGACAAGTCACATGCTCTGCCGGGGACTGTATCCATCAGCTTCCAGTCATTTTACAGCAGCATGCGGAGCTCCTCGGCTCAGGATTGATTGAGACAGGAAAGGAGTGGGAGTGATGAAATATATAGCAGATAATTATTTATAGTGGCGATGCTGTGAAGCTCCTCCAGCACTTTCTTTTTTTGCAGGGAGCTTCTCAGGAAATAAACATTGTTTATACACCACAAGTTTGAGTGTTAAAACTTTAAAGTGACAGCTTAAAGATGAATTCTCCACGCTTATGTGTGACGACTTTCTCTTGATTTGAGAAGTCATGAAAAGATTATCATGACAGAATAACAATTTGAAGTTTAAACTAGTTCACATATGACTTTCCTTACATTTTATTTCTGGTTCTACTCCGGTCAGTAAATTTCTTCTCTTATCTGAACTATTTGGTGTTTCCTTGTTTGTGTGGAAAATACTTTACCTATGAAGTTTAATTAATTCAATCAATCATTCTTTGTTTATTTCAAATTGATGACTTGATGGGTTTTTTTAACATCTTCCTCCTAAACAATGTCATAAACCTTTTTGCAGTGTTAATAACTTCTGAGTAAAAACATCCTGACACCAGGCAGGTGGATAAATATCAACACTGGACATCATAACAGGAGTCAGATGACCATATGTGTGGTGGAAATACATTTGGACTCTGTTGTTGTAGGGTGTAAAGTGATAAAACACATTAAGTTGCCTAAAATGTACTTTTTTGGTTTATATAACTCCAAACAACATAAAAGAAATAACTCAAACATGGATGCTTTGTTTCCTGTGCACATGGATACTCACATGTCAGACGGATTCTGCCAGGAACCATGAAAACCTATTTGGGGAGGCGAGAACAGAATGTAAATACACTGACAAGTTTTTTCTGAACACAAAAAGCACAAAAAGTATTGTTTAATACGGTGTCTTAAGAATGTTTCCTTAAATTATAAGCAATAATACACTTGATCACGATCAATAGGCCTCATCTATAGACTTTATTTTCTATAAACAATCTTTTCTATTTATATACAGCACTAACTTGCATTCTATTTCTGTTGTGGTCATTTAAAAAGGAGGTAGAAGACTGTGAAGCACAACAGTTTATCAGTCTTCATCTCTGGACGGCTTACGGGAGCCCATTCTAGGAAATTTTCCAGCTGCAAAGCCTAGCTGAGCGCCGTTAAGCACCCGAGTGCACCCCGAGCCATTTTCCATTTGCAATAAACCCCGTTTGAAACAGGGCAGAACAACAGAAAAGTTGACTTGTTAACACGGGGAGAAGGAGGAGGACTTGTATGGTCTCAAATGAGCAGTCTGCAGTCTGGGGCATTTTCATGCACCCCAGGAGGGGGGGAAGGGATGGAGGGGGGGGGACAGGCAGGGAGGAGGAGTGTGGGTGGGGGGGCTGTGATTTCCATAGCAACAGTCAAGTCCCCAGCTGTCATGTTTGGGCTGAGATAGGTGCTGTGAGCATAGGGACCACTTAACCCCGGCCACACTTCAGCTTCGGAAGTTAAGATGCTGCTGAGTGTCTGTGCCGGGCCTCACTTAGAATGCAAACTCTATACCCCAGGGAAGATAAGGGAATGCTTCTGAATTAACCCGGAGATACGGGAGCTATGCAAAAAGCCTCCTCAGAAATAATTAACCATTAATGTTTTTGGATGTCATTGAATGAAGTGCCATAGAAAAAAAGAGAAGGCACAGTGAGATCATGGAGCCAGGCTCACACACACAACGATCGAACAATGGTGGGGGTCTATTGTTTAGTAACCCGAGAAGATCAAAAGTATATTTTCTCTAAGATATTTGAATCCACTCTAGACTTTAATCATAAATAATAATTCAAACCTTTTTATCCCAGCCGGTGCCGTGGGACAGCTCTATAGTTTATAGATCGGTAATGTCAAAATAAAAGCCTTGACAAATGAAATTGTACTGCAATTTACTTCATGCAATATTCTCTGTAAAAAAAGACGATCATCTCGCTTATTATTCTGCACCATTGTCCAGGTCACATGGTTTATCCCGACAATCACGAGCAGCTGAGCGCTCCTGATGCTGAAATGAGCAGAAGTGAATTCAAATTAAGTGTGAAGCTACAAGCCTTTGGTTCGACAGGGAACATGGTACCATTCAAGTGTTTAAAGTGGGGTCCTTCAGTTGATGAAATACACCACAGGCTAACGTAAGGTCAGAGCATGAGAAGCAGAAAAAATGGAAGTAAAATACAGAGTAAAAACCTCTTTTACTCTCAGTAAACAGAAGTTGCTGAGAGGACATACGTTTTATGACTTTCCCAGCTAATAAGTTAGCTCATTTAAAATGCTACACATATAAATTGTGTTGGCCAGTCAGCTGTTTTTAACCTTCCACTGTTTGTATTGGTCACTCGTTAGGATGTACGGCTAGCGGTTAACCACTGAGAGATTCCCAGCGGTTAGTATTACCGTGGAAAAGTTAAATTAACATTAAAACCGCACGGTTGATTACCACAGTGTAAAGTTCATGGTAAAAACTGTCAAGCATCAACCACAATAAACATTAACAAAACACACGCAATATGTGTTTCAGTCATGCTAACATTCTGCACCAGCTACTGAGTGTTAGCTAGCTAGCTAACAAACAACATTCTTATTAACAAATTACAAAACACACTCAACATTCAGCCAGTGTTTTAACAAAACACAAATAAAACAACAATGCAAACATGTTTAAAAGTTCGAGAGCTAGCGTGCTGATGACGTACCGGGAAAAAGTGAGACGCAACACTTCCTCTGTGGTGGCTGCTTCCAGAATGAGGCATGGTGGCCGAGAGCTCCCCCTTCCGGACGCTGCAGGCATCACTAATCAATCACAAGAATGAGGCTCAACAGGTAGATCCCAGATGACCCCCTCTGACACACGTATGGGTGTTTTCAAGGTTTTTAAACCTGATCATCATTTGTAACATTTCAAACCTCTCATAGAACATTTTAACCTTTTTAAAGAATCGTTTTGATGAGTCTCTTTATATTTACAGTTGTGAAATAATCACCTGTTTGACGATTAATGAAATTTTGTCCCAATGACTATTTGACAGATTCTCAATTCATCAATCCATCACACTGAAATGTGTTTTAAATCACATATTCTTATTATACAGTAAAATCATGTTATATCTTACTGCTTCATATGACACACATATTCTAATACACTTATAATAATCTTTTTACTTTTATTTTTACTTTTACATATATTTCTGAGACTTTACACACATCCTTTTATTCACTGTACTCTGTTATTATTGAAACGCTAATCTTGGAGTAAGCTTGAACAATAATTTCCCTCTGTGTTAATAAAGTCTTATCTTATCTTATCTTAAATACCCACAGCCCATAAAAGCAGTTGACTGTACAATCAGGGTTAACAATAACCCCTTAACATCCATCAATATTTAAAATGAGATTAAATATTATCCAACTAAACAGGGGATTAAGTCAAACGGCCTCTTCAGGAGCCACTTCAGCACATGATCCTTGTTTTAACCGCGGCAACTGCTCATTGTAAGTCGTCGGCCACACGCTGTGACGCTCTGTCCCCGCTGAGTTTTTCCACAACCTAACAGACATTGCTCTCGACAGGCCAGACAAAATGTCCCTGTTGTTTTGCAAGGGAAAATGTGGCATTGTCCCTCCGTGGCAGTCCCCTTCTGGGTGTGAATGGCCATCTAATCAAGCTCTGCCTTTCACTGCAGCTGGTTTACAGCGAGCAGCGGGGCTGACCTCTGAGGGGCCCGCCTCCCCCCTCCCCGTCCTCTGGGACCCTTCAACAAGCTTTAGAGGCCAAATGAGGTGTAAGTCTATTAAAAGGGAGTTTGTGTGTAGATCACGGTCCCTCTGGGGGTGGGAGCCTTTGCCTTGTCATTCAGGTGCGGCTAATTTCCTTCTGCTCCACACGCAGACGTGAGGCCTGTGCCCGTGGTCGTCATCGCGCCTCAGACGGGTCCCGCTGCTAGAATTTCAAATGACAGCTTCTCGCCGAGGCGGCAGGTGATTTATTAAAACAGAGCAGTGAAAACAAAGAGAAGTGGCCCTAATGTTGTGGATTATTTTCACAGTGAATACAGTGTATAGCTGTGGCGCGTTCGGAGTCTATGATCCAGCTCATTTATGAGGCGCATAACTAGTGTAAATACCACCGGATGCAAATTAGATGGAAAAACAAACAGCGACATTTATTTTGCTCGCATGTTTCACAATAGTCCGATTCAGGTGGAGTTTCGGGACGTGAACGGAGCTGCGATGACAAACATTTGATCGAGCCGACTGCTGCTTGTTGATCTGAAACAGAAAGAGAGAGGCTGTGAAAAAAAAAAACAGGGAACGGAGGAACAAGGCCACGGGCGATGCTTGAGTGAATACGAGTCGGAATCTGAGGCATAAATTGATTGGAAGTGAGGGTTGTCAGAATAACATGATGTTCTACCAATCAGGGTCCCATAAAGAGATCTGATTATCGCAGTACCACAGAGGCACCTTCAACCTCGCAGCTCCAAACACAGATACAAGCGGAGGAAAAACACCTGACAGTTACAGTGCAGTCAGGACAGGGATGGGATTTTCTACTTGGTGGCTCCAGTGTACCGGCCTTGAGATGAAGCAAACACCAGGTGCAGTTCACATTACATGTGTTGCTGTCTTGTGATCGGGAGTCTTGGAGTCGTTGTGAGTTCATACGACTCAGAGAGGGTGTCAAACACTTCATGATCTTTCAGTAGGAGAACCACCCGACTCCTATGTCCTATGTTTGGCCTTTATAAGCTCTCGAATCTCATTGTATCTGTTGACAAATTCATCAGCACCCCTTTTTCATCCCTTGAGATATCTCTATTCTTTTGGTTTTAACAGACATTTTCCTGCTGTATAAACACTTAGGCTGACTCTGACATTTTCTGGAAATTTGACTATAGGAGGCTGGCAGGAAAAGGTCCAGAAAATGTTCTCAACAACCGTCTTGGAATCTTTGCGTTTTCAGACACAGCCTCTCCGACACATTTGTCTGGATTTCAGTCTGAAAGCAGCTAATGTGTCTTGCCCCATGTCATCACTCTTTGTTTTAGCAATGTTGCCATGTTACTATAGCTCCCAGTGTTATTTTAACCCATACAAATGATATAACTTAAATACTTCAAATATTCTTTCAGGTTCAGTACGTTAAAGTCATGGTCATAGTGATAATACAGAGCCAACACAATGACAGATTTACCCCTGTCCTTTGAGCTCACTGTGTGACGACTGAAATTACTTCCGCACAAGTGAAAAGACTTCCTCCATAATAGATCTCTCTGCACACCTGAGTTGTTCTTTATCTCCTCAGCGTCTTCAGCTTCGCTCACGAGTACGCTCTCAAGCAGAAAGACTAATTTCCTAAGACCAGGCCTGCACCTCATGCACGTATTAATGTCTCACCTCTGAATCATGAAAGCAACTGTGCTTGATGATGAAGAAAAAAAAGTGACACACTACTGGATTTTTGATTAACCCCTTGAGCCTCCCTCCCAACAGACTGACCTGATATTTGGCTGAGGAAGAGCTTTTCGGGATCAAGCATTGACAGTGTTTGTCAGGGGGGGCCGGGGTCAGCCGAGCAGCATTAACCTCTGGGAGACCATCTCTGTGCAGTGCATTAGTCACATGGAGGAGGAGGAGGGACATCCTGTAATAGATTATTGACCAGCGGGCAGCGGCCTGCACCACACCATGTGGTCCTAGCCAGCTACTGACCTCTTCATCACAGATGGAAGAGCCCACCTGCAGACTGGAGGGGACACACACAGACACACATACACACATGCACTCACTCCCATGGCAGCATAACCCCGGCGACTAATGACAAACACACAACGAGTAAAATTCTCTGTTTGGTTGCAAGGTAGTTAGCAGGACAAGGAACCTGAGGGGTATGCAACCATATTCACTCATAGCTATAAAATGGGAGTCTTGGCTCATCAAATTGAAAGTGTTGGGGAAACAACAATTGCTTCCATGAACTTAGACTACCTAATTAAAGGCAGGCAATTTCTCTCCGAGAGTCACACTCAGGATCTTTAATTGAAATCAAAATGAATATGGCTGGAGCACAGAGAGCAGGGTGGAGCGAGAGCTGGGGGGGGGGGGGGCGGACCACATTCTCTGCCAACTCGTCAGCTTGTGTTACTACATATTTGATTTCCTGAAAATAAATTTTGTGAAATCCACCTTTACATTTTTATGACAAACAATGTTTTAAAGCAGCCAGAATTCACAAAAGTAAGAGAATAAAACAAACCTGAAGACAAACCCACAAAGACGAGAGCATCTCAGAACCGTTGCCAATATCATCTGTGCTCTGTTTCCCTTTGGCTCAGCCTCACTGTTTTTTTTTGTTTTTTTTTTAATTGTTTGATAATTCATCTCCAAGCTCTAATTTACCCCCCATCGTCAGCCCTGTATGTTCAACCATCGTGTGAGACATTCAGCTGAATTTCAAATGAGCTTGTAGCATATAAAGCCTCTCTTCCAGGGAAAAGCACCTATTTATGGGCATGTTTGTTTTCCATCAACATTAACCCTTTGGGCGAGGAACGTCCGTATGCCGCCTTTTCAAGAGCAGTCCAAGGAACGTCCTTGGGCGGGGAGTCACACTGTTTCAGTTGTCTGGCGTCTCAGTGACTCCCAGGGTGAAAATACGAGATAATTAATGCGAGTACCAGTAACCGGTTAGCTTAGCTTTGCACAAAGACCGGAAACAGGCAGAAACAGCTCAGTCCGAAGGTAGCACATAGTGTTTTCTGCTGGGAGGTTGGACAAAGCTGAGCAGTTTAACAAAGAAAATAAAGACATTTTCAGATAGGAACTCATGAAATGCCATGAAAATTGGATCCAGACATTTGCTTTTCACATATTAAGAAGGCGGCAGGAGATTGTCCAAAAAAATGTCCTGTACATTCAGGTTGAGGGTGGTGTCTGGGTTGAGCAGCAGAGGACAGGATATATTGTATAAATTGTGCGGCGGAAATCATGTGTTTTTGTTCACAGCACATCGATACTGGTGTTGGCCTTTAATCGCCAAAAGCTGACAAATCTAGTTTTCTTTCCATGTCTTTGTTTCCTTCTTCTAATTGTATGGCACCTTTTCTTTCATCCATAGATATTCCTTTTGTTTGTGTCTTTTATTTCAGGTTTGCGTCCGTCAAGTGTTAGAAAAAGGCCTTTACAGACTTTATTATCTTGTCCTCCTCGTTCAATACGCAAATATTAAGAAAACAAATAACTATATATCATAAGAAAATCAGCAGAGTTATTAATAGGTCACTTCCTGCCTCTGCCTGCACGCTGCTGATCCACCTCTCGCCTGAATAATGCAGAGGATTTGTTGCTGTTGTGAACGTGTCTGTGCAGAAAACCTCCCGCTGCGTTGTGTATGTGTGAAAAGCAGACTGAGGGTAAACTCCGGAGCTAAATCTCTTCCCACATACAACCCCAACAGAAAGATGTCAGGTGAGTATCTCTCTCAGATGTAAAAAGAAAAGGATTTATCATTTGCAGATTTTTTGGTGTCTATGAAAAACCTTTAAACATAAGAACATTCGCTATTCCTCAAGAATCCCTGTGAACCTTTTCGAATGTGCACCGAACACATACATCCAGGCGAAGAAACGCCCACGCACCCACACAGGATTGAGAATATGAGGCTATCAGAGGCGCGCACATTACATTGACTGGTGGAGGTCTTCACTGTTTAAGTGGAGCTGCCTGCTGAGGTTTTCCTCGCCGCCAGCAGGCCTATAAGAGTGGTAAGTGGCGGTGATGAGACACTGTCCCCTGTGCCTCCTTCAGCTGCCATTCCCTCTAAATTGAAACAGAGTCCTGCAAATAAATGCCACATTCGGAGAGGGGAGAACGCCTGAAAGTTGCATTTCATATAAGCACCCGTTGGGGAATTGGCCCCGGCACAGTCTGCTTTATTCGCTCTGCTTTTTGTTATTTATATGATGAAGGAA
Source organism: Limanda limanda (assembly GCF_963576545.1). NCBI lineage: Eukaryota > Metazoa > Chordata > Actinopteri > Pleuronectiformes > Pleuronectidae > Limanda > Limanda limanda. Next base: position 9,094,005 of record NC_083656.1, on the reverse strand, counting down.
CACGGCTACGTCAGGGTCATTCAGTGTTCATTTATCTTTTTATGTTGTGTTCTTCTGAGGCAAGCGGCTACAGCCAGGCTGCCTATAGCAACACCATGCAGCCGCCCCCCCCCCCCCTGCCATGATTCTGAATATTACAGACATTCTTATTCTGACGCTCTCACCTCTCGGTATCCATCTGCATTAGCTTTACCCCTTGTTCATTAGCTGTGAACGGCATCTCTCCTTAAGATTAATTGAAGCCGGGATAAAAGAAGATGGCTCCTTAAGTGTGGTCCACGGCTTCGTTATTCATGTTTGCCCGAAAACAGCGACTGTAAATCCTCTAAGTTGTTGTTAAGCTGCCCGTATTACCATACGTGTGCCGTTTCCACGGAGTGACAGACCCCCTCTGGATCAAATGGGGACTATTGATCCTGCAGCACTCCATTTCAAGTTAATTGTGCTTGAAATGAGGTGCACACACTCAAGCATACCTGCATCGGGAAGGTTTTATTTATTTATATTTGTCAGGGAACCCGTGTCAGAAAATATTCAATTCACGTCTTGTTCAATTTTGCTCAAAAAGAAGCCGGTTGTGCTGAAGTATGCTCTGGAATCCGCTGAAACAGATTGAATCAGACTATGCTCCTTGGTGCGACATGAGACTCGGTCAACGTGGGAGCGTTCTAAAGGCAAAACGATGCAGGGGATCGGCTGGACTTATAGTGTGGCTGTGATTTAACCTCACCAGTGGAAAAAGCCTCATCAGATTCAGCCCCCTCCTCCTCTTCCCTCACACCGCTCCCCAGCTTCGGAGCCTCATTCCCCCCGGTAAGTAAACCTGGCTGTAATATTTCAGCAGAGGTCAGGAGAAATCTGGCCTCCCCGTGACCCCCATTCCCGACGATGCTAACAAAGCAGCCTCTAAGGTAACCAGGCATGACCAGCCCTGGCAGAACCGAGGAGGCTGGAAGCGCCGGAGTTCCTCGGCAGACGTCCTGCTCAGCCTTCAGCGTGATCATGTGCCAGATTATGACTTCGAGTACACACACATACTGCAACCTACAAATCACTTATCGCCCCGCAGCACAGCGAGGCTTAAAGTGGCGGGAATGCGGAGTGGAAAAGAGGCACAGGAGATTAAACGTTTCAAACATAATCAAATCGGAAACAGATCAAATCCCTTCCCCTTAACATACTCTCATGATGCATTATATAACCTCACTAAAAAGCCTCCAACGTAAAGCAAAACACTCCATAATGATAAAATACACCGACGGGAAAAAAACTTGAGATAAGATAAATTCATGGTTAGACGTGAACTGATCATTTTCACTTTAATATATCAAGTCCACACCACAGGCAGCCTCAGTGTCGGTGACTGGCAGCGAACGTCACAGCCCCCTCCGCTGGCCCCGAGCCAGAACAACCCCATTTATAGAGCAAACCCCTCCCGCGGTTTGTTTATAAGCCCATTCTTTTATAATAGTATATATAAATAAGTGAAACTGTGTAATGGATCGCATTAAACAGGCAGGCATATTGAGGCAGGATTTAATTTGCATGCCAGATTAGCTTGCTATTGGTCGGGGCAGCGCCGTAGGGCAGCCTATTCATTAATAGGATCTAGTCTCTTCAAATCCATTAAGTCAATTGAACCCATACATAATCTGATTTCAGCGGCACCATGTAAATGTTGTACTGGGACAGGCCTTTGCTCTCTGCTAACTGCAGCGGTGTGCTGGGATTTGAAGACGTGAGGTGGGATTCGTAAATAAAAAGGTAAAACATATAGTGTCCATGGAAATCAGTTAGTAGGCTACAGCATGGGATGTCACGTCACAATTTATCAGCTGTTTTCAGACATGAGGTCCTGATCATTTCTGGAAAATTGGTTGGATGTGCACAGGGGTTCTATGAATAGTTTGGGATCATATTATAGGTGCTTTTTGGATTTAGGGATGCTATTAAAATAATTTGTATAGATTAGATAGACTGTAAATAAAGATGGGAGACACGATGGCTTCCCAACAAGTGAAGCCAAAGTGTCGCCACCTGATGGCTGGCTGCGGTATATGTCATAAACCCCTCCATGTTAGTGGATGGGACATGGGTCAAACAAAAAGTACACTTCAAATATATTTTTTTGATTTTAGGTAATTCTTGCCACAAGAAGCGTCAGTTATTTGATTCAATAAAAACAGGGTGAATCATCATAACTGACAGTTGAGACTTACTCGTGATTGGTCGAGCACGTGTATCAACAGGACCTTGATGCCTTGGCTACATTCCTTGATCCCTTCTCCACAGACTCTGGTTCTAAATGCACAAGATGACCGCGATAGCAACTGAGACATTCTGGCTTCATTTCTTGACAATGGGAGGAAGTGGAGATGCGTCGTCCATCTTAATACACAGTCAATGATAGTTATAGTGAGCCGTTTGTAACTATGGGTGAGAAATGCTGCTCCAGGTACAAAGTTGAGCAACTGAATTAAGAAACACAATGTGCATAATACCTACTTATACAAATTCAAGTGTCCTGTCGTAGCATTAAATATAAAGCAACAAGGCAAAAAAACAGTTCTGTCCAAACACCTATTGTAAGCATCAACTCTGCATCCACAGATCATCGGAGGCGGCGACTCCCTGCCATGTTAACAAACTGACGGCGGATGCAGGGGGGGGGTTGGTGGTGTCAAGATGACCTAAATCCTTGTTTGTGAGGCTGGCTGGTCAGAGCTGAGGAGGGGAACACTGCTGGAGGCGCTCGGAGGACAAGGCCCAACGTAGACCAGGTCATGCCTGAGTGACCCGATGAGCCCCAGATTTACACACTGTACACACCCCAGCATCTGGGCCAACAGGGAGCCACACACACACACACACACACACACACACACACACACACACACACACACACACACACACACACACAGCTAACTCACAGATACACACACATCCACACTATCACTGGGAAGACAGGACAGGGACTCACCATGGGGAAATCTATACAGTTTATAATTGGGGGAAGGCTACTGAAGGAAGAAGAGAACCATAACAAATCTACACAAGGGTGCATGAGGCTAAATAGACCTGAATGTCTGAGAGGAGACTCAGAAAAAGGGGGATGATTTCAGGAGGGGAGATATGATAAATACATTTGGAGCAGTGCAAGAGTATAAGTGTGTCTGTTGTGTTATCTGTCAAGTCTGTGTTTTCCCTCAATTTTGGGTAAGATTTTCAAATGGAAGTTCACGCAAAACATTCACGTTCAGTAGTACATGTATTTGGTTGGTTATAGGTTAAAAAAAAGTAAAAAATATAACTAAGGGATTACAGTAGGAGGTTGTTAAATATCTCTCACCTTAAACACGTCATTCTGAAAACCCTGAGCTGTGTGTGTCGGAGGATTTGTCACCTCCGCTGTGAGGTTTTCCTGCTTTTTCAAAACACACAAAGAGGGAAAATTAAATCCTTGGAGGAGGATTTAGACACTTATATAACTCCCCAATTATAAAGTTTTTTTCCCCCCTTCCCCTTCAAGAAGCCTCAGTGCCCTCCCTTCTGTTTATATGACTCACAAATATCTAATACTGAACTGTGTATAATGCCAGTGTGCCCACATGACTGCAGAAAAGGCTCTTTCGCTTTCTGCCCGACTGAGTCAGGCATAATGGGAGGCTTGAAAAGCTGCAAGCTTAAACCAGCACAGTCCTGACAAAGCCTCGGTGGCTTGCTGGGAGACTGTGCATCCCGGGAAGTTGGCAAAAAACTAATTTTCAAGAGCACTCAGCATGCTCCTAAAGCTGTCTAATGGAACCACACCCAGGCCGGACGCTAAATACCTCCACTCCTGCATGGGCAATTTGCTGACAATGACGAATGGAGTGATCACAAATTCAAATTTAAGAGAAAGACATTAGAAAGGATGGAGAAAGAGCTTTTCCCAACATGCAACACTCTACTGTATGGCCAAAAGTATGTGGATGCTTCAACCGTTAAACCAGTATGTGATTGTTGAATATATAATAGTTACTCCACTCTTCTGTGAAGGTTTTAAACAGTTTGTCAGAACCAGGTTGTAGATCTTTTCTTCCAAGTAGCCACAAGAGCATCTGTGATAATGTCTCTGATGTTGGGTGATAGGGTTTTATTAAGGTCAGTCCAGTTCTTCCACACTATAGTGCTGCAACTAATGATTATGTCAATCTAAAGATAAATTATTAAGACCAATAATAATCAATTCATTGCCAGGTGAAAACACCACTGAGCTTCAACACAACATCTCACTTTGAAGACACTTGTTTCATTTATATATATCATCATATCATATACAACAACGGCAAAGAGAAAATACTCTAATGAGACACTAGAACATTTTGAATTGCGGGACTTTATTGTGATGCACTTTTTATTACTGAGGGTCGGGAAGAAATGAACTCCTAAATGAATGAATAATGAATAACCTTAATTTTGTCCATAAAGAATGTGTTATCCTTATCGATAGCAATACCTGAGTTCTGCACAATGTCTGAAATGAAAAACTAAAACTGGTTAATTGAAATCCGTGTGAAAAAGAAACAAACTAAAGCGAATAAACTACCAAAACAAAAATGTAACTAATCAAACACATTGTTTATAAAGTCTGGTTATAAAAATGCACATACCTGTGTGTTCTATCCTACGATAAGGTAAGTAAATCTGATTCACGAGAGAGTATCTTGTACAAAGAATGCTTGGTATTTTCCTCCGTTCTCTCAAAAGACATATTTTATGATAAACCACAATGACGCTGAGTCATCGAGAGGTCCCTTTTTGACCCCCCCTCTTTACCTGATGGCCTCAACCCTCCCTTTCCCCTCGACTTATATTTCAACCAACCTTTGGTGTACCTGTTTACGTGTCTGTGGGTGGTCCGGCTGGAACTTTATACAAAAAAAAGTCCCTTCCCCCTCACACACTGGCAGACCCAGGCAGAGAGAACCTGTTTATCCGATATAAGTAAACGGCCGAAGCTGCTGGCTTGTTTTGCAGTTTACGTTTTGGCAGAAAAGGATTGAGGGAGGGATTATTCAGCGAAAAGAGAAAGAAGTCCCCCTGGTCTGGCCTCAGGACCACCTAACCTGTGGCTTCTATTCCTGAACCCTTAATGTGTGTGTGGTTGGGGGGGCTGGGGTGGGGGGGACCTTTTTCTCCGACAGTGCTTCCCCATATTCCCTGACCCCACAGAGACATACAGTGGGCAAATATAAAGCAGGGCTTCATGAAGCCTGAGCTTATCTGGGCTCTGAAAGTATGTGAGACATGCCTGGGAACAAAAGGCCGTCTCTCAGCCTGGGAGCGGGCCAAGGGGATCTCTTTCAGCGGCCACAGATTGCCCTGTGTTTTCTTAATTGACAGACCCTGGCCACATTTGATAGAAATGACATGCAGCTGGCAGACAGCCCCCGTCCGTCCAGGTAGGGACCACCTTTCAGCAGCGAAATTGTCCTCAATCTGCTTCATAAAGAAGTTCCATGGAGGTCTCCCACGTCTGCGTCACACACGCATGGTGCTGTGGTGGGTTCATCTCGCTGGGCTTTACACCTGCGTGGGAAAAAGTTGGTTGAAAAGTTGTGGGGCCAGCTCTCACTCATCTATGCTATACAGTGGAGGTTATTTCACAAACTGATTTATTTATCTACAAACTAAAGAATCCTATATTTCACTGATTGTATTTAAGTCAACTTTTAAAACCTATAATTCTATTTAAAACATAACCAGCCTCATGCTAATGAATATATGTCAAAAAATGTTCATTCATAATGTACAAGTGGTATATTTCTTTCTTGTAAACCCTCTGGTATCCACTTTCTTAGTTTTCTCTATTTAGATACTGTAAAGATCTATATGCACAATGGCCTCTGTGTGGCTTCATGTTCCCTATACCCCCAGTCTGAGGAAAGCACGTCCTCCGCTGGCCACACACAGTAGTGCACCCTTTTTTTATAGCAGGCCTGTCAATCAAAATGCAACCACACAATCTGTGTTTGTAAATTGAAGCCTGATATCGAATCTTCAATAGAATTAAATGCTACTTTAAATAGATATGTGGTAGTTTGTTTTTATTGGGAAAAACCTTAAAATCTTTAAATTATGCTTTAAAAAAGTGTCTAAAGCAACATATTAAACTTAATTCACTTTTTTATTTCCTCTATAAATTGTTTGTATTCTGACTTAGTATTATTATTATTATTTGTTTCACTGTGGTCATGATTTGTTGTAGGTTGTGTTTATGTGACTGGAAGGTCCTGAAAAAAAGCAATATTTCAAAAGTTAATAAGAGCAAGAACAAATCAAAACATGCTGTAGGGATGTGAGGCTTTGATTTAAAAAAAAACAAAAACATATTATATGGAGGTTCAGTCCGAGAATGATGGTGTTAATAATGACTGCATTTAAATACTTTTCCATTCAAATCTTAACAACTTCTTCTTTATGATAGTGTGTCTTTAGTGTGTCGCCACTTCAGTGCTGAAAAGATGCTAAAGCGTCTCGTCGATCTTCTCATGATGACAAGCAACAACATAAACTGCCCAAATTCCTTTGTCACGTCACATATTGTCCAATTCTCTCGTGTGCATTTAGATGCCGGGCATCAGAGAGGCCCGAGCTCCACAGGGAATAAAGAGGACGACATATGGCATCCATGTCTCAAGCCCTGTGATCCGCGTGGGCTGATTTCCCATCCGGTGCAGGAGAGAGGGGATTTCAGGGTGCCAAACGGTGTTGGTCCCCTGTGGATATTACTGGGCCATGGAAGATAAGAAACCAGCCACCCCAGACATCCACGTCCATCAGGGACAGATAAGAGATGAAAAGGCCGATCAGCTCCATCTGAACCTCCTCTGATCTACTACAGGCTGGATGTGCTGCGACCTTAGAGCGCTCAACACCAGAAGTTTTCCTTTTCTTTTCTTTTGGTTTTCTTACATTTACGTTCGTACTACTGCATAAGTATATTTCAATAATTGAGTGTTTATTATTTTTTCTGTTTTTATGAGGGTTTACCAGGGTCCTGATAGATCAAGTTGTTTATTTGAGAGTCAAACAGTCCACGTGAACTTAAAGCAAATGTGCAACATCTTTCACAAAACACAGTTATCCTGAAAATCACTCATCCAAATACAATTAGTCAGAAATGTGGGATATTATTATACTAAAGAGTGTAATCCTTAAATGGTAATTCAAACAACTATGAAGTTTTAGATGGTACAACCAGACCTCAACAGCCTGTCATTCTTTATGATAAGCAATACATTTATACACAATATAACCAGGTAATTAAATACAATGAACAACTCGCCTCTCGACTTGTCCATGTGAAATATCACTAATAAATTCAAATCTTTACATTGAGACTCATTTCCTTTCAGTTCTCATCCCAGGCTGCTTCTTCACATATAACAAAAACAAGAAACATTTTAAATCAAGGTTTAAATTTAAAAGCTTAAATGTTGTACTTGAAGTAGACTGAAAATAAGAAAGGTCATTGGTCTTTTAGTGACAGCAATAACTCTGGTTTTCTATAAAAGGTAATTTTCATTGCACAGCTAAAACAGAATAAGTAAAGGAGATACTGAAATCAAATAGGAATAACTTAAACCTACTTAAAATATACCTAAAATAATGTAATATGTTTGCCTTGGCCTGTTGGGGTATAAAGGGGGAATCTAAGGCCTTTAACCTTTAGTGTGTAAAACATTAAGCTTAAAATGTTCTACACAGAATCAGGGAAGTTAAAAACTTGAAAAACCTTGTTCACCAGCGTATGTTCAGCATATTCAGGCATTTCAGTTGCATTCTGACACCTCCTAATCAAATACTCCAAATATTAGATGATGGACTGGAGAAGTGTTGGTTTAAAAGCAGGTCCATTCCTCCACTCTCTCAGCCCTGAGAGTAACCCCCCCCCCCCCCCCCTCCTGCCCCAGCCCTCTGACACCCAGGGTTGAGTCCCTGCCCAGTCCCTGGCACCCAGAGGCCAAGTTGCTTTAGTTATGCTTAATTTACCAACGATATAAACACACGCTGATTTACCTAATAGAGAATACAGTATACGCATACAAGAAAAAAAAACATGATGAGTATTCGTCCTGGCAGGAGCATTTTGCCCTCTGACTAATCGGGGCTGTTAAATTGTGAGTAACTGTGTTGAACTTGTGTCCTCCAGCCAACAGAGATCAGAGTTCAGCATTGTGCTGTAATCGCAGATCACATCTTGTTATGCTTAGTGGACACTGAGAGATGCCGGAGGCTGTCATTTACTTTGCAGGAACACAAAGATCTGCTTCAAGACAAAAAGCAAAGTCTGAATTCGGTGAGCAAAGGCCCAATTTGAATTAAACACCATCCATGTCTGTAGATGGGGATTTCCAAGAAATGAAGTGTGATGATTTGGAGGAGGATATCTCTTCATGTTTGATTCCACAAAATGATTAACACATTTCAAAAAAGAAATACAAAAACATCACCTTAGCCTCGTCTGTCTCATTCAGCCGAGCTGCTTCACTCTGACATGAAGGAAACTCGCAGTATTATTTGACAAATGGAGCACAAACAGCAAAATATGTGTTTAGTACATGTCCCGGCCCGTAGATTAATGACATTAACGAAGTTTCCATTAGCGCAGCGATCGGGGGAGACAGAGGCGTCCATGCGTGAATCCACATGACTGAATCACTGATAAGAGAAAATGAAACACATCTCTGTGGGCCAAGAGGGGCCAGGAAACGCCACTCCAAATTAGCCCGCGGCCCAATTTGTTGTTACTTCATTAACCGACCAGCATCTGCAGAGGAGGGGAGGGAAGTTGTGACCCATCTTCAGTTGAAAAAAAATTCCCATCTTTGATTTGGAGAAGGCCTCAGGAAAAGCAGCTCCCTGTGCAGAAAGGGTGGAGTGGATCAGGGATGTGACAGGAGCTCCATCAGCTGGCTATTGTGCCCGAGCAGAGTTTCACCTGGTTGTGAATCCCCTTCGTAAACATCTGGAGCATGACAGTGAACAAGAGAGGACACGTGGGTCTGTTCAGCTCAGGTTTCATGATCTCAAAGCTGATATCTCCCCCGTTGCTCTATTGTTTCACTGGATATTCACGACGACCATGAAGTGTCTTAACGTAAGAATTGTGGGAACACAGAGTCTCAGAAGGGAGAAGACCAGGTTTTTGGAAAATGTGCAGTTAAATCATTTGAAATACTGAAACTTTTTACACACACAGCCACGTATATGCCTCCCCTATATATAAAATATGTTATTATTGATATACTGTAAGGTGTAGGTAATGGCTTAATGGCTTAAACAGGTGAAATCACTAGAATATCACATCATAAGTTCCCTCAGCTCAAGGTGATGGATTCAGCAGATGGAGAAACCGGCACCTGACGGTAATGCCATAAAGATAGTGGCAGATATTTTAATTAATATTGTCATTCTTTTATTCTAGTGAATTTTTTGTTGTTTCTCTTAATCACAACATCTGCTATAAGCAATGATTGGTTAATGAAGACACCACCAAATGACGATGCTGGAGTGGAACCCAGGGTTCCTCCCAAAGAACTGGGCCAGCACATTCTTCAGCCATGCAGTCAGGGAACAGTCGAGTCCCTCTGGCTGTGAGGCTCCATTCATTCAGAGCAAATCACACCAAAAATGTCTTAATGAAGAGGTAAACTTAGTGCGGCCTAACTAAGCGGTTTGCGGGGCCGGAGCCGGCTGACCATGTGTTCCCTGTCCGGGCCCGGGGTAAGGGCCTCGGTAATTAGGGAGGATGCTAATGGCTCTGACAAGTCTGAGTCCCTGGAAAGCTGGAAACGTCGCTTCAATTAGACGGCACCCTGAAGACGTCTTGTGTGGTGTTGTCATTCATTCCACTCGGAGGCTGCAAACACACATATTCTAGTTTGTTTTGCTCACATCCCTGAAGCCTGAAGCTTTTTCCATCACCAGCACCTTCACTTCCCTCCCAAACCTGAGCCCACCAGATTCTAAACACACATGTTTATTCATGCCGATTTTTAAAACCCCGACATTATTTCCTGCTTGGTTGATCGACATTTCGATGGCCACGCTCACAAAAGCCACTTTAATGTTGTCATTAGTTATGCTTCTCTGGTGGGCAAAAGATGGATCCCTAAGTCCCGGGATCCAACGGGGCCGTGTGTGAATGGTTGGGGGAGATAAACTACATCAAATGAACGGGGGAAAGACTCCTTCACTGATGGAAGACGGCGGCGGAAAAAAGTCTGTTAATTAAAAATATGAAAATGAACAAAATCTCTGACACAGTTTTGGGCCCGTCTGAGCAGCTACAGTGATTCTCGCTCCACCTTATAAGAACTTCATTTAATTAACAGGAGGCTGCAAAGTATCCTCAAGCAGTTTCTAATTATTTTCCTGAGCAGATTTTTAAGATGTGTATAAACGACTCGAAGAATTTAGCTAATTCTTACTTTATTATTCAGTTGGGTGATGTTACATGAAAAATATTCCCAAGTTTACTTATTTCTCTTGTTTTTTTTCAACTTAAATGTGGTTTTATTTGCAGGTGGACTTAAGTTACATTGACATTCAAGTCTCTTGTTTGACTTGTATAAATACAACATGAAACACAAGGTAACTGACCTTTAGGTATGAGGTCAAAAGCTAGTTAAAAGTAGAACTTACATTTGAGACTTACACTTTACCGTCATAAGGGGGGAAGCCTTATATATTTAATACATATTCTTTCTTATATCATAGAATGAAAGTGTTTGGTAATGGTTGATGAGATTCAATAAAACTATATTTATATATATATATATACATATATATTTAATTGTTTATTGGAAGGATAACAGTCAGTAAGTTACTCTGTCAGGGAGGACATCGAAAAGCAAATTTAAAAAAAACTCAAATTTATTCCTTCTTTTAATAAGTACAGTATATTACATGCTGCCAGGGGCTCAAGCTGCATTCTGAATAAAATGAAGCAAGCACATTGTTGTGCCTCGGTATAAAATGATCAGTTTCTATTGATCAATAATTTAGACAAGTGCCAGATTATTGGCAGGGAGACAAAATATGTTGGGCCGGCTGCGTTTGAGAAAACCCCCCATACACTCAATCACTGGAACAGAAATTGCTCCATGGTATATAATAACGCAGCGATGTTTCTTTCCCCCTCCTGCAGATCAATGCTAATTGAAGTCTTACATGATGAATGTAGTCTGAAACGTTTTTAACCCAGTGGCTGCTGGACAGGAGCGTGGACGGTTCACTGAGCACATGAGGTGTTTTTACACACATTATTGAGACTGAGCAGTTACAGCTGATTTGTATAATTCCCTTTGCGTGCATAGGAATATTCTCCACTGTGCATCATTTGATCACTTGATGGTTTTAAGTGTGAATAAAATACAGAGAGATTATTCAAAGCGAGTGGCTTCGCGAATTGAAATTTCACAACCACCGATGCTGTAAAGTCTCCTCGGTGGCAGAAGGAAAACCGGTCGATCCTCCAAATGTAACTCTCTGTAGGTGCACGCTGAGCCTGTGGACGGCACACAGCAGATGGGGTAAACCGTGCCATCAAGTGGAAAATAGACCTGTTGTGTTGTCACAGAGACAAGTTACAATGTAGTCTGCCCACCACCGGACCTCCAGGGGAAACTGAGGGAGTTTAACACCTAGCTGCTGCGGCAAGGGGATTCTTACTGTGCATTCACTGCATCAGGTAGATGATGCTTCTGTTCACAAACCTCCTTAGTAATCAAACAACAACTTCCCATCATCTAAATCTTAGAAAAAAAGATTCTTGGCCTTATCATAGAGGTTCCTCCTGATACTAGCAGTTGATACATTTAAATAACAGACCTGCATGCACTGTTAGTTTAGATGTAATCATGCAACATGTAGAACATAAACATCCTGACTCACTGCTGCCACCTTGTGCCTCTTTGAGTCATAGACATAGGATGTTGTGCTTTTACAATGCTGCTAATATAATTTTAGAATACCATTTACTGCTTTTTCCAAACAGACGAAGGAGGAAAGTGATGGTGTTGTATTTTATAATTTAATATTTGTTTGTATAAATCATACATTTTGTTACAGGGAAACATTTCAACACAGTTGCTTTGTACAAAAGTAATTTCAAAGGCTTAAAAGGAAAACAGTCATAATAAACCCCTATACTTATTTCAAACATGTTCTATGCATTTATCACCTACGTCAAGGATGCTTTTATCCGTATGTCTGTTTGATTGTTTGTTGGCAGGATTATGGAAAACTACTTTACTGATTTCCATCACATTTTTTGGAGGGGTAAGGCTTGATGTAAGGAGGAAGATTTTGGTGGACTGACAGACAGTGAGGCCCTATTGAAATTGTAAGGATTATTATTATTATTATTTAGGCAAATGAATTGGCTTTTTGAGGGCTTTAACATGCTCAAATTCTTACCAGGAAAATTTGAAAAATGGTGAAAATTTATTTTGCATTTATTTATTTTTTATTTTTTTAAAAAGCAGTCTGCTGCTGCTTGTTTCCATGTGATGTCCTGACGCTGCCCCATGCTGGCTGCTGGGTTCCTCTGTTGTCCATAAAAGAAAATCTTTATTATCCTTCAAGGGCAATTTGATGTACAACCAGCAATGAGTGCACGACAAAATTAAACCATTATATACAATTATTTTAAACTTTTTATAACAGTTCTCTACATTTTCTTGAATTTCTCCTGGAACAATTAATGGATATTGATAAAAAGTCATGTTAAGGGGAATGATACATTTATAAGGGTTTGCAATTTGGTGCAGACCCAAATAAGAATCTGGTTGTAGTGTATTTAATTGTGGTTTCATACAGGGACTGTTGGGCCTTGGTGGAGATACTCTCTCCACACAATGCCATTTAGGTTGCTAATCTAGATTAAAGGGTCGCATCACACAAAACAAAACAAAACATTCCCAGTTACCCCAGCATCATTTAGCCATTAAGACTTGATTGAAGTGTAATAACTGTTGCTTAAAACAGTTTTCATCAGGAAACATTTAAGCACTGTAAACAATGAGGTCTGATGATGATCCTGAGGAGACATTCTTCCTGGAAGACACATGATCTACACAACAAACAAAGCGCCTTCACTGTGTTGTGATGGCAGGCAGAGGTATCAGACAGGAAGATAATAAAAAAAAAACGGGGTGAATACAAAACAAAGGCTGAACAGAGCTGGTGGTAAGTGGGAAAAAGCTAAACATTGGGTGAACTTTTCCTTTAAATGGACACTTAACATGCAAAATGAGACGTTTAATTCAACTCAAACATGTTTTAAATGTTTCTAAATTAAACATAACTTTTACGGCTTCTTTTTTCCTCTCTCACAATATCATGTACACAAGGTACAAACAATACAACACACTCACTGCACTTTGGTCGGAATTGCTTTTTTTTAAAAACCCAGATTATAACACCCCCAAAAAAGTGCTGTGACATATTTTGGACATGAGGCAGCAATTCTTTAAAATGTTAAATGGCTTTCTTCAGTCATTTAAGCATTTTCAGTACCATCTTGAATACGTATCTCATATTGAGTGCAACACATTCAGGATTTTTTTCGGATTGTCTCACAGCAGCTCATGAGCGTGTGACTGCTGATATGAAGACACCTGTAGGAAAGAAATGTGAAATGTTGATTACCATCGATTGACTGTTTCCAACAGTATTTGTTCATGAAATGTATTATGAATTAATTCACTGATTTGAAGTTCTGGCCACCTTTGGATGTTTGAACCTTGAGTTTAGACATTAACATGTATTGAGCTTGTAGAGTAGATATACTGCTGATACCACCTACCTGTGTCGTGCAGATTCATGACCCTTTGGTTATATCTGGAGATTGATAAAAGGAGCGAACCCCAGCACGTCCTGAAGAAGCACCAGAGCCCTCTGTAATGGCGGCTCCACATCTATCACAACGTTGCGCTTCCGTAGAGGATCGAGGCTCGACTCTGTCACATTGTGGCAGTGATTCACCTTCAGGGACTGGAGCTTTGGGCAATACTCCGCAACGGTCCTGTGAGCACAGCACGCATAAGACATTACGGATGGTCGCACAGATGAGACGATACGTGTCGACACAAAGTTAGTTGGATTCTACTTGAGAGTAAGAAGTACCTGATGGACTCGTTTCTGACCCTCAGGCAACCCGTCAGGTCCAGCTGCTCCAGACCCCTGCAGTTCTTGGCCACCTCCTCCACCGACTCGTCAGTGACGTTGGCGTTGACTGCCAAAGACAGAGACCTCAACTTCAAGCACTTCTTGGCCAGGTAGCAGATGGCGTCGTCCTTGAGCTGGCGGCAGGCGGTGACGTCGATGGACTGCAGCCCCCCGCAGTGGTCGGCCAGGCTGCGCAGGGACAGGCTATCCACCCACTCGCAGTGCGCCAGGCCGAGGTGCTGCAGGTGGGCGCAGCTCAGCGACACGGCCACCAGGGAGTGGCGGGTGAGCCAAACGCAGCCGCTCATTTCCACTCGCTGCAGATGCTGGTTCTGGCCGATGACCGGCAGCAGCTCCTGGTCCGTCACCCAGTCGGAGCAGTTCTGAAGCGACAGCCTCAGGAGAACCTTGCTGTCCTTTAACATGGAGCAAAACGCTTCCTTGGGAATGCTTTGTCCAATCTGTCAACAGAGGAGAAAGCAGACTTCTTCAGGTACCGCAAACAACTTGCCTTTCAGTATCAGCAGGCCTTGAAACACACTCATTCCAGTTCTGCATAAAAAGGCCTTAAGAAGTTTTGGAAAGTATGATATTTCATTTACAAAGTCATGTGAATGTGGGAGACAAAACACTTAAAAAAATGCAAGTGAACTGTGTGTGAAGAAGGCTTTTATTACATCTGCCAAGAGGTTGTTTTCATATGCATTTATTTTATCAATTTTTTGCCTAATCCTGCAAAGGAACAGACATTTTACCATGAAACTTACTTTAACATTAGGAGATTGGACATTTTTCAACATTTTCATTTTGATTTCTTGGAGAATAACTCATGGATCTTGATGAGGGGACTTTAAGGGGACTGATATTTCTAATAGCCAAACTAAATATCTAGTGAACTTAAAAGAGGTTTGATTGGTTTAATTTCCCTTCGGGGAAGAATAAAGTACTCTATCTATCTATAAGAGGAATGGGCGGCAAAGGAGTGTCATTTTAGTGTTATCCTCACAATCATTCAGAAGAACAGTTGTTAGGATCTCATTTTAGCAGGAAATGCAATCAATTTATAACTGTTTTTTGTATCTTCTACCACTTATCTAGGTCCAGGTTCAATAGATCATAAACAATCACATGCAAACTAGGAAGAACATCTAAATTCAAGTAAAATCTCTGGTTATCAGATGCCTAGTTGTGACTTTTAGGTTCCTGTAAGATCTCATGACAGTGAAATCTGTGTAACATGTGTGATATTCAGCTTCACCCCACATTGCACTGAGAGGGACACACAGTCCACACACTCACCGGGGACACACAGTCCACACACACTCACCGGGGACACACAGTCCACACACACTCACCGGGGACGGGTCGAATGTCCTGCAGTTGGACAGGTAGACCTGGACGAGGCTGTGGAACTGCTTGCTCACCCGCTGCAGACTCACCACATGCTGCAGGGGCAAGTAGCACAGGATGTGAGGGACCAGGACGTCTTCCCAGGGCAGATCCAGGAGCTGACATCTGCAGAGGACATACACACACACACACACACACACAACTGAGTGTTTACAGTGTGTACAGCTGACACAACACGGTGACACGCTAACCCTGGGGTTTAAAGGGCAGGAGAACAGCAGCGGGGTTACATGAGCAGACTGGAGGGTCTCTACCAGCGGTGTCCCGGGGGGGTTAACATGCACAACACAAGTCAGCTTCCATGCTTAACACACACGGACACACACGGGCTCGGTGACTCGGCCGTTGTGTGTCTGTAGCCGCTAGCGGAGAAGCTAACCTGCCCCTCTGGGTTTGTGAATTAAAAAAACACTGCATTTTGAAGCCACTCACGTCCGTATCGTGGCTTCTTCACTCATTGTGAGTCCGAGGCGTTAGACACCGTTTTTCAACGTGTGTTGTTCTTCAGGCGAGCACAAAAACAACGTGTTTATCTTTAGCATCTTCCGACCGGTTGAGGTGTAGCCCGACCCGGTGCTGCCTTCAAGGACCGTCGGAAGAATGAGCCACAATGTTGTTAGTTCATTAATTATTTACTATTGCCATTATTCTTATTATTCTAATTATTAACAATAATAATAAAAGAGATCATGCTAAACAAAACAACAAGCAGCATTCAAATCCAACAGTGTATGTATACAATTAAAGGATGACAGTGATAAACATGCTAAAATTTTAAATAATATATCTCCACAAGGATCATCCTCTTCCCTGAATCAGGGACGGACACACACACGATAATTTGTTCATCATCTAAGGGTGCTTAGTTCCTCACTGGAGTCAGCAGGTGGTTTGCAGGTCGTTCTACAACACTAAGGTCGCGGGTACGATCCCCAATCTTTCTTATCTTCGTGCTGGCAATATACTGAACTCTTAAAATTGGCAGGATTTCAATCACCTATTAATTGCAAAATATATTACACTATGTAAATTTTAATTAATTAATTAAATATAAAAAAAGAAAAGTTAAATTAAATGGATAAAAAAAAATGCGCGTGCAATTCCTGCGCAATGGGCTTCTGCGCAGGATGTGGGTGCACAGTTTTTTTTTAGTTTTTTTTATTTTATTTTATTTTTTTATTTCATTTATTATTTATTTTTTTATATATATATTTAATTTGAAATGGTTATGGTTCATTTTTGTTTTTAAATTTACATATTATTAGATATTGTGCAATGAGTAGGTGGTTGAAGTCCTGCCAACACGACAGCCTGCCAAACTTACACATGAGTTCGGACCTAGCTCCTGTGTCCACTGGTGTCCTGGTTCCACCCATGGCAGCGTAGTGGCGTGGGGCTGGCTCATCCCTGCGACCCAGGGAGCGCATTTCTCCACGCTGGTTCAGGGGTAAATGATGCTGGTCTTCACAGGTGACTGACCTACGCAAGCCTGTAGCTTCTGTAGCCTGTAGCTGTGTAATCTTCTGGCATTTCTGTGGGGAAAAGCCGAGAATTGATGATTGAGGTGATTCACTAAATATATACGTCAAAAGAATTTATTAAACGTCATATGATATATATATTTATACCTAGAGTGATTTGAGCCTAGTATGTCATCAAAGGTGGAGGCGTTTACAAGGAACAAGTGAATGCAGCAATATATCAAACATATAAAAAAAGTTCAGAATTTCATATAAATGAAAATAATATAAATGTAATTATTGTGACAAAGAAATGTTTTCGCTTTCCTTTCAGTGCTTCCATATTTTACAGAAAAAAGTACAAAGCAGGAAGTTCAGACTATGATTTCATGTAAAAGAAATAATATATATCTGTTGAAAAAAACTTCAATGTAAAAGATTTGTTTTGTGATTATCTCTTTACTCTGAGACCTCGTCAAACTGTCAGTTGTAAAGAGGAATTAATGCAGCTAAAAATAAGTAGAAACATCTATAGGTGCCCACATGTTTGTTTAAATTATTTTATTTCCTAATCCCAATCGGCTGCCATCAGCTCCTCTTGCCGATACACATGTGTTGAACAATTGACCCCCCCCCCCCCCCCCCCCGCCGGCTCACCTCTGTCCAGAGAAACAATGAAGGCAGTCACGAGGAACAATTGCTGACCCATGAGTTATGTTTGCGTGAATGAGATGACCCAACAGGAAAGCAGAGTGAATACTCACTCCTGACTGACTAACAGTCCCCCTTTACAAGCTGGAGCACAAACATGGCGAATAAATCAGTGTATGATTTCTGTGCTGAGACCCTGGACGGACAGCCGGTTCCGCTCAGTAAGTACAGGGGTAAGGTGCTTCTCATCGTCAACGTTGCCACCTTTTGAGGGTCAACTATAGAGGAGGTAATATCCCGCCAGAGCCCTGATTGATTGCGGTCAGATCCATAACAACGGGAGTTGTGTCACTTTTATTAGAGCCGTTTGCTTTTGTGTCCTGTTCCCTCAGTACCACCGACTGAATGCACTGATGGAAATGTTTGGTGGCCTCAACTTCACTGTCTTAGGATTCACCTGCAACCAGTTTGGTCTTCAGTCACCTGGTGGGTTCATTGAAGCTTCTGAAATGTGACAGATTGTAAATCTGATAGGACAATAACTGTATTAACTGCACGAAGAGAAATACTGTACTGTGGAGCCTCCCATAATACTTTGTGGAATGTAGTTTTACTCAAGCTCTCTATTAAGGAAACATTTTTAGATACTGCTTTTTGCTTTATTTAACTATTTGGATTCCACAATTTATTTGACAGCTATATTTGCTAGTTAATATTCAGATTCAAATTTGTTGTATGATATGACGTTTACAACATCCAACATATTATTAAAGATGATACACAAAAATGTATTCTGTCCAAAGTCCCAAAAAGAAGGTACAAATTTTTTATTTTTTTTTCTTCTTCCTATATATTGTGTAAAGGAGGACAATCACTGAACTTCAGTATGTAAGGTAGATGCGTTTATAGCCGACCACAGTAAAACGCTGCTATATGAATGGGGCCATTTTTCTGCCTAACGAGTACCTTTACAATTGATATTTGAAATACATTTACTGCTGATACTATTTGTGTGTGTTTTTTTTTTTTTACTGTTATTTACATTTATGTAACGGTATTTTTATATAATTAAAGGATCTAAATACTCATCTCTGACCTACAAACAGTTTGTTTACGTGTTCACACCTGTATACAAAGATCAAGATCACCTGTATACAAGATGTATACAAATCATTAATACCACATTTTTTTCAGAGGTCAATCATGAAACCCTCAATATTCTGAAGTATGTGAGACCTGGTGGAGAGTTTGTGCCCAAGTTTCCTGTCTTTGGCAAGGTTGAGGTGAATGGATTAAATGAAGAGCCTCTTTTCAGCTATCTGAAGGTAGTATATTTACACAGAATCACATTCGTTGTTATATGGTATATATTCTCTGTCAGAAGTGCAGCTGTCACCTTGATCATTTCTTGTTCACCACAGGAATTGTTGCCATTTGTGAACCCTGTTATTGGAGATATAAAGAAATTCTACTGGTCCCCAATCAAAGTCAATGACATCCGGTGGAATTTCGAGAAGTTTCTCATAACTGCTGATGGCCGGCCCTTCAGAAGGTAAAGTAACATGAGCTATGGCGCTCCTTTAGATCTAACATGCATAACATCTAATGTTTTCCCTTTACTGCAGATATGAGCTTCACTGCCCCATTGACAATGTGGAGAAGGACATAGCAGAACTTCTCTGACGGACTTTCTGAAGTTGAACACCGGTGGCAGAGTGACGATCCCCCAGTAAATGCACACATGCACCTGAGCTGGATCTGATGGGAAGAGGAGCAGGACTCAGAGCTTTAGTGCATTCACTCTGAGAACAGTTCCCTTCGGCCACTGGAGGAGTTTTCATGTCACCGTCACACTTTTGTCTAATGTTATGGGCATTGATACTAGAATTCAATAAAGCATTACAAAACAAATCTTTTATGAATGGCTGCTTTTGTTGTCTCTTGTTGTCTCTTTTGTAAAAGTATCCCATTACAAATTAATCCTACACTTCAGTAGAGGTATAATCAACAGACTATACTTAAGGTATCAAAGTAAAACTCGACAAAAAATGTTTCCACATTACGCTTTACTATTCTATCAGAGTCTGCTCATATCCTCCTCTATGATGTCCTTGAATCTAAAAATGCAAATCAAGATGTCAGATAAATATAGTGGAGAAAAGTACAATATGTCACTCTGAAATGGAGTGGATAAGAAAGTTTTTATCTACTTGAACAATGTTCTTCTTTGCCTTACCGCCACCATTATGTTACTTGTTCATAATTAGGGCCCGAGCACTGACATGAAAGGTCAGGTGAGACCCTATTGAAATTGTAAGGAATATAATTATTATTATTCAGGCAAATGAATTGGCTTTTTGAGGGCTTTACCATGCTCAAATTCTTACCAAAATTTGCAGAAAGTTAGAAAGTGGTGAAAATTTACGTATTCTGAAGGAATTTTCAATGGGCATCGCAAAGTGGCTCAACGTTGCCCCCCGAGACCCCTGGAACGTGTTCACATTGACCGGTCTTCACAAAAATCGATATACAGGTGTATCATGACCAGACAAACAAAAAAGTCTTTGGGTGCAATTGGAAAAACACAATTTTGCATTTAGTGGCCATTTTGGCCATATTCCACATTTTTACTTTGATGTACTTGTACCAGGGCTTTCATCGAATCAAAGGTCAGGTGAGACCCTATTGAAATTGTAAGGATTATTAGGGCCCGAGCACAGACATCAAAGGTGTCTGGTGAGACCCTATTGAAATTGTAAGGATTATTATTCTTTCTTATTATTATTCAGGCAAATTAATTTGCTTTTTGAGGGCTTTAACATGCTCAACTTCTTACCAAAATTTGCAGAAAGTTAGAAAGTGGTGAAAATTTACGTATTCTGAAGGAATTTTCAATGGGCGTCGCAAAATGACTCAACGGTGCCTCCCGAGACAGCCCGAGACCCCCGGAAGGTGTTCCCATTGACCGATCTTCACAAAAATCAATACACAGGTGTATCATGACCAGACAAACAAAAAAGTCTTTGGATGCAAATAGAAAAACAAAACAGGAAGCCTGCTATTTTGTATTTAGTGGCCATTTTGGCCATATTCCACATTTTTTCTTTGATACACTTGTACCAGGGTTTTCATCAAATCAACTTCAAATTGAGATGAGTGTCATCACAACAAGATGGAGATAAAAACTGACTGACGGATTTTTTTTTAATCACACGGTGTGACCGTGGCGTAGCGTCAAAGTTTGATTACACGCCATTAAAACACGATGTTCCATGGACCATGAATCCTTTGATTTCAGTCTTCCTAGATCAAAGGAAACTTTATGTCTTGCACAACTATTTATTATCTTTTTTATCTTTTTTTTATCTTATTTATCTTTAAGGCAAAACGCATGCAACACTTCAAAATGCATGTGCTCGGGCCCGCCCAGTGCTGCTTTGCAGTCCTAAAAAAATTCTTACCAACATTTGCAGGAAGTTAGAAAGTGGTGAAAATGTATGTATTCTGAAGGAATTTTCATTATTAATATATTTTGTATTAAAATGCTATATGTAAATATTATAAATAACGTTTATGTACAATTCTTTATTTCGTTATTGTCTGCATTAAATAAGTTCGCGAATATTCCACATTGAATTGGTCCTTATGTCGACCTGTACTTCCAACCTTGCGCATGCGCCCTGCTCATTTGTCAGACCGTCAACATGGCTGCTGTTGGTTTCCGACGCTTGGCCCAGGCTCTCTGCAGAGGGAACCGGTCCGGCCTTCCGGCCCTGGTGTCGGGAAGCAGAGCGGGTGAGTCCTGTGTTGTCTTCTCGTCTTGCAGCTTGATGTACTTTTCTGTGGATACGTGAGTGGAAATGTGAAATTCAAGCCCCTGAATGGACGTAACCTTGACATGCTAACGTTAGCTCATGCTAGCTGAGCGGCTATCCTGAATGAGAGTGAAGTTGGTCAGATTAGCTTTGTCATTTCTTTGTTTTCATTCGCCTTCTTAGAGCTTTATAACTTGTATTGATCGTATATATTTGCTTGTGTTTCAGCCTCTGGGTTGACGAAGGATGGTCTGCCTGGTGCGTTCCCGCAGACCCCAGCGGAGAAAGCTGCTGCTGCAAAGAAGTACAACATGACGCTGGCGGAGTATGAACCGTATCCGGACAAGGGAGAGGGGTGAGCTTTATTTTGAAAATCTCTGCCTGATGGGAGTTCAACTGGGGGTGCTGAAGGAATGTGTGGAGCTCGTTATTTGTTTTGTTTACCAGGTACACCCACACTTCACAATGAAAAGTGACACGGATAATAATGCCATCGTTGTGTTTTTGTAGCTTCGGTGACTATCCAAAGCTACAAGATAGATCTCAGCATGAGAGGGACCCCTGGTACAAGTGGGACCATCCTGACCTGAGGAGGAACTGGGGAGAGCCGGTGAGATACTGGTTTTATTAACTGCTCCTGGAATGATTTGGTTCTGTTTATTACATTAGGTAAACTAATGAAAACCCACAACAAGCTCAGTGAAACATAAACATTTGAATTACACTACACCTTATTACTAAGTAAAAACATACAATCAGTACTGCTGAATCAATTCAATACAAACACTACTGTACCCCCCACCACATGCACACAGCTCATCCCTCTCCACCATCACCTTTGTTGTGTAGATACACAGAATCAATAGATAATATAACGCATTAATACTGAACCAATGAACATATCTTGGATCCAATAAAATAAGTTTACTCTTGAAATGTCATTAATAATGAATCACTAAAATGAATATTGGCTGATTAACATGTTTTAAATCATATATATCAGCCTCAAAAATCCAGTATTGCAAAGCTTACCATTTTTTAACCTTATGGCATTCAGATATCAATTGCACATTAATTGCAAGTAGGGTTGCAAAAATTCCGGAAATATTCAAAGTTGGAAACTTTCCATGGGAATTAACGGGAATAGACTGGAATTAACGAGAATAAACTGGAAATGTTCTGGGTAATTTATACTAACTGTATTTACCTTGTCATATACAGACATAAATATAAACATTTTGTTTTGTCATAGGCTTATTTGAGCTCTGAGGAAGCTTTGGGCACTTGACTATATGCTTCTGCATGTTGTGTCATTCTTAACATAGGTCTTTGCACAGTATTTGCAAATGTACACAGCCTTTCCTTCTACATTGGATGGGGTGAAATGCCTCCACACATGAGATAGTGCACGTGGCATTGTTCTGTAGAATAAGATGAGAAAAAAGTTTGTAAAAAAACACTAATGCAACAATTGGAATCGTCTGTAAACATATTTTACAATTGATGGATAAATTAATGGAAATAGGCTAGATGAACAGATGAACAATCCTCAATCAGCATGCTAATATATTCTCCCCAGTAATATCATCAAAACTTACCTGACTAGTCCTGCACACTACAGCAGGCCTCAATAGCCCTGCTGTAGTGTGCAGGATGCTGGGAGTTGTCTGTGCATGTGATGGAAGAATGAACAGTGGAGGGTTGAAATTCAACGTAGAGTTTTGAATGATGTTTTTATTGCTCAGCGTTTAATTTGCGCACTTGTTACTTTTTAAATTCCCAAAATTCCCCAGCTAAACTTCCCATGGAAAGTTTCCGGAAAGTTTCCGGTAAATTTCCGGAAACTTTCCGCCCCTTTGCAACCCTAATTGCAAGACAGATTGCAGTCTAATACTGTAGCGATGAAAAGCCAGAGTTCATACATCACAATGGATAATGTCTGAAGGTTGTTCATGTATTTTTGTGTCCTTACTGTATGGAAGCAATAAAAACAAGCATAAGTTCAAAGTGCATGTTATCAGTCCTCAGTAAAGTAATATACTTGGGCAGAAACTTTTCTTTCTTCACACAAGACAGCGCCACTGTGTATATTACAGTATCATTTTTTCCTCAATTATTTATGTGTCTGGTCTCTGTCTATTTGTAGATGCACTGGGATTTTGACCTGTACATCAGGAACCGTGTGGATACGTCTCCCAGCCCTGTGTCCTGGTCCACCATGTGCAAACAGCTGTTTGGGTTCATCGGGTTCATGCTGTTTATGTTCTACCTTGGGGAGAAATTCCCAGCGTACCAACCTGTTGTAAGTACAGATCAAAGCCTGGAATTATATGTCCACATCACAAGTTCATTTTCAAAGGATGGTCTTAATGACTGATGCAGAGAAGATAATAATTCTCAATATCTCCTATTATCTTTAAAAAAGGCTTTTCTTGCATCAAATTCACATTCGTGAGCGATGGTTTGATTTCATTCATTTTATGTGACACATCTTAGAATATAGGACAAGATTGTGAATATCCCTTGTACCGTTAAAGGTCTTGCACAATTCAAGTCACCAACTTCCAGAAGATGTAAGCAGGTGTTATAGGCCACCAGCAGATTTTAGTTACATAACTTCGGCTGTGCACCTTAGCGTCATCAAGTGTTTTGGCCTTGTAATCAATGATAGAGGCCAAAGTTGAGGATTCTCTGAGGCTAAAGTTAAATCTGACCGGCTACTGGCTTGTATGGCAGTACCATGAAAGCCATGTGGCCTTCTCAGTAGATCAGACGTCATTACCTCTATGCGTTTTTTAACCTAAACACTGTCCCATTTTAGAACATAGGCCAAGATGGAAAATATCCCTTGTATTTTCTAATGCACTAATTAACACAAAATATATTTAGAAAACAGCCACTTGTACAGTTTGTGATGATATCCGACTTTTAAGTATGATTTAGATACTCATGCTCATTGTATTTACTGTATTTCTTATATTTTCGGTAAATCTGTGTTGATAAGCAAATGAATTTCTCATGAATGTCAGCTGTTCTCAGGAAAGTTATGAGTATATACAAAGTAGTCATACGGAATATGCATCTGTTTGAGAGCTCATTTCCATAAAAGGGTTTGTCTGTGTTCCAGGCAGCGAAACAGTATCCCTACAACAACCTGCACCTGGAGAAAGGAGGAGATCCAGAAAAAACCCCGGAGGAAGTGAAAAACTACGAAATCTAAATGATTTAAAATCTTCTACTTGTGTATATATATATTTCTGTGAAGAATAAAAACGTATGATAAAAGTTAAATTGTGTCCGTGTCTTTTTCTTGTATGTGAGTAAATAATATAAACGTTTTCAGAATAAATCTCAGTTACTGAAAGATAAGATAACTCCAGGTTATGTTTTTATTGAGCGGAGACAGTGGGGTTAACCCAGGCCACTTCATATGAAACGTGATCCGCGTCGGCCACCGTAGCGCAGTGACAACACAGCTAAGCGCTTTGGTCGGACTTCGCCTGTAGCTAAGCTGTTAGCTCCGGACTAGCCTCTCAGTTAGTTGTGGATGTGGACTGTGCGGCTGTGCTAGACAGTTGACGTGAGTTACACTTAGACCTCTTTGTATTACTAAATGTCTTACAGGGTTTAAATAAGCCGGATACACAGCGTTTCTGTTGGAATGGGTGGTGGCCGGTGACTAGCTTGCTAGCTCGCAGCTAAGTCGGCTCCGTTTATACACTGGGATAAATGGACTGGGGAGGATGCTACACCGACCTGTTAGCCAGCTAGCTACATGATTACTGTTTAAATACAGTGGTACATTTGAGCTAATTAACATTAGACTCTATTAACATTATAGAGTTAGATAATGGCCGCAGTCATGTTGTGTTCAACGTTAAATGACGCTAACGATACGTGTGCTATGACGCTAACGATCTGGTTATACTTCCTTAAATTGTAAGAGTCTCGTCGACAATTGATTAAAGACAACATCAGCGGTAACGACAACCGTCAAATAAGATAAGATCGTGGTGTAAATAACAGCGGTTTTTTATGGTGGCTCGTGTTATTAGTTGCTTTGGCATAAAATAGCATTAGCCACAATTCCAGGAAATAGTCGGAGATAATCTGTCAGTAAGGGTGGAACCCTGCTGCAGTCAAGCCAGGTAAAGAGCAGGAACATGTGCCTCCAGGTTCTAAACTCATTCTCCAGATTGAGGAAACTCAGTGACAGTATTGATCGATCAAGTCTCTGTTCTTTTAAACCAATTTATCTGTGAACGTGGGTTAGATATTGTAGATCAGTCCAGTCAGCAAAAGATAAATGTTGTTTGAAACCCACTTTATGACGTTTTTTTCCCATCTAGACTAAATAAGACCAGGTCCAGATCAAAGCCATTACAGCTGGTAAAAAAGATTGTTTTAAACCAAGGTTATATTTATGAAATCTTTATTTGATGTGTGAAACCAATGCAAATGCCAGCACATAAAGATTCACCCAGTTTTCTGTTATTTGAATGGAGAAAATACACGAATCACCATTATTGTGCTTTCAAATGTTTTTCCCCTTTATTTAAGAATCAGACGCCAACTTTAGTTTCATATTTGTGTTTCTTAATTTGTCTCCTTTGATGTTAGTGTGAGGTCATAATAAATGTTAGGCAAACAAATGTTTTACCTTTTGATTTGTAAGGGGTCCAAACGTCTGTCCAGGACTTTGAACTTGTACTCGGAGGAAGATGAGGCTGAAGGAGATCCAGAGGACTGCCCACCTGGCATGGAGTCCTGCAGAGCACCATCCCATCCACCTGGCCTTAGGGACATCCGCCCAACAGCTGGATGCCTCTTTCAACACCACCGCTGCCCTGGAGATATTTGAGACAGACTTTTCTGACCCCTGTCTTGAGATGAAGCTGAAAGGGTCATTACCCACCGCAAACAGGTAATCAAACAGAGCAGGTACAATAATATGATACGTTTAGATGGCAAGATGTATGGAGGCAGAAATGCTGCAGAAAGTTTGAAGTACTTGGTGCACTTCAGGTTAAGTTATGAGTTTGTCATTTGCAAATATATCACTAGATATTTAATATTCCACAGGTTGCACAGCATTGTGTGGGTGGACTTTGGAATGGGAGCAGATGGTATTGGAGGAAGACTGGTTGCAGGCAGTGAAAATGGCGCGTTGACCATATATAATCCAGAGGAAATAATGAACTCCGGACCGGATACAGTTGTGGGTCAATCTGACAAACACACAGGACCCGTTCGAGCTCTTGATTTCAACCCTTTTCAGGTAAATGTCTGACTTCTGAATCTTCAGTATCCTGAAAGATGATTTATATTCTCTTTCCTGGTACTGTGTTGGATGTTATCAATCTTTCTCAATTGCTTCCCCACTCAGAGTAATCTGCTCGCATCAGGAGCGAACGATTCAGAGATATACATCTGGGATCTAAACAACTTAGGCAGTCCGATGACACCCGGAGCAAAGTCACAGGTGGGTGCATGACTGGGAGAGCACATGATGTGAATGGTTGTCTGAGAAAGCAGGTTGGTTTTTGACAGTAACGGCCTCCATCTCTTCTTTCAGCCTGCTGAAGACATCAGTGTAGTGTCCTGGAACAGGCAGGTTCAGCACATCCTGGCCTCTGCCAGCCCCAGTGGGAAAGCGGTGGTGTGGGACCTGAGAAAGAACGAGCCCATCATCAAGATCAGTGACCACAGCAACAGGGTTGGTGGCTTGAAAAACCTCATACAAGTCCAAAGTAAACCTTCTGCCAAATCATTGCAAGTTTGTTTGTCATGAATTGACCAGAAGGCTCATTGGCCACACTTCAACATTTAATTTTTGTTCTTACCCTCTGACCACTGTACTGTAATCGATGTATATTGTGACCACTGGGCTCTTAAATTATTCAACAACAGCTCTGTATAAAACAGGCTGTAAACACTTAAGTATATGTTGAGAAATAAAATCTTAGTGCACCCTGGAGTGTCTCTAACAGACGGTGATTTGATGATTGATTTTCAACACGGCAGCCTCTCAACAGATGATTCTTATCTACTTTTAAAGAGCAGGGTTCATATTGACAATCTTTTTAAGCCTTTAAGGTTTGACAGAAAGTTTAATTGTTTGTGTTGCGCCCTGTTGAAATCCCCCTTTATCTGTTTTGTGTACTTTCAGATGCACTGTTCAGGAATGCTCTGGCACCCGGATGTAGCCACTCAATTGGTGCTGGCCTCTGAGGATGACCGACTGCCAGTCATCCAGATGTGGGACCTCCGTTTTGCAACTTCACCCCTCAAAGTCTTTGAGAACCACACAAGGTGAAGCTTTAACACTTTGATGTCTGTTTTGTCTTTGACCATCTTGTTGTGTATCTAATATTGTTAGTATGTTCTTATAGGGGAATTCTATCCATATCCTGGAGCCAAGCCGACTCCGAGCTCCTGCTGAGTAGTGCTAAAGACAACCGGATCCTCTGCTGGAATCCAAACACTGGAGAGGTATAAGACATTAACTGTCACTCCACTAAATTGCCTCGTCCCTGTAGAGTGACTTGATGATGAGGCTAAAAGTTATCATGTGTCATTTTCCTCATTTTAGGTAATTTACGAGCTTCCAACGACAAACCAGTGGTGTTTCGATGTCCAGTGGTGCCCTAGAAACCCAGCCCTGCTTTCAACAGCATCATTTGATGGGAGAATCACCGTCTACTCAGTGATGGGCGGGAGTTTGAAGGCTCAGCAGCAAAGCACGGCTGATAAGGTGGGGGCTGTTCTGTCTTAATCTGGTGTGTTTCATTCCTAAATCCTGTGCTGTTCATAGCATTTTTTGTCCACAAGATGGAGCTGGTGTAAAACAGAATTCTTTTTGAATTTTCTCTTTAGTGATTACTAATATACTTGAGTTTTCTCTTGATTGACTAATTGTTTCATCTTATGTCTCCAGACTTATGCTTGTGTTTAACATTTAATATTTTATTCAACAGATATCCTCCTCATTTGATTCAATGGATCCCTTCGGTACAGGGCAGGTGCTGCCTCCCCTGCAAGTCCCTCAGCCTGCAGCGCAGGACACCATCGTTCCTCCTCTGAAGAAGCCCCCCAAGTGGGTGCGCAGGCCAGTGGGAGCGTCCTTTGCTGTAAGTGCAACAGTAAAATATTTTATAAGCATGTTTACCGAAAAGGCAAAATTCTTTACCTTTACAACCGATCCATTGTTTGCTTGGCAGTTCGGTGGAAAGCTGATAACCTTTGAGAATCCCAAGATGCCTCCAGTGCAGAGCCCCCAGCCTGTCCCCAGGCAAGTGTTTATGAGCCAGGTTACCACGGAGACGGAGTTCCTCCAACGCTCCAGGGAGCTGCAGGCAGCGCTGCAGGCGGGTTCGTTCAACAACTACTGCCAGGCCAAGATTCAGAACGCCAAGTCAGATGCTGAGCAGGACATATGGAAGTTCCTTCTGGTGGGACCTTACACACTGAAATATTATTTATTCTGTCAGTCGGTGTTATACGCTTGTATTTTAAAGTAATGACCTTTCTCTGGTTACAGGTTAATTTTGAAGAGGAAGCTCGTATTAAATTCCTCAGACTTTTGGGTTTCAACAAAGATGAATTGGACAGAAAGGTATTTCCCCTGTGATTACAACTGCAGCTATCTGCTAATACCTTTCACACATAAACAGTTGCCTATGAATCATCATCATCATCATCATCCTGTGTCATTGCTGTGAAAATGTTGTTCCTTTAGATTTCAAAATGCCTGGGGAAGAATTTTCAACCAAACGGTCATGGAGTCGATGCCAAAGATCTGGCAGAAAAGATGCAGCAGCTCTCCACCGAGGTCTGCACACAAAAGTATTCTTTTCATGTCTTTCTGATCATTTGTACATTTCAGCTCATGTTTACTGTGGAATGGTCTCTGTCGTGTTTCCAGAGAACTGATGAATTTGCAGGAGTTGATGCGAGAACATCCGGGTCTGTGTCACCAGCAGACTTTTTCACTCAGACCCCAAAGGAAACCTCCAACTTCCAGATCCCTGTATCATGTGGTAAATACTATTTATTACACATTAGCTCTGATATTATATCTTGCTCCTCGTATTTGTGTCCTTGTTACACTTGCATGATTGACGGCTAAGGACCCTGTTCTTTTGAAGACACCGATGGGTTGATAAGCCAGGCGCTGCTGGTCGGGAACTTTGAGGGAGCTGTGGATCTGTGCCTGAATGACGGTCGCTACGCTGAAGCCATCCTCCTCTCGATCAGCGGAGGAGAAGAACTGCTCAAGAAAACTCAGCAAAAATACCTAAGCAAGCAAAAGAACAGCATTTCAATGGTGAGAGAATCAGTGTCAAGCTGATATTGTCACATTTGATTCATCGATTGTACTTCAATTGAAAGAATCCCATGAAAAGAAACATCTAAACGGGAAGTTAATAAAGTGTATTCTCTTCTCTAGCTGATATCATCAGTAGTGACCCAGAACTGGAGAGACATAGTGCAGAGCTGTGAATTGGACAACTGGAAGGAGGCTCTGGCTGCTCTCCTGACCTATGCTCACCCTGAAGACTTTGCCCGTCTGTGCGGTAAGTCTCTCACACACTGAACGTGCTGCGACTTGCCCACATCTATGAGAACTGTACTGTTTCAGCGGTACTTGTTTCACTTGCTGAATAGCATTCCTGCCTGCGCTAATCCTCTGTGCTCTCATGTTAACCTTTGCTCTTTCTTTAACATTGTTTGATTGTCTACTTCCCGGTAGATACACTTGGAGGCCGGTTGGAGCATGAGGGGACGGAGAAGCGTTGCCTGCAGGCCTGTCTGTGTTACATCTGCTCTGGGAACGTGGAGAAGCTGGTGGAGTGCTGGGCCTTGCATCGAGACTGCTCCTCCCCTCTGGGTTTAGAGGTCGGGTCCTATAACAATGAAGCAAATTATGTTTTGAAACTATAGTCAAGCCTGCCAAAGAAGAAACTGGATGAAAATATATATTATTAGCTCATATAATTTAACTTTATCTTGACGAACATGTCAGAAGGATCCCATCCCCTATTTAACAAATTAAGCATGTTTCAATTTCCATTATAAAGAAACACTATGGCATGCAAAATGAAAAACACCCTGAAAGATCATTTTTACGGGCTGCATATGCAATTCCTTATTGTAGCCCCAAGGTGAGAGAGCTGAGGATTGCCCCACTCACAGTGTCATATGCTGTGTGTTTCGCAGGATCTGGTTGAGAAGGTCATGATGCTGCGGAAGTCAATCGAACGCCTCCGCAACAGCGAGGTGGAAGTCCAGAGCCCAATCCTGGCCGAGAAGCTGACCTGCTATGCCGGCATACTTGCTGCAGAGGGCAGTCTCTCCACGGCCATGACCTACCTGCCTGAGAACTCGGAGCAAGTGAGAGAGAACACAGCTGACCTCAGTTCAAAACCCCGTCTTTTGATTTGGATTGCAAAAAAACACCTTTTTGAATTTGTGCTCTTTGTCTCCCCAGTCTGGGATCATGATGCTGAGGGACAGGCTGTTCCATGCTCAGGAAGAAGCTGCCGTTAGACAGCAGCCTCCAAATACCTTCAACAGAGTCGATGTGTCGGCAGCCAAGCCGGCTCCTGCTGCTCAGGCTCCTGCACCCAAAGCACAAATTATGGTATTCATTTTACCAGCAAAACTTAAAATCATTTGTGTATTCGCAAGATTCTTTCCTATGTAATTATTAATGTTGGGGCTTTTCCTTAAAACAAATTGAGCATCCATTTTTTTTTTTTAATATTAGGGCCAGTACCAGCCCTCTGCTCCTTCCCAAGTGGCTCCACAGAATCCTATGGCATCGTTTTTTACCCCGATCGCTGCTCCAATCAGCACTGGCCCTGGTCTGCCGCCTTCCTCTCATGTACCGCCGCCCGGTGCAGCCCACCCTGCCAGGAGGCCATCCTACCCACATCCAGCTCCGGCTCCGGCTCCAGGTTTGACTTATTGTGAGGCCTATATTTCAAGCTGATTTTATTTGATGCTTAATGACAATTACTTGTGTCTTCTCCCAGGTTTCCTGCCTCACCAGCCATTCCAGCCTCAACCTATGTCCATGGGCGGACCCTCTTCTTTCCCTCCTCCAGGTCCTTCTATGCCAGCTGCTGGCTTATCTGGACCTCCACTACCGCCGTCGTCGTCGGCCCCGGGAGGCCTCCCCCCCATGCCCAGCCCTGGGGTGCCACCAACAGCCTTCATGCCGTCTACCTCTTTATCCTCAAACTTCATGCCAACCAGCTCCCAGCCCGGAGCCCCAGTTCCCATGTACCCAGGGGGCCCCCAAAACCAGGGGCCAGTATCCCCCATGACCTCCAGTCCCTACGCTCCTCTTGGATCAGGGTATCCACAGGGAGGCCCCGGAGCTCCTGCTGTAAAGCCGTACCCAGCCCCCAATGTTGCTCCTCCTCCTACAGGTACATGTCGATCACGTTATATATAGAGATCAATTATCTTTATTCCATTTTTTTTTTTTCACAGATGTTTATCCAAATATTTTTAGATAGTGATAAACCTACAAAGCAATACAGATAATTCTGTTACTCATGCTTTTACTCCTGATTTGACTTGCAGGACATTTTCCGTGGCTGTATTCCCAGTGTGACCTTGAAGGTGACAGTGTTAGGGCTGGATATGGAATAAGATGCATTGAAACATCTACTGAGTGACAATTATAACATTGTACACATGTACAATACAATATTGATACATTATGTTATATCTTTGTAATAGATTGCATTTAGTTTTTGCAATCTATTTGTTTAATTTCTGTGGTCACTCAGTGTGTGTTTGATGGTGTATGCTTTTCTTGCAATGTTTCAGGGAACTGCAATAATTAAGAAAACCCAATGTGATAAAGAAAACTACTTTCCAGGCTTGAATTACGATAACATACACATTTCCATATTTATTGTGCAACTCAAAAACATGTTACAATATTTGCATTCACTTTATATGTTGAATGCTCATGATTACTCAGCCTTTGGTACGTAAGGCATGTGAATGCTGCCTGAACATTTGCTGTTTTTGTTTTGCATACATAGCTCAAGTCTATGGACTAAAGTTGTGTTCCCACTGAAAGCGTTTTGCCATCTAAACTAAACCAAAGCTTGTCACGCAGACATTATTTGGCTGCTTGAGTGTGACCACATGAAGAAAAATCTTACTAGATTCTCTCTAATTCTCACTCTTCCACTATTCGTAGGATTTCATGAAGGCTGGAATGACCCGCCCGCTGTCCGAGGGGGACCCAGGAAGAAGAAGGTATCTCACATTTATCTCTATTAAAACCGTCTTTTTGGTTCTGAAAGTTTTGTCCCTGTAACAGTGAAATGTTAAATTCTAATAATATACTTCCTAATCAAATGTCATACGTTAAAGACATTTATCTCTTAATTTTACAGATCTTGTCACCTTCTCTGCTCCCCTTGCTGACTCGTTTTCTTGTTACTAGTTATTGTGAGAAAAATGAATATTCAAAAACTAAAAGGCAGGGCTACCACTTACACAGTCATGGCTGAATTGCTACACAATCCTTTCACTTACCCTCAGGTGAATGTAATATGCTCCGGATCAGAAGCACTTCTCTATAATTCATGGTCCACACAGTACAAGTCTGCTGTGTAGTAATACCGCAAAAAGGTAAATAATTGAACCCACCAAGAGCCCAGTTCAATAATTTAAGTTCATTGTTAAAGCTGCACTTCTAAATGTTTTATTACTAACAATGTATTTAATTACTACATTTCGTTTAAAACCAGATTGTGTAGTAAAGAACCCACAGAGATAGAAAAAACCCTGTTCTCATTAAGCTGATTTCCAGCAGCAGGATTCAGATGTTTAGAGCAAATAAGGTCTAATAAACCAACTGTGCACTACCTGCTCCGACACAAAGTAAGCAACTAAAAATCTATATTCAGTCAGCAAGGTGTGGAGTTCCTCTGCCCTCATCTGAACCTAAATAATATGTTGCATCATATCCTCCCCCCCACAGACTGGTTATGTTACTTTTTTCTGTTCACAGATCCCTGATAACTACACTCCACCAGCACCCATCACAGCCCCTGTGATGGGATACCCAGTGGAGGCCCCTCAGCCTCACGACCACGCCCAAGTCCCCCCCGGAGCCCCCCAGGAGCCCAGCGTGCAGGTACGTGTGTGACACCGGGCTGCTCTTTGAATTCTCAGCGGCAACACACATAGCAAACACCTCTAACACCTTGTCTTGCTCAGCTCCTCCAGCAGATGCCTGCGGAGAGGGTGGAGCAGAAAGAAATCCCCGCTGATCACATGGTCCTCAAATCCACCTTCGACAGCCTGGTGCATCGCTGCCAGCTCGCGGCAGGAGACCCTGTAAGTCCTGCTGCCTTGTCTGCTGCTGCTGCCTGTCATCCAGGTCTCAGCCAAGTGTTTGTGCTAAACCTTGTATTGATTTAAAAAGTTTGATGACATACTAAAAGAGGAAAACTATTTTCATTTCAGCAAACCAAAAGGAAACTTGATGACGCAGGCAAACGTTTGGGATTCCTCTATGACAAGCTAAGGGAGCAGTCGGTAAGGAATTTCTATATGTAGGCAAGGCTTTTGTTATGCTGCTAAAAAAATTATACATGGAACAACAAAGAAAAGAAAAAAGTTTTTCAGCCATGTTCTGAAAGTAAAACAGCCAGTGTCAGAAGAAATCATTATCTTTCAGAAAAAAGTAAAACCTCTTAAGCTTAAGGGATCATCAATCTTATGAGGAAGGGAACTGTTCGAATGAATGACAGTATATATATAAAGATGGACAATGCATCTCAGAGTCGGAGCAGGAACGAGCTCCCATCGATAAATGAGCTTGACCAATCACGAGTCAGCCTCAGCTGTCAATCAAGATGTTGCAGCCCTTTTTTTTAAAGCATCTTTTAACTAATTAATACCAATCTTACTGGATGAAACGAACACTTGAAAATACATAATTTTGATAATAAACCACCTTAAATGACAAACTCTTGACTTGCAGAAGGTGAGTTTATAACCTTTACTGCAGTTAGCCACCAGGGGGCAATTGAGACACTTTGGCTTTCTTTTTTGCAGAACTTGCTATATTCAGTCTAAACCATAACCCAGTAACTATATTAATGTCTGCTTGATTCAAACATTACTTTTCACTTTGCAGATAGAAATCGGAGAAGCGTCAAACAGATCAGCTCAGATCAGTCTCAGGCTGAGGTTTAATAATCATGACCTCAACTTGTCACAGCATGAATGTCATTAATCCCTCACCTTATATGGAAGACAGCCGTTATGTTTAATGTTATTAACCACGCCTCTGCTTCACCTGTTGGGACACGTCAAAATGTCTGACCTAGAAAAGGTCCCCTCAACGACTTACTACTTTCCCAAGAATATATGTCATTTAAAACTAAAATATAAAAGATAAAAAACACAGCAGTGGTGAGACGGCAACTTTAAAACCCAGTGCATAACTCTTCTGAACCACAGCAGGGTTTACTCACAAAATGTTCTTGGCTAAAAAACTATTTCAATCATTAATCTGTGCCTGTTCTAGACCTGGCGGCTATTTCCATTGTCCCTGTTCTGTGGTGGTGCTGGTTGCATGTTTTTCTATCTGAAAGTGTGAGAGCGACCTGCAGTGACTGAGCCACAGCAAGTAAAGACTGGCTGCAGGACTTAGTCTGTGACACGCCAGCTCGGCCTCACAAAGAGCTGCTCCCCACTCTTTATTCACAGTTCAGTGAAGTTCCACTGAGTACGCAGAATACCAAACTCATCAGTTGCCGTTGTCATGATCCCCCCCCACACCCACCCGCTGCTACTGCTGCAAAGCGCTGGTCGCCTGTTTATTCAAAGTATATTGATATCGAACGTGTCACCTGTCCAAATCACACAAAATTCAACTCTCTACCTCCTTCAGCCCTGACAACACACATCCCATGTTTCCAAGGTGTCCACTTACAGACATATTAAAGGAATCGTTAAAAGTAACAAAATGATGCATGGACTGTTTTCACATCTGATTTTGTTCCTCTGCCGATCTCTCAGCTCTCTCACAACATCCTGAACGGGCTTCACGAGATCAGCCGCTGCGTGGCGAGCCAGAACTACCAGCGCGGCCTGGAGGTCCACACCCAGGTGGTCAGCAGCAGCAACTTCAGCGAGATCTCGGGCTTCATGCCCATCCTCAAAGTGCTCATGACCATCGCCAACAAGCTGGGCGTCTAACCCTCCCCCGGGGGGGGATACTCCACCAACCAGACTTCAGTGTTATCATACTGTTATATATGTATTTATTTCTTTTTGACCTGATGACGTGCTTTGAAAACGAGAAATCGAGAGGGTATTGCAGATTTGTGATCTTTGTCACTCCATACGTGCTCCTTCGCGAAGGACTCGGCTGATTTTGGGCGGTGAGGAGGGTTCTTGTAGAGATGTGTCGATGTTGCTGTGGTAATTTTACGAAAAAAAGAAAGATGAATGTATTCTGACAGTTGTGTTTCTGTGTAAATTCAACAGTTGATGTAATATATGAAGCAAGTTTGAATCAAGGTGGTGTTTATACGAGTAGATGCATTTTCATAATCCACGTTTGCGACACACTGGTGCTTAATTCTCTTCTCATCACGTTTGTGAATGAAACAAAACGTCCGACACAAACAACCTCGACCTCCACTGTCGGGATGAGGGTTTAAAATACTGTTGACTTATTCAGAATAAGACATTATCTTCGATTATGGTATTTACCTTAGTTGCTAGTTAAATATTTCATTCATATTTTCGTTAACATGTTACAGAGCAGAGTCTGGTTATGAATCAAACAGTTAAACGGACAATGCTAATATATAGAGTTTTGTTTATTTTCTTTCTAGTTTTACAAAAGCTACAACTCCATTTTATTTTGCGTTAAGCAGTTGGCGAATACTTTAGGTTACACGTCGATGTCACAAAATGCAGTGAAAACTCCAATAGGATGCTATCATTTAATTAAGAAGTAGCCATGTCTTCATAATCTAAGGTCAGAATACTCCACACGTCTTGATTGCATATTCCTAGTATGCCGTCATTTGGGTTAAGTTGATCATAAAATGCTGTTTAGTCTTACTCAGATTATTTGCTTTATCGGGTTAGTATCGTACACTGATGTCCATGTAAACCGTCTGTGTGAGTGAGAAACCGCCTGATACTTAAGTTCTTTTTACAGAGGGGCGTGTCGTTGCACAACAAGCATCAGAAGCATTAAAAAAAAGAATAACATACCTACTGATTGTGCTCTTCACCTGCAGTAACCGATTGTGTCCAGTTCATTGTGCCATGAGAGGTTTTTTGGGCCGAAGCTCTGCAGAAGAATGTCACTGATCCCTGTTTCCTGATGTTTGTGTCAATGGCTGATTGTAAATGAGTTTCCTCCTTTCACCCTCACACCTGATACACTCCTCTGACTGCTGAGGTCACACGGCAGCTAGGGAACAAAACAAAAGATTACTCTGATTTATGTCTGAACTGAAAATGAATTGACATCCTTTTCTGTTAAAGTTAAAAAATGC
The DNA here is from genome assembly GCF_963576545.1 of Limanda limanda. Taxonomy (NCBI): domain Eukaryota; kingdom Metazoa; phylum Chordata; class Actinopteri; order Pleuronectiformes; family Pleuronectidae; genus Limanda; species Limanda limanda. The sequence goes on along the minus strand of NC_083656.1, from coordinate 9,056,886 downwards.
TTTTCCTCCGGCCGCCTCTTATCCTGTGTAACTTTGATTTACTTATTTTTTTTAATTCATACCGGTCATATATCAGATCATAAAACATGAATAAACTGTTAAATGGAATAAAAAAACAACGCTCTTGAGGTTTGTAGCAGGACATTTAGGTGTATCATGGCAGCAGAAGGCAGTAAAGTGCCTCTGTGCTAATTTTGGTTGCACAGATATTTATACAATCCATGTTGCTTATTTTACTCATTTCGGTATCTTTTTCAAATAAAATCCCTCTTCCAAGAGTTTGAGCTTTGATTCGTTCCTTCCATGATGGTTTGCATCATTTATGAGCAAAACGTGAATATTCCCTCATTCATTCATCATTAATAATTTGAGCTGTTGGTTTATTTGCAGGAAAGCAACATGTGACCCTTTGTTCATATTTGAAAATGGAAAACCCAACAAACTTTATATAGTGAGACAACCTTTTCATTTTAGCGACTTCCTTTTTGTTTTAATCAACAGCTGATACCTACATTAAAATTTGAACATTTGTAAACGCCCACAAGCACGTACACATATACACCCTCTCTCTCTCTCTCTTTCTCTTCCCCCCCACCCCCGCCTGCTGCTGAATGCACCTCAGTCTATTTTTATGACCATAGCAGATTTCAGAACGCGCCACTCGGATCCACAGTCACTTCCAGAAAACGTCTTGTGAGTTTGTGATCTGGATCCTCACCCGCCCTTCGTCCCATTGGTCCAGGAGGATCATAAGTCAGATCTTGGCCCGTGATTGGTCGGCTGCAGTCAGACGCTCCTAACCGTGTGGCGTGAATGTTTCGGGGGCCGATGATGAACTGCAGTAACCTGGTGTCATGTCACCCTGGGGTGATGGCAACATGCAGCATCACACCACAGCAGTTGAATAAGTGAGCCAAGTGCTGAGTGTGACTCTGTGACACGTCACTGTGGGAAATCTAAATCCATATTTATGCACAAACAATATATATTGTTGTATGTAAACTCCACGTATGAAGACGTTTCATCTGGACCGGAAACAGTCAGTCAGCTGATGCTCTCCTCAACGAATTCTTCACCACTACATTTACACATGCACATCAAATACATATACAATCATATAATACAAAAAGAAAGTATATAAAGTTGTTCAAAACTTAGTCCCTCCTGCCATTTATAACACTCAATTTATAATGCATAAATAATTATGATCACATATTATTTTGAAAACTTATAATAATGGCACCTGTCAATATAAAGGCCTAGTAGTAGTATGATTACTTTTTTATGCATGTCCTTAACCTATATTCCATAGTGTAGTATTTCCACTTTTACTTAAGTACAGTAGGCAGATTTTTTTGTATTCATTCAGAACTTCCACTTACTATGACTTCACCCTGAAAGAGTCTGATGTATTTTAAACTGGTCGACATATCGGTCCTACATTCCACTCTGACCCGTGGAAACCTGACTCTTATACTCATCTGCGGGCAACAGCTAATTACTGCAGCACTAAATACAGGAGATATCTGACTCAGTGTGTGTGTGTGTGTGTGTGTGTGTGTGTGTGTGTGTGTGTGTGTGTGTGTGTGTGTGTGTGTGTGTGTGTGTGTGTGTGTGTGTGTGTGCGTGTCAGTGTGTGTTCACAAAGCAAAAAACTAGTATTTTATGTAATTTACTTTACAATATTAACTTTTTAGGTATGTTTGTGCACCCAGTGCTCATAACACATTATTCCTATTATCATTTCTTGTTGTTTAAGTCTTGTGATATTTATTCTGACGACACAAGAACTTTCTGTTCAATAACTTGGAATTTATACAATTCCTTTCCCCTTAATCATGTCACACCCCCTCAGGTCGAACCTGTCCCTGAGGTTGTTAAAAAAACAACTGTAAATTAGAAACAAGAATTTTAATTATTTACATTATTATTTGATGATTGATGCGTCGTGTTTGCAGATGTTATCAGAGGGAGTGTTCTGGCAGCAGCTGAAGCCACATCACCTGTTTCACTTGTCAAGAGCCGTGCCGGCAGACACTGATAAACCACATTTTAAAAAGCAGACTCGGAAGCAGCTGGAGGGGAAGTTTCAAGTGGGTGATCAAAGGTTTCTTATTGATTTAGCAAAACCATAACAATCTGCTAAAAATGGTTTGAATTTCTGAGCGGCTCGCAATGTTGATCAGAGAGAGGTGAGTGTGAAGAGAGAAAGAAAAGCAACGACAGTTAGAATTGAATTACGAGTGTAGTGAAAATATCGTGACTTTTATTTCAGAATAGAATACAGTTTAGATTTGACATGATCATTCAGACTGACAACCTCTCCGTCCTCCGGGTCATTTAGGAAAACTAGATAGAGGGAGTTGTTGGCATGTGTGGAGATATTTCACTGTCGGGTTTGGTTTGAGTGACGTCTGATCACGGCACCCGTTTGTTTGAAGGGTTTCAGAGTGAGATGCTGTGAAAGTACAGTTGGCACATCCAGCAGGGGAACCATGTTTTGCAAGTTAAATCTCATGATTAAACACCGGGTGTTAAATTTGAATCAGATCCATTTGCATTCACAGTACCGTAATGTTGTCATGCTGCCTGAATTGAATAAAAAAATAATAAAAACAATAAGTAATAAGTAATAATGTTGGACCTGGTGCTTCAGCCTGTAAACATGGACCTCAGTCAGGTTTTATATCTTTATCTGACAGGACATATATATATATTTATATGTATATATAAGGCATTAAGTTGTATTCTGACTCTTGGGGGGGATAAAAGTACGCATGTGCTCCAATTTGGTATTTTTGATATTTAAAAGACAATCTTCCAATTCTTGCAAAGCAGAAACAGGTTCAGGTTAGAGCAATATTCGTTTAAGTCAATAAGAAATAGAATAAACCAGAGTAAACACCTGAAATCTGCTGGGAAACCAGACCCTCTCTGTCACCATGGCAACAGCTCTGTTGATCCAAAAGAGATGCAGCTCCGCGGTTACGTCACAAAATTAAGACACAGCTCTGCCGTTGATAAAGAAAAAACACCTCACTACAAACACCTACTACGGTATATCGTCATGCATGGGGTGGCATGTTGTTTCACAACGCCAGAACTGTCACATGACCGGGCTGCTGCTACGTCGACCAATGAGACGTCTGCGGCAGGTGTTTGTGGACAAAGGAGGAACATGTCGAATACCACAGTTAAACTTCCACAACGGATTTTAGAGAAGCAATATTGACTTAGCGTGCTGGATAGAGATGGTTATGAATGAGTCAGTCGACAACAGGAACCCTCTTCTGTTATGTAACCATCAAAAACACACAACACATTGCATGGTTCTTAGGTAAAATAACATTTATCTTTTACTAGTAATATTTATTGGCAGTTTTTTAAGATTGTCTCAAATTACTACACAGACTAAAGAAAGCATTAGTCCTTTTCAAAGTTCTGCTTTCCGCAGAGAACAGCCCAGTTAGACAGAAACAAACCACATGACTGAGGTTTCTGTTCACTTTTTGGCAATGTGGTTGTCAAGTCGTAAAGAGATGGTCTGGGTTCCCTCAGTCATCCATCAGGTGCCATATTTCATGAAAGCCAGCAACTTTGTTTCAACAAAACAAATGTGATTTTAACTCTCTTTAAACTTTGACACATCTTTAAGAGTGCTCCAAATCTTAATTTAGATCAGAACTGTAAAAATCCGATGTAAACTGTCAACAAAGGCAAAAGTATCACAACTTATTGATTAAAACGTTGTTTCCTTTTTTGTTACGGCACTTCTCATGTATTTTCATTAATAATTGAGTAACACCTACATAAAAATGGCTACATGACTGATCTTGCATGAGGAAATGCACACCAAAGTGGCAAAACAGCCAAGAATGAAGTTGACTTTTAAAACGTATCTACTTCAAATCTAAAACAACTTTGCAAGACCTTGGCCCGACTGAACAATATAGAAACTGAGGCCAAGAGCTTAGCAACACGTGTTTTTTTTTTTTTTTTTAAATCCGACTTGAACAATTTGTTAAGTTACAGCTACAAAAAACCACAAAAACAAGCAAAATGTGGTCAAGGCCCTCATGAAGCTGACGTTCATCCTCTGAGGATGAGAAATGTATAGCTTTCAAAGACTGGGAAGCTTCTTCTTCTCCTTCGGTTGTTTTCCCCTCGAAGCTGACCGCGGCGCACCCATCTTAGCCACTCCGGTGGCTCCCGTCTCCGGTGCGCTGCATCCGCGCCAGGATCAGCTCGCTGGACACTCGCTTGCGGTCCTTGGCCAGACCAAAGAAGCACATGAGGTCGATGAAACACGTGGTAAGGTTCAGCTTGCACCCGAATTCGCTGGTTGCATAGTCATAGGGGAACGTGTGGTGGTAGTTGTGATATCCTTCGCCTGTAAGCAACGGGAAACAGAGGTGAGCGATTCAGACTGAAGACAGACGTTTCCAATGTTTAGGACCAGTTCATTGAAAATGTCAGCAAACATGTAATGGCAAACAAATTTAACAATTTCGATGTGATTAAATCCGGCAAAGAGATTATTCTATGTCAAGATAAACGTGCATAAAGGTACTTTATTCAACATTTTGGCAAAACCTAAAGAGAGTAAAGTTCTCGTAAAGCACGACAGAGACTTGCAACAGGTTTTGAAATGAGATCCCACTTTTGACACGCTGTCCATACCTATAGCGCTGAACGTGACAAACTTGTTTTCCCTGGGGTTGATGCCCGTGTCATAGGGCCTGTTCCCCCACATGTGCGCGGCGCTGTTCACGAGCCAGGTGGAGTTCAGCACCAGCGTGTACCTCAGCAGCGCCGGGACGAAGTAGGCCACCCACAGGGACTCCCCCCACAGGTACCAGGGCACGAACATGGGGATGAAGAAGCACATGAGCACCACCGACAGCTTGTAGTAGCTGTCAGGGAGAAACAATGGGTGGAGATGGAAAGAATGGAAGTCAGTATTTACTCAGTGCAACATAAACATGGAACAAAAAGTGCTCGTCAGACATGCTCACGCCCTCACTTTCCTTCACATGACAGAGTGACTGTTGGCACATCTCCCCATGCAATGAATGACATGTTGGTAATTGGGACCTGGTTAAACCAGAATGACTAAGTTAAACCGCACTGCTTCAGTGACCCGTAAATCCAAAGTAGGTGAAGTTCTCGCTGTATTTGAGACAATGCTTCCAGTCAAAACCACCTGACAAAAGTCTAAAGTCCTTTTTTTTTTTTTTTACAATTATATTTTTTACTATATCGACGAGTGTAAAAATAGATCATTCACTGAAGTGACTTACTTTCTCTGAAACATAACGACTTTGTCGGCCTGCAGGTCGGTGAGCTCCAGCTTGCGTCCCTTCTCGATGACGTCCGGGTGTTTGCGGAGCATCAACCAGCCGATGTGAGAGAAGAAGAAGCCTCGGACGGCGTTGTGAGGGTCCGCGTCCGTCTCTGAATACTTGTGGTGAACCCTGTGGTCCCGGGCCCATTCATAGATATCGTTCTGAGGGTTATAGGATAAGACGCAGATTACACACAGTGAAGGACACAACATGGTATTTACACTGTAATGAAAGTGTGTGTCTGTGGAGCTGTTAAATTCAGGTACCTGAAATGCCATGGAGTTAGCTAAACTAAGAAAGATCTTTAGGGGGGTTGAGGCCTTGTAGGATCTGTGGCTCCACAGGCGATGAGCTCCTGCAGTAACTCCCAGAGCACTTACTACAAAACAAAGTACGGCTGTGGAAAGAAATGCAAAGGACAAATAAGTTCGACAACATTATGCTGAAAAGAACAGACACTGCTCGTTGCAAAGTCTTTGCATCACCTTGTAGTTCATAAAACCTTTACTGTTTGTTAAAGGCAACAAATCAGTGAATTCACATCCAAAAGCTTAAACATTTCAATGTTTAAAATCCACCTTTGACTGAGCTGGTCTGTACTCGTCTGCTTGTTTCACAAGACAATGCATCTATTCCACTCTCGTGTAATTACATCATATCAGATGATGACTGGACGAATTAAACCATTTGATGATTGCATGTAGGATGAAACAGGAAGCATTAAAATCTACCCACGTTCAGTCTCTTTGCTCTAATGAAAAACCTACATCTCAATATATGTTATAACCAATATATGCTGCAACTAAATGTTGTTTTTTATTAAAGGTTCACTTGTAGATTATTTTCCAGATCAATCAACCTGCCAGTTATTTCCCACAATTCACCCGATTAATTTCCAGACTAATAAATTTGATTTGTAATCAATTCCCTCCGAACGATCGATCGATTCCCAAACTATTTGCTGGATTGTTTCCTGCTGAGCGAGTGATCAACAAATCACGTCGTCTCTTCTGTGTTGTTACTGAACAGCAGCTCTCTGTCCATGCAGCAGCAGCAGCGGCAGCAACATTCAGACATTAAATCTCTGATGATGGGTGCCTCATCCATACTCCCCCCCCTACACGCAGGCTACTGGGAGGAGGATTATGCACTGATGAAAGCGACCATGTTTTTGCAGTGGTGTGAGAGAGAGAGGGATGAGAGAGAAATAAGAGAGATTGAGAGACAGAAAGAGAGACCGGGATGTGAAACACTGCCAATCTTTCCATCGCACTTCTTATTCTCTGATAGAAAGATCAACATGTTCTCGACACAGGAGGAGAGTGAAAATTACCATTCACGCATTCAAAAACATGGCGAGGATAGTCAATTACCACCGAGGGCCTGTTACTGATTTAAGCGACCATGTTGTTGCATGCATGAGAGAGAGAGAGAGAGAGAGAGAGAGAGAGAGAGAGAGAGAGAGAGAGAGAGAGAGAGAGAGAGAGAGAGAGAGAGAGAGAGAATAAGAGACAGAAAGAGAGACAGGCCATTCCACAGCACCGGGGATGTGAAACACTGCCAATCTTTCCATCGCACTTCTTATTCTCTGATAGAAAGATCAACATGTTCTCTCTCGACACAGGAGAGAGAGAGTGAAAATTACCATTCACTCACAAAAACATGGCGAGGATAGTCAATTACCAGCGAGGGCCTGTTACTGATGTAAGCGACCATGTTGTTGCATGCATATGAGAGAGAGAGAGAGAGAGAGAGAGAGAGAGAGAGAGAGAGAGAGAGAGAGAGAGAGAGAGAGAGAGAGTGGGCAGGGCTGCTGACATAACAGCCGAGACGATGTTACACGGATACATAACTGGGAGAATGAAAGCCCCCACTGGCCCCCCCTCCGCCCCCCCACAGTAACAGGTAGAAGACGTGTTGGTCACTCACACCAGAGCAAGGTCAGGGGGGATGCTGAGGGGACGAGCAGGAAGCCGTACGCGGCCGCCAGGTGCAGGACGGTCATCAGGACCACGTTCCTCCACACGATGACCCGGGGGGGTTTGGGCCCCTCGCTCTCTTTGTACGTGTGGTCCACGCCGTCTTCCCTGGGGGGCTCCGGGGGGACGTTGCTGGTGGTACCGCTGTTCCCGGACGTGCCCCTCTGCTGCAGCGGCTTCTTCTCCAAAGCCTCCGCCTCCGTCATGGTGGCTGCGGCTGGTGGGGCGATGCTGTGACACGGAGGAGGGGAGAGAGAGAGAGAGAGAAACGTCGGTGGAGCCTCACACACCATCCACACATTGTGCTACAATAAAAGCGTCCATCTTTAAATCGTTATTGTTGTTATTATCCCCGCTAGCCAGGTTAGCTAGCTAGCTGCGTGGATGTGGCGATGATGCTCCTCACTTCTCTCTGACGACACTCGCCGGCGGTTGCGTAACGCAGATGTTACACCTGTGGGGAAAAACGGAGGGATGAGCAGCGGAGAGGGAGAAAAGAAGAGCAACTCACCGAAAGAAGACAGACGAGTGGGGGTGCAGTTTGTCTCTTTCACCGGGAGGAGGGAGCGGAGGACACGGGACAGCCTGGCGAGTGGGACGCGGGGCTCCAGCAGCTCTGAGGGGGAGAGAGAAGCTCGAATCAATGGGAGCCGGGGCTGGAGGTGCGAGCAGCCAATCAGCGCGCAGTGCTCGCCTCAGCGCCGGCTTCTGATTGGCTGCCTGTTTATCTGCTGTTCACCTTTTTATTCATTTGCTGCCAGATGTATATTTACCTCCGCGCGGCGGCAGCAGCTGCACCGCTGTCTAGACCCGTTGCGACTTCACCGTGGGTTCGATCCCGCGTTGATCTGGAGCGTTAGTACAAATGAGTAATCATGTGGCACTGAGACGTGTATGTGTGTGTGGGGGGGGGGACTGGCTGTTCTAGTTGCCGCTCGTACAGGAAACCTCTGCCCGCCCACAGGGAGAACACAGCTGTGGCACGTCACCCTCACCCCACCAATGCAAACACAGAACATCCCCACAGTGATATGTTAAACTCCTATGTAGACACACGTGATCTATAGGTGCTGGGTGAAAACAAGTAAATAGAACCGCTTCAGCAAACCCCCCAGAATCAGAATCAGAAAGGATTTATTGCCAAGTTGGTTTACACCTACCTACCTGGAATTTTCTTTGGTGAAAAGGTGCATACATTTAACATAAAGCATAAAAACACAATAAGTACTTCCCATAAGAAAGAAGTAATATATACAAATATATATACAAGACATAAAAGTTAAATAAAGAGTAAAATGCAAAAACAAATAAATACAAGATATAAAAAGTTAAATAAAAAGTAAAATGCAAAGCAGGAGAGAAATGGGGATGTGCAATATGCAATATACTGTTATGTTATGTGTGTTAATGTAACAAAGAATTGACACTTGGGTGCGGAATAAGAGTCACAATAAAAAGAGGCTCTCTGATAATAAGGGCCCGAGCACCGAACAGTGGAAGCCCTATGGAAATTGTAAGGATTATTATTATTTTCTTTCAGGCAAATGAAAAGTCTTTTGGAGGGCTTTAACAGGCTCAAATTGTTACCAACGTTTAGTGGTGAGAATTTACGTATTGTGGAGAAATTTTAAATGGGCGTGGCAAAAGGCTCAACAGCGCCCCCTGGAAGGCAGCCCCTGAGTTCCCATTGACCGATTTTCACGAAAAATTGATACACAGGTGTATCCTGGTCTGACGCACAACACAGTCTCAAGGAGCATTATGAAAAACTAGCAATTTTTGCAAACATGTCCTAGAGCTTTCATCAGATCAACTTCAACTTGAGATGAGTGTCATCTAAACAAGATTGAAATAAAACCTACCTCACAGATCGAGTTTTCATATTTCATATGACCGTGGCGTGGCGTCAAAGTTTGATTACACGCTATCGAAACACAATGTTCTATATCTCGGACATTCAAGGACCATGCATCCTTTGATGTTTAGCCGTCAACCAACAGCTCCTGCAGTGACAATGTCAGTGGTCATAGGTCAAAGGAATCTTTGATGTCTTTCAAAGGTGAGGTCTCTCTCTCTCTCTCTCTCTCTCTCTCTCTCTCAGAATTGTGACATTTCCTCAAACCTTGTAAACATTGAGGTACGGCGAAGGTTCAACCTTCGCCAAAGGAGACGAGTCATAACTCCACTGTGCATTGTTCTATCACCACCAAACTTCTGTCACATGATCAGAGACTAAGCCTGAACAGCTCTATGTGTCAAAATTTCCTCTCTCTTTATTTTACAAATTGTACAGAATCTCTACTAAAAAAAAGGAACGTGAATGATTTTCATTCAAGTGTGGAATTACAGACTCAAGGCTCTGTAATAACTTCTTGGTTTGTGAAGACTGTTTGAAAACCAAATAACAAGGGACAATAAAGACCACCGTTAACCTTACTATTTGTTCTAAATGGTGTAAACAGTCTTTTAACTGAGTCATGGGTTGATCCGGGCCCTGGGGCCTGTGTACAGTTCAGACACAGCAGAGTCTGTTGTGGTTTGAAATGGCTGTTAACATTTAGTGAGTTTAATAAAAATCAAAAAGACCTGAAAGAAACACAAAAAACGGAGAAAAATATTAGACGAGATGAAACAGTTAGGAATGAAAAGTTGGAACATTTCACATAACGGTTTCATGAACTATCAGAATCAGAATCAGAATCAAAATCCTTTTCCCAAGTATATTTTCACATACAGGAAATTGCCTTGGTGTGGTTGGTGCACATAAATAACAATCAGACATTAAACAACAATATTTACATATATATAAATATATATAAAACAATATAAAACAAAACAATATATACAGTGAGAGAGTTATGCACATACAGTGCTAAGGTGCAGAGATTTTCTGGAATAGGCGGTGACCGTTAATATTCATTAACAAGGAAAACAGCTGTGTGTGTGTGTTGTGTTTAAAAGTAACTCTGGTGACTTGTCAACTGAGGTTAAACTAAGTTAACCTCTTAGTAAACTGAACAGTTGCATATATTGGAAATATTTGAAATTGCCACTGTACATAAAAACAAAACAACAATATATACAGTAAGAACAATAATATATACAGTAAGAATTGAGATAAATTATGTGCGAGGGGGGGGCAGAGTCATTGTGAGCCCCACTGCCATGGGGAAAAAACTGTTCAGGTGGCGTGAGGTTTTAATGAAAAAGGGGAAAGGACTCAATATGTTTTGAATTGCTCCTACTCAGGGATTTACTTGTTGCATTTGTTGCATGTTTTATATTTTTATTTGAAATAAAAACTTAACCAAGAAGAAAAACTCGTGTTGTTGCCTATGGTTGTTGCTCACACCTATTCACTCCTCACGGACCAATCGGAGGGCTCCTCTGAAAACAAGCGGTTTGTCTCCATCTAGTGGAGAGACGAGGCGGCGCAGGGAGCGGACGCTGTCATCACATCGCGCACCCAGGGCTCGAACGGATCTCCAGAGGCTCCAGACTCCAGCTGCAGCATCACGGCTCTGACGGCTTCATGTCACCGGCCGACGGGATCCGATTCCGCAGCATCCACATGACGGCATCAGCAGGCGCCTGTATTTACTGCTGCTCCGCTTCTCTGCCGCTGCTGCTGCTGCGATGGAGGTGAACCGGGACGAGGCGGAGCGCTGCATCGACATCGCCACCGCGGCGCTGAGCGACGAGCAGCCGGAGAAGGCGCAGCGGTTCCTGGAGAAGGCGCAGAGGCTGTTCCCGACCGAGAAGGCCAGGGGTGAGTCAAAATGGCCGAGCTGGAGTAAAAGGGAATCAGGGGGGGAGCTGGGGAGGGAGGGGGATAGGGGGGTGCACAGCAGCAGCAGCATCAGCATCATCACCTGCAGCATCATCACCTGCATCGTCCCGGAGGAGCCGGGGCCTCGCGTAGACCCCCCCTAGCTGCAGTCCCAGCAGATGGGCTGTTGAAGTACATCTACCATGATAGGACCCTGGTGGTGGTTCACTGTACATGAAACAGTACACAGGGAGTCAGTGGTGTCACTTTGCTATTGGCTGCTGGTTTTTATTAGAAAGCTAAACCTAGAAAGTCAGTTACAGGGCAAGACATACAGCCAGTTGTGTTATTACATGAGATAAGATGAGATGAGATGATCTTTTAATGGTCCCACCACTGTGGAATAAACCGTGTTGCAGCAGCAGCAAAAAAAAGGAATACACTCACTAAAGGTAATAATTATGTAAGAAATACAGTATAAACACAAGGAACCACAAAAGATACAAAATATGTACAATGTACATGTTTATATTAGTATATGTAACATATGTGTACTGTGTTTATTGAGTTTTAAATGTATACACAATTGCCTACACACACACTAAAGCTCCAGAGCAAGAGGGAGGCTGCAATGAGACACAAGTAGGCCTACACACACTCACACTCACTCACAATTACACACACAACCTTTAAACCAAACCTGGATCCTGCAGCTGTTCAACGAATGTGTGCTAAAATGGGAGGACCAGCCCAAATGTCCTCTTACCCAGAATGTCCTCACTCAGCAAAGTCTGTCTTATGTCCTCACAACGGCAGAAGTCGATTATCCAATTAACCCATCCCCCAATCCGCATGTGTTTGGACTTGGGAGGAAACAAAGGCAGAAGTAGTACACACAAAAAAATGTTGATTGTATGAATATATAGATTTGACTTACACATAATCCACAGTCAAAGAAACCTACAACACATTATTAATATTAGATTGCTGAGGCTGCCACAGTTTCTGATATTTCATGGTATTTACCCTTAAAGTGTTTCTGGACCATCCTGGTTAATCTGACCAGATCAAAACAGGAAATATCGTTCTGTTTTTATCTCTCTATGCAAGTGTGTTGGATGCCTGCATATATTTGAATCCTCACAATGGTGCTTTTGTGTTGGTTCCAGTGCTGCTGGACCTGATAGCGAAGAATGGATTCACACCCAGAGCAGGCGGCCACTCAGACTTTAGTGGGCGCTCGGGGCCTCGACAGCGGCAGACCCCCGGTGAAGATGCCAGACCTGAACAAAAACCCTCAGACGCCTCCAAACCCTACACGGCCGATCAGCTGGAAGCCGTGAGGAGGTCAGACTGACTGATACCGAGTCTACTCTCCGGGTATATGTTCTCCGTTTATATGGAATCTGATGTGATGTGTTTTCTTCACAGGATAAAACAATGCAAAGACTTCTATGAAACCCTCGGGGTGGAGAAAGACGCGCCTGAGGACGAACTGAAACGATCGTATCGAAAACTTGCTTTGAAATTCCATCCAGACAAGAACCACGCCCCAGGGGCCACAGAGGCTTTTAAAGGTAACATGCACGAAACTGGGGTTCATCAATCATCAGAGTCTGTTCTCTGTGATGCTCTAACACAATTTGACTTTGTGTTTTTCCTTTCCACAAGCTATCGGGAACGCGTACGCCGTCCTGAGTAACGCTGGCAAACGGCAGCAGTATGATCAGTGTGAAGAAGAGAGGCAACATCCGTCCACACACGAACCCAGTCAGGGAAACTTCGAGCCAGACATCTCACCTGAAGACCTCTTCAACATGTTCTTCGGAGGAGGATACCCGTCAAGTGAGTGCCACTGCTACACTGTGTGCTTTCAGACCAGAGACTGTAAATCAAGATGGACGACATTACGGCTCCATCGTCCCCTGGTGGTCATTAACCCTTCCTCCTCCATGTTAATAGATGGACCAAACAAAAAAGTCAAATTTAATGTTGCTCTCATCACACAGACTTTGCTCCAAGTGTTTATTTTGGTTTAAATTTGTTATTTGAGGCTTTAAATACGGGATGAAACGTCATCATTGACAGACGACCCACGATTGTTCGTTCTTTGTATATACAGAACATTTTGGCGTCATTTCTGGATAGTGGGAGGAAGTGGAGACGTGTTGTCGACCATTATAAACAGTTTCATTCCAGGTTAAAGAGGTTATGATCTGTATGTTAAGTGCCACTTGTGCTACCTTCATCCAGGTACTGCTGGCGTGTATGCTAACGGGAGGATGCGTCCTCCAAGGAGAGAGAGGGGACGAGAGCGACCACGAGAGGTGAGTTGGATGTTTTCCTTTCTAGCTCCAGCAGCCTGCAGACGTGATGTAATGTGACTATTTTCCAGCAGGGGGAGACCTTGAGTCATCTGTGATTTTTTTTTTACCTCTGCAATATTCAAGTGCCTGTTTTTTTAAAGCAGAGAGAGGTTGGAATGATGTCATGTTTCCTCTGCAGGGGGGACTCGCTCTCTTCGTGCAGGTCATGCCCATCCTCATCCTGGTGATTGTGTCAGCGCTCAGTCAGATCATGGTCAACACCCCCCCCTACAGCCTCAGCTTCAGGCCGTGAGTTTGAATCCTGCCCTGAAATAACACTGTCACACTGTACTCTGTGTACTCAAACCATTGATTGTTCTATTTCATGCCGTTTTTGAAGAAAAGCAATTTGAAATGTCTCAGGTTCATAGATTTGTTTTCATGTTACTAGTTGTTTTGCAGCCTCAGATCTATTGCGACTTGTTTGTTTTGGACAGAACGGTTCCATATCGCCTCCTCATGAATTGCTGGCTCCGTGTGTCTGGCCTCTCTCCATGTTTCTCTCCTGCCTCTGTGTCCCTGATACACTTCTGTCGTTTCTGGCCCGTACTCCAGCCGTTATCATCATCAGAGTAGTGCCCTCACAGAGACAGACGGTGCCAGGCCGGTCAACCTTGTCATCGCCGGTCACGTGTTGCATCGCTCACACTTTTTTCCTTTCCCCCTCGTGCAGGTCAGCAGGTTACACCCAGAAGAGGCTAACCGAGCACCTGAAGGTGCCATATTACGTGGGGGATCAGTTCTCCAAAGAGTTTACGGGGATGAATCGGAGGAATTTAGAGCGTTCGGTGGAGGACGATTACATTTCCAACCTTCGCAACAATTGTTGGAAGGAGAAACAACAAAGTATGTGTGCCAGTAGAACAAATCAGGCTGATATCTTTATTAAGCTGCGAATATTGACTGTTGGTTCTGCCAGTTCTGGGCGAAGGATTAAAAAACATATTCTGTTTTTTTATCACCTCCCTCCTCTCTTCTGTCTTTCATGAATCGTTTCCTGCAGAGGAAGGCATGTTATACAGGGCTCGCTACTTTGGAGACTCGGATCTGTACCAAAGGGCGCAGAGGGCTCGCACTCCGAGCTGCGTCAAGCTGTCCGAGATCACGGCATCACAACACGGTTGGAGCTGCTTTCATATTCACAACACAAGTATCCAGATTCAAACTGAAAACCTTTGTACTGAGGCCAACTGCATATTCATTCATTGTTTTCTTATCATCTCTAGGTTTCCCTAATCAATACTGAGGTTTGCTGGCTGTAAATAGACGAGCTTTACTATCTGGAGACTGACAACGACTCAACGAGCAACACAAACAAACCAGCAGCAATCTGCATCTAACTGAACTCAAAACAAACTGGACGAAACTATGAATTTTAATATGTCAACTTTAAAATGTAATATTAACATAACGATATGAAAAATGGAAAAGCCACTGAAAACAGCTCGTCCCCATGACAAGACACCGGTCTGGAAAACCTCCACGTCCCAGTTTTGCCTGGAAGCCGTGACCCTGGCTGAGCTCACTCGTTTTTTTGTCTCCTTCTAAGAATGCAGTATGGAACGCCCCTCATTTCCCTTAAATTGCCATCAAGCTGCATAGATATATGTTCTCTAACGTGCCTGATTTTTTTTCCCACCAAGATCCATGAATTATTTCCTGGGAAAACATGGGAAAATGTTAAAATGAAAATTCCTGCATCTTGATATTTTGGATCTGTACAAAAAATTCATTGCATTGGGTTTAAACATAAGCTCCTCTGCGGATGTAGCCAGAGAGGGGGGTGGGGTTACTCACTGTATGGATGTTATATATGTAGCAGCTGATTAGATACCACAGCGAACGCTTCCTCTGTCATTTTAAAGAGTCAAATCAGTACAGGGGAGAAGTCGGGCGCTGGATTTTTGCTTGTTTGACTTTAAATGCACATTGTGAAACTATGCAGGGATAATGTGAAACCTCTGATGAATACACACTCATGTCTAAGGTTTGTCGAGACATGTGAAAACTGAGATCTGTCATCTTTTTCTGCTGTTTGTTTGTCGGTGTGTGCGTGTGAGAGAGAGAGAGATAACAACTATGAAATGTCCCTTTACACTTTGCCTCCTTTAATTATATGAAGGATAGAGTGATATAATGTACTGTAAACGCCAACGCCACGAGTGAGAGACGTGCCTAACCACAGAGAGGGGCTTTCACGGGTTTTATTGTTGGAGTGTCCTGTCCCATCTGATGTCCATCTTTTTGTTCATAGAATGCTATTTATTCTCTGTTTTATTGTTTAGCTAAGAACAGACTATCACACAGAACCTTTTTCCACCATGTTTTTAGTCCCGGATGAAAAATAAATGTGGATGCTTGAAACGTGTGGGACGCGACTCATTTCTCCAGAGCAGAATGTGGAAACAAAGGCTTGAGTCAGCACTAAAATCCACAGGGTTGGCTCACGGAGTGAAACTGGGAACTGGGAACATGGCTCCGTGCACGTTCACGCTTTGGGGGACGTGCAGAATGTCCCCGGCTGTTTTTGGCAGTTGTTGCGAAATTTACTTCCACACTTTTTGTCATCGTTGTGCATGATATGTCTGGTTCAGCTGACGTTCATGCCAAAATAGCTGAACACTATTCCTCAATTCAAATAGGTTAGTGCTAGTTTCATAAAGGTTCTATGACTGTTTACTTAGCAGAATGGAGCCAATTTTTCCACTGCTTATATATTATAATTAATTTATTGATTTACACAATTACCATAGGAAACATGAACCAGGATGTAAAACTGCAAACTAGATCTGACCGGGTTCATGAAATAAGCCGACAGAGAAGAGAGATGTAAAAAAAATAATTTATTTGCGATCATGAAAATACAAACTCAGTGCAATGTTATGAATATTTGAATATCAAATAAATAAAGTTAAAAGCAGGACAGGGCTACACAGATACAGGATCAAGTTACATTGGAATCATTAGCCACAGCTTTACACATATACTGCACAAGGCAAGCACTGGTAGTCCTTTGTTTCAGTCACTATAAAAGGTCCCTAATGGTTTGCTTATGGTACAGTTCATCACGTACAATCAGTTAACTGCATTGTGAAAAAAAAGAAATAAAACAATGGGTTTCAATGAATATAACCATAGAGCTAGCTGCCATCATGTGGTTTCAATAGAAACTGAGGTACACACTTTAATACTTGCAAAATAATGCTATTAACCATATATAGCATGATAGTTACATGTTGCAATTGAAAATATGGAAATGTCGATGAGGAGCAACATCCGCTCACGTACCATAACCTTCGACTACCGTACAGTAGAGTCATCATCCTGACTAAGTGCATCCTCGCACCGTACGCAGAAGGCATTACACACACAGTAAGAGTACTGAGGCCCTTCTGGGAGAGTTACTGGGCATTTCTAACAATGTAGATCCCTTGCATTTCTCAACATTCCTCAATGAGCAGTTCTTCAGAACAATACAGTTTCTTCTTAATCACACGGAAACCAGTCCGAAGTTTAATCTCTTGTCTCACTACTGGAGCGGAAGGAGACTTTGTGCTAAAAAGTCCTTGGATCTTGGGCCACAGCCCGTCCGACTCCAGCCTCAACACCAGAGTCAGCTGGAAGGTGGGGACCAGGTAGGGGTCTACGGACAGCTGCCCCATGCTCTCACAGACGGGCCCTTGCTCCACACACAGGTCGATGAGGGCCCCCCTCAGGCCGCAGGGCTCGCTGGCCGCCAGGTGAAGGAGCTCCTGCCCGATGTGCTCCAGGAGTTTCTCCGGGATGAGCAGTTTGGTGCAGCGCAGGGCGCAGTCTGAGTCTTTGGCTTCTCGCAGGCTGGCTTCTATGAGTTCCACTAAGTCTTTCAGGATGGTCTCCTCCATCGGGTCATAAAACAGGTCCTCATCGGAGGGAGAGAGGTCACCGGAGATGTCAGAGCCTGTTGTGAAGAAACCCTGGGTTAGAACTGGAACCAGGCATCGATTGGAGAATAATGAAATCCACGTCTAACAAAAAGATTGCGAGTAGGGCTGGGCGATATATAACCAAAAGTTCTATATAGAAAATTTACTTTATTTGTATAGCACCTTTAAAAAACGGTTTTAACAAAGAGTTTTGGCAGACAAAGGATACTCAGGGGAACACTGGTAAGAACATTTTTAGATGAAAGCCATAAAAAAGATACTCAGAATGACTTCAAATAGTCATTATTATAATTATTTATTTTAAGTTTAAAACCTGACACAAAACAATTTTTTTCTCCTAAGATAAAGTTGTGGTTCTAATCACTTTACCAGCAGTTTGCACCATGCACACGCAATCTAATGGGACTTTGGATGAAAATAACCTTGCACTAGTCACAGATATGGTTTTATCCTCGCCCAGCCATTGTTCCTGGATGCCTCTGCAGCACTGCTCACCTGAGTCTGACAGATCGCTCCTGCTGCCATTGTTGTAGCCGAGCTCCAGGCTGCTGCTGCTGCTTCCAGATGTGCTGAAGTCGGCCAGTCGCTGCACCAGTTTGCCCCAGGACAGCCTCCTGTCCACCGGGGAGTGGGGGGAGCCGCTGGCCTCGCTGGGTGCACACAGAGCAGGCATGTCTGTCCTCTTCTGTGGGCGGATTGCTAAAACCAGGAGAAACAAAGACAACAGGTCAGTGACGTTAAACTTGCAGCGAGTTGCTGACAGACAAAAAAAACAGGAAAGTTGAAGCAGAGCAAGCCTCAGACATCTTTGTTCAGAAGTAGCTATAGCAGGTAGTTTAGAAGCTTTTTAATCTGTTAAAACGAGCTAACAAGCGTAGAAAACCAGCCATTGTGACCCAATACTTACAGCTTGTGTTAAGACGACGCTGTGTGAGTCCGTTGTGTGCTTCGGGTTGTTTAATTCCACGGTTATTGTCTCGCAAAACCACAATCTGCTGTCTCCTGTGACTCCTCTGTTCCTCATCAGCTGTCTGAGCTCCTCGATCTGTCCTGCAACAATGGTTATATACTACCAGCCGGGCCACGCCCCCCGCCTCCCGGGCCAGCCAATCAAAAACGGAGGCACGCCATCTGACCCAGTGTCCTGCCTGGTAACATAGAGAAGGAGAGAAAAACAGCAAGAGGAGGAGGAGGAGGAGGAGGAGGGGGGTTAGAGGGGGATGGTGGCGATGAAGAGCAGATCCCAGTGTGGTGGAAATGTACAGAGACTTGCCTGCATCAGATTGTGTTGCATCTCTTTGTTGTTTCATGTATCCCACCACCTCAGCATGGGTGACTATAGGTGCTGTTGTGTGTCTTTGTGTGTCTGTGTGTGTGTGCAGCCTCACTGTTGACAGCCTGGAACAGAGTCCAGGCAGCAGGCAGAACTCGGCCTGATCAGTGTTGCAGTGCACATTACGTCACTTGTTTTGCAGAAGCATTACATCAGTTTTCTCTCAGCAGCCACACAGGGGTGCAAACAACAAGATCTGCTGCATAGTGCAACACTGCGTATATGACAGAACGGCAATAACATGATGGTGTGCCCTGTAAAGATATGTGACAGCTCTTTGTCCTCAGATAGAACAAAGACAGGCAGAGCAGTAGGAACACAGTACAGTATCTATAAATGTGTTATCTTGCATTTTGTTGTTCACCCCGACTTGAGGTAGAGGCACAGGCAAACTGCAAGCACAGTGGAAATGTGCACAGTGCATTGCACAAACTGCCTGGTGTTGTGTTTCTCTCTGGCAGGGCCTCACTGTGAAGTACTGCAAGGTTTGCACAGGGGGAAACTTTTTTTGGAGATTCGCCACATATGTGCTGCGTCGCTGCACGTGAGTGGGATGGGCTGTTCTTTTTGTCAGGGAGGAACTGAGAGACGTAAACACGTGTAGGTACAGTATGTTCTAAAGGGGAGGATGTTGTGCGTTTGCCGTCACAAAGTTTGGGGTGGGGGAGGAGAAAAGTTGGTTCCCTTTTGTTTTTCATCCGACGGGACGGAGGGGACAGGCAGCTCTTGGAAAAGAGGCAGCTCTTGGAAAGCACACACTTGTAAAAGTTACAGTACTTCCAAGAAGGTTGTGTTGTGAAGTGAGCTGTTGTTCAAGGAGGAATTTTGAGCTGCAGCTGTATAAAAGGTGTGGCCTCTCATGCTCAGGGTTTTCAGACATTTACACTGAACAGGACGTTCTGTACGTGCTCTCATTTGTTTAAAAAAACACTCAACTGAGCAAAACACAGAGATCTGCATCTTTCCTCGTTGAACACGCACGGCAGGGACGTGACACTGAATTCATCACATCCATCAGTGTCAGGCTTCAGCTCGTTCAAGTGACGGAAAAACATTAAAAAACAAACATGCAAATTGAATCTATCCCCCTATAGTCTGGGACAAACTACACGACACAGGGAAAACAAACAGAAACAGAGCCGTGACATGTCGAAGTGTGACTTTATTTACAAGCTTTCTTTGTTTTCGAGCAGCGACCAGGATCCACACAGAAGAGGGTGGACTGAACAGGCACCAGGTTTTCAGATTCATGAGTTACAGAGCAGCCGAGTGGAAAAACAACGTCTCACTTCAAGGGATTTATTACATTAGCAAAGATAGTTTTCTTATCTCAGCCTTAGGGCAGAGTGGACTGGCTTAAACCAGTTGAAAAGTATTAACAATCTATTACAAAAGTTGAATTTGTTAAGTTATCATAGAAGATTTGAAGTTGAGAAGTGTTTATCTAAATATGCAGGGATGAATAGAACACCTTGCTTTACAAGTAATAAGTAAACCATGTTCATACAATAAAAAGGAGTGATAAAATATTACATCTCACATTGTTTATCTCCAGGTAACATTTCACACAAACCCATAAAAGAAGGGATATAATTTATGAACTGAAATAAAAGTAGCTCCTTCCCTTTTCCTTATATTTGGCTGATTTATTAACCGAAGGCATCTGGGTCATCTTTACTTAAGACGGTGTAAATCCCAGCAGCTGTTCGATGGGTTTGTATCGCCACTCGTCCGCTTCCAGCTCCTCCACCAAGCTCGCCAGCTTCTCCATACGAGACACTTGTTGATCTGGGAGAATGTAAGACAGTGGGTCAGTTGGCGTAATGGTCTATATTGGAGCATGCAAATTCAAGAAAATCTGCATATACAGTTACTGGCTTACCGTGTTTGACCTGTTTCAGTGTTGAGGCCACTTGGTAGCTGAATACAGACTCGCATAAAAATCTATCAGAGCCATCTGAAAAGACACACACAAAAGTGGAAATTTAAAGATTTCTTCAGAAGATTTAACCGCAGAGTTGGAAAATGAGGCTGTCAAGCTTTTTCAGTAAAAAGGCCCATTCAGAGTTATGAAATAGTCAAAAACAAGACAACAAAGAGAAGCAGCTTGAGACCTTCAGCGTCACTGTGCTCCTATTCATCACTTTGTTGGTTGTTTTTCCAATTCACGGTGCTCTGCTGCCTAAATAATCACGTTAATTAGTGTAGTTTGAGCCGCACAGGCAACAAGGGGGAGTAAAGAGCCAGGTGGCCTTTCGCTCCCATAAACAAATCCTGTGTGCGGGGCAGTGACGAGCCAGTGAATGAAGCACGAGGGTGGATCAGTGGAACTCGGCTGCCGGCTTAAAGCTGGATTTAGGTAAAACAGAGAATAGACACGTTCTAAATAAATGTTTCAAAGTGCTTTGTGATGAAGAATTATTTTAGTCCCTAGTTTTAGCCACTAATTCAACTTCAAAATAATGAAGATTATCAACATAAGTTTCCCAAAGTGTCTCAAACCAGTAACCAATGGAAGAAGTACTTAGATCTTTTACTTGAAATAGCAAAACTATGTACATTTACTCCATCACAAGTAAAAGTTGTCATTACACAATTTACATGTGTTTAAAATAAGAGTTTAAATATCAAAATGGACTAATAGTACCAAAAGTAGAATTACTCATAATGCAGATCAGTCCATTCATATAGGCTGGTTTAGCATTATTGGTATATCAATATGTAAATAACTTAAGCATTGCTGCTGGTAAATGTAAGGCTAATTACATAAACTTTACTTAGTTCTGGTTTGCTTAGCTTTTAATATATCATAAATATTGATAATGTTCATTACCAAACAGAAAGTGACTTGATATCAAAAGCTGTACTGACGACAATAATTCATCTCAAAATGTAGTGGACTAGAAGGAGTATCCAATAGAAACACTCATGCAAAGTACTGGTACCCGTTACTAAATTAATTTAGATTCCACTGCTGCATCTGCATTTATTGACACTCAGAAAACAGGATCAAAGGTCACAATTGTGAAATAAATTTTCCGACAGTGAATAAAAGACACGTGGCTGCATTTGGAAATGTCCTAGAGAAAGCTGCAATCAGCATCAGTCAGATAAACGGGTGCTTAGCTCTGAGATCTCAGTGCTTCATTCAGCACATAATCTGCAACTCTCAGGAAAAATGATGTTGCATTTGCACCAAGTGTCTGACACCAACCTATGTGGCTCAGCTCTCTCTATGTGAATGTAGCCGTAGCATTTATTATTTTATTTAATCTTTACTTATCAGATATGATTGAGACTGAAATCTATTTTTCAAGAGAGCACAGAACATTCATGATGAGATAAACACAGAATCAGCAAACAGAAATAACACAACAAATAGCAAGAGTCCTAAAACATTATTATCAGGATACTTAAGTTTTGAAATATCCAATGGCAATGAACGCCTTCAGTTCAAAAGACAGTTTGAAGCTCATTCCAATGAAAAAGACATGTAGCATTTAAACCCAGTTGTGTCAAGGTGAGTGGGAACATGAGGTGAAGTCACTGAGGGATCTGGGGTTTTAGCTGTTGAAAGAGATGTGGGAACTTAAATACTAGAGCTTTAAATAAATATGAGGCGATAACTACATTTTGTGTGTAGAGGAGATAATCCAGTGTTGTGATGCAGGGACCACTGAGGAGTAGGACGTTTGTCATTGCTGATAAAGCAAATACACTATGATAAACAGGGTTTACCTGAAGTAAGGATGGAGCAGAGTGACATTTAGAAACAGACACAGCCTTTAACTCTTTAATGTTACTGGTTCTTTATGGTTGTATGGTTCATCTCTTGCCTAATTGTGAAGATAAGAGAGAAAGATAGCTACAGATCAGTGTTGGCTCTTACCTTCCATCATCTCTCCTGCACCTTTAGGATATGTGTACAGCACTTTCCTGGGGGGGATGAGCTCTGAGGCGCTGAATCCGGATCCTGTCACCGAGCTGCCGCTGACACCCCCCGCGGAGGAGGACGAAGAGGAGGCAGCCATCGTGTTAGAAACCTTTAAAACACACACACACACACAGACATGAGGCTCAGTTAGATAAACAAAACCTGTCAACTCTAACGCTAGTGGGAACAATCAGCTGTGAGTGGCTAGCAGGGAAGCTAACGACCCTGCTAACAGAAATAAAGTCAACAACCAGCAGCCATTAGTATCATACGACACATCACATGAATAATACGTTTTTTTAAAACTATATGAACCAACCGTTGTTTTCCAGTTGAAGCTGCATCGACTCTAAATCCGCGCAGTTCTTTCTGTTTGTTTGTGTAGTTGTGGTCTTGCTACCACTTTGCGACACATGCAGCGTTTTACGCTCCGACAGCAGATTTGAAAACTATGCGGATGAAACGCTGCCACCGCTTTTTAAAGGGAGTGGTCGAGCCTTGTAGTTTGTAGATCTGCTCACGAGAAACCAGCGGAAACGTCGACCCAATTGTACGTCACGACACTGAAGTCAGACTCCAAGTCGACAGTGATGTTATACTAGAGAGAATAATAACTTTTGAGAATGGGACTCGAACATCGATGGAACTTAAACTAAAATATCTAAAACTATTTCACTGTATTAAAGTGTAAACAAACGGAGAACGTGCACTTTTCAATCTTTCTCCTATCTATCGAATTGGAAGCTAACTTCAACGTTGTTTGAAACGTCATCAGCAAGTTAGCTAGCTGGCTGAATTAGCAACGAGCTAACCAGAGACTTGCCTGTGTTGTTAGCTGTGCTTTGCTTCAGCTAACCTTGTAAAGTTTCCACTATGGAGGTTTTACGTCCCTCGCTCATCAATATAAATGGAAGAATATACCGAAGAAATGTCATCAAGGAGGAAGAGTATGAGGAAGAGGAGGCTTTCTCCTACATGGATCCATCAGGTTAGTGTTGACAAGCAGAACTTCACTTACTCAGTTTATTAGGTACATCAAGCGAATGCAGTCTAATAGAAGTGCTGAAATAACACTGCCATGAAATGCACATTGTGTGTTTAAGATGTGTTGAACTGTACTGAATAGTGTTAACAGGGGTTCCTATTATTGTGACCATCCCATTCAAATGAATGAGGGTGGGCTAATCAGCAGAAAACACCTCTAACAACATCCTACAGGAAAGACCATGCAGCTGAATCAACTCCTTTTTTTTATCACAGTTTCAACAAAACTTCACATTGAAACCGTCATAATTTGAGGGCTTATTGTGGGACTGCTCTATTTGATTGATTAGTGCTGTCAGGCTTTAGCCATAATAGAAAGAAACCGATAACTTAATTGTCTGTTTGTTATTTAGAGAGCGAACAGCTTGCGTCAGAGGAAACCTGTGATACCCACCTCATTGAACAGACTGATAAAGGATACCGCTGTGCCATCGACGTCCCAAGTGTCCTCTACAAGTGAGTGATCTACAAAACAAAAGTGTTGTAATGCGTCTGCACATTAGTTTTTGTTTACAGGCAGCACAACCTGAGTCTGTTTCCCTGTTTGCTTCAATTCTCCGCAGATACATCATCGGGAAAAAGGGAGAAACACGAAGACGTTTAGAGACGGACACAAAGACGTCGATCAACATCCCGAAACAAGGGGTGGAGGGACAGATTGGTGAGGATTAATCAAACCATCATAACACAGATGAAAACAGATGAGAGGGCATATCATGACAGAGATTTATTCTCTCTTGACTTGCCTCCATCTTCTCACAGTTATCACCGGCTCCCACAAAGCTGCCGTTTCATCTGCTGTCACTCGAGTTGAGGTCCTCCTTGACGGTTTCCGGAGAAAGCAGCCTTTCACGCACTTCCTGTCATTTCCTCTGAATGATCCCAAAATCCAAGAAGGATTCCTTCGGTTTAAAGATGAGGTGTTGGAGAAGTGTTCACAGGTATGTTGTTTTATATGTATGGCACATTATATTGTTCTTATAGTCTATGTTGACAAATTGTTGTATCTTGATGTGTAGGATCATGGAGTAGATGGAAGCATCTTTCAGAATCCTGCAAAGCTTCATCTGACAATCGGCACAATGTCTCTGTTAAATGAGATGGAAGTGAGAAAAGCATGTGAACACCTCCAAGAGTGTCAAAACGTCCTCAGGTAGGGGCACGACAAAGATTCTATATAATACTCAGATTTTAACTGTTCAACTAAATAAATAACGTCTTTATTTGAGTTTATAAAAAACAAAACTTCACTGCTTTTCAAAGGATAAATCTGATGATGTTTAATCATTTTCTTACTGTTTGCAAAGCCCAAGAAAACAAAGAATAAATTCCTCCTACAAACAAGTATTACCTGTGTAGCTGAAGGCTAGTAAACCTTTCTCCTCTCTGCCACAAAACTCTATTGTCTGGCTTTCATGTTCCTAAATGGCAATAAACGTTGGAACTGGAGTTAAGTTCTAGACAAGCTGACTTACACCTTCCTGCTGTAAATAGTCACTAGGGCTCCATATCTACTGTGGGAAATGGTTCCCAAAAAACACCAGTTTGATTTGTATTTCCTAAAATCTACTGTGCCCAGTTTTAGGAAATTAACCAACCTGATTTTCAACTTAAAGTATATATTTTTGACTTATTTTAAAGACGTCTTCAGCTTTAATGGATGAACCCTGGATGCAGAGGGGGTTTGGCAGTGGGAAAGTATCGTGAGACTGATGTTGGTTTTAGTTCAATGATGGGATTTTGGCTTAGAAAAATAAAGATTATCACCAGCCTTATTCTTTAATGAAATTTGTACTTTTGAGAAGGGAAATGAGATCACATGTAACTAGATGGGATTTGATTGCGTAGATTAGATAAAGTCAAACTTAATTGTCAGATTTGGGCTAAAAAAATGTGTGGTGTCCCAAGCCAAGTCTGCTAAACAGCAGAATCCAACACAGAGAGCTGCAGTGTAAGTTTTAGGGGCAACACTGAACTACTGAGCTGGTTTGTGATGGTGTTTTGTGTTGTCGCACATCAGGGAAATCGCTGGAGGAAAAGCTCTGCCTCTGGAGGTGACGGGTATAGAGTACATGAATGATGACCCAGCCATGGTGGATGTGCTGTACGCCAAAGTCAATGTGAAAGACAGATCTGACAAGTAAGTGGATTAGTGATAAACCCTGTGGAGAGATAAGTAAATCAAAAAAGCTGACAATCTCTTATCCCTTATTTGAAATATGATCACACTTTAGGTTACAGGTGATCGCAGAGCGGCTGGTCGAGCACTTTGTGTCGGCAGGTCTGATGGTCAGAGAGTGGGACCGTGTGAAGCTGCACGGCACCGTGATAAACACTCTGTTCAGGAGGGACACCACAGGTAAAAACATTACATACACATGACGGGCTAAACGCAAAACAGCATCTGTGCCTGGCGCTTGTGTGAAAACAAACTCGCCAACCAGCTGTGATCCCATTGGAACCTCCTGCCCTGACTCCATCTGCCAATGTCCCCATATTGTGTTTTGGCTCGGACTGGATCTGCAGTGACGACAAAGCTTAATGTCGAACAATTACAGCTACAGATTCCTGAGGAGAGGCAGGATCGGGCTGCTAGCTCTGCGTTTGGCCACAGCTCTGTTTACATGCTCCAAGCGGCGTGTTTTTCCAAGTACTGCGACAATGGCTTCATTCATTTTGGCCATGGATCAAGTCCAGCCCCAGTTCGCAAAATTTGTACGGAGCTGAGCAGCAACACAACACAAGAGAGGCGCTGTGTCACTGCCGACCATGTTTACCAGCATGTGGCTACGTCCTGTTAAAATTCTATGTTTTTTTTCACAGGCTAAATTGACAGACTAACTGACCTTGATCTCCCTTTATTATTGTACTACAGCTGAACAACTGTGTCAGCAAGTAAACACGTTTATTTGATCAGGAGATAACGGGTCCACATGTGTTTGCCCTGTGCTACATTTTCGAGCTCGTCTTTTTAACTCCAGTGTTTTTCCAGGTGAAGACACAGGAAGCTCCAAGAGACAAACCATGAACGAAAGAGAGGCTTTCGATGCCAGGACCATATTAAAGGTGCGAGGGAAATCTTGTCCTGCCTTTGCTTTCAAGATAATAAATCTCAAACATTCACATGTGACATCACAGCTGTTTTCCTGTTTTTAGCTTTTATCTAAATGAACAACAAACATATGGGCTTGCTTAAAAACTCTGTTTCATACACAAAAGTATTTGATCTGTGTGAAGCGGCTGTGAATGTTTCGTAAAAGATCCTGAAATTGTTGGACACAGCACATTCCCCTCTTGCGTTGGAAAGAAGTGAGGAAAGAGGGTGTCAGGGATTCTTTAGTGATGAGGTATACTGAAGCCTTTTCAATTTCAGAGGAGAATGATCGATTCATGTTTTTTTTAAAAGAAACACTTGACAAAATATGATTGTAAGGTGAAGTCTCACCCCAAATTGACACAGCAGATAGAAAGCATGTGTTTAAAAAAACAAAATCCTTGATTTTCTTTCCTCTGAAAATGACACAAAGTAAATCTTCAGTCCCCCGTAACTATGGTAATGGAATGTTTGCACACACTAATCTTTGTTTCTCTAAATCTCTCACTGGTTAAAACTGTTTCTGATATAGAAAAGATGCATTAAATGTAATTTATGTTCGCTGTTTTCGTGACAGGAATTCGGTGCTCATCGTTTTGGAGAGTTTGAGCTGAAGACTGTCCAGCTGTCCCAGAGATATTCCACAGATTGTACGGGTTACTACACGTCTGCAGGGAGCATGAGCTTCTCATGAGTTACTAAAGCGCTGACCTTATTCTGAGGTAAGAAACTAAACAATGGAGAGATACAGTTTCTAGTTTAGAAGGAACACTGAAGCGTTGTCAATGGTGTTGTCCAGTAGGTGGCAGGAGAGGACATCTTGTTTTATTGAACAAAAATCCTGATAACCAGTTTCCTGGGGAGCAGTTTAAGGAGGAAAAAACCAAAATGATCAGAGTGCAGAATTATTGAAAGTGGAGAAAAAGCTTATTTAATAGATGAAACAGTCATGCAACTTATTCCTGTTCAAGAGAGCTGAATTAAG
This sequence comes from Limanda limanda, assembly GCF_963576545.1. Lineage (NCBI taxonomy): Eukaryota > Metazoa > Chordata > Actinopteri > Pleuronectiformes > Pleuronectidae > Limanda > Limanda limanda. Next base: position 9,029,111 of record NC_083656.1, on the reverse strand, counting down.
TGTTTGTACAACTCCAAACAACTGATTCTCTTCAGGGAATCAGAGTCAAACATTTAAGTAAATTACATTTTTTATGTAACAGACAAAAGAAGGACTCATCAAAAACGTTTGTCTCGACTCTGATTGTGCAGAGTTTTTATTTTGTATGTGATTCTCAGTAAAATAATGTTCCTCTGTGAGCAACAGAGAAGGAGATGAGACTACCACTCAATGTTCACACTGGGAGAATAATCAAAAAATAGTCTGTGGCTTTACCCAGAGCTTTATCGCTTAGGTGCTAAGAACTGGCTTATACTTTAACTCAAGTAAAGGATTTGATTACCTCTTCAACCACTGTTTGACCATCCACTTTTTGTCACGTGTTGTCATCCAAATAGAAAGTTACCCCACTAGCTGACAAAAATGTAATGTGATGTGTGGAAAAGTGTTTTTTCTACCTCCCTGCTCATTGTAGCTGTTGTCAGACATGATTTGCAGAAAATGTCTTGAAAATTGGGTCCAGAAGACTTCTGGGGTTTTCTTTTGAGATATGAAAAACGAGTGTGCCCGAGTCAGACGGGTTCACAACAACAGGAATATTCCTGTGGCATATGGGCAGAGGAGGCAGGACATGACATGTGTTAGAAATGTCATCAACAAGCCCACTCGCTCGCTGTGAACTATCTTGACATTTACAAGAGGGCAGGCAGGAAAAGTTCCACAAACTAACCAACTCAGACGTTTGGGTTCTCGCATGAAGCCCCTCTGGGGAAATGTTCATGTGTGACAGCAGCTTGTGAGAGTTAAGCGTCTCATTACTCAGGACATGTGAGGTTCCCAGGAAAAAGTCACAATAATCGTTCCAAAGATAAATCGCGTGCCAAACCAGGAAGTCTTCATAGATGTTGAAATGAGCAGTTTGAGCTCGAGCTGATCACTTCTCATCTGCAAACTGGTGGTTATTTTAAGTCTTATCCATTTCCTCTCATGTCGCTGCCTCATGAATGTGTTAATGCGTCATGGCGTGATTTATTATACCAGTCTGGGCTTTTTTGGACTTCTTTATCAGTGTCCTTCCCACACGAGCCACAACCTTGTCCCCACTCCCGTCTGCTCAGTGTCAGTGAATACAGACGACGGACACAGCTTTTATTTTTTTCAGCTCTCCCTTCAGCTGCCGACGTTCTCTGCTTTGCATTCAGGAGGGCGCCTGCCGAGTGGCCTAAAGTTACACTGATGGAAACTGAGGGCCCTTTTTTGTTTGTCAGCTCTGCCATCCTGTGCTGTCCACCCTGCCGTCTCAGCAGTGGGGTGATGTCTATTTTTTTTTTTCGCCTCTGCCCCCGGAGCCATGTCAACAGACACCATTAAGACAGGGACATGCAAATTTTTGTCATCGGATACACAGGCAGCCAGGCAGCCAGTTGATGCCGTCCATGCATCGACTCCAACACCGTCTGGGCATAAGATGTATCTGTTCAGACCCAGAAAAGGAACCTGATTACCCGCTCCCTGTCTCCTGGGAACATGCTTGTTAGTGGGTCAGGAGAACACATTCAGCTTAATGCCACTCGAAGGTAACTGATGCAGCGAGGATTCTCAGGATTGCCAATACTATTCGTCACAAGCACGCAGAGACCGAGAGAGAGAGAGGGAAGATGGTTTTGGAAGTTAATGAAATTCAGTGCGACTGTGTGCGTCCTTGTTTCTTTTGGCAGGGACATGATTAAGGACGTACTGGGCAGATGTCTTCACTAATGATCGCACTGAGAACACATGTGAGGGAACATACGCCATCCGCAGCCAGACTGACTCTCAAGACAGATTCAATATGTCATGAGATTCATAAGGTTTATATTAACGCAAGATGTTCACACTGTGTGTTTATTTAAATGAGCAAATGTTGGTTTTGTTGCGTTTTTGGAAAATGTATCAACTGTAAGTCTAAAAATAGGAAGAAAATTTCAAATTTCAAACAGGGGGCATAAAGGGAATTGTTGAGGAAAAATGTGTCTCATGGTTTGTTAGTGCCCAAGGCAACATCTTTAAATCATTTGTTTTGTCGGACTAACAAAGAAACACCCAAAGAAATAAAAATTTCAAAGATACAAAACAGAGAAACGCAGGAAAGTCTCATATTTTTTAAGCTGGAACAAGCAACTGTTTGGTAATTTTGGTTGATATGTAACAGAACTGATGATTGATTCTGCATTTTCTTTACATTCTAGTTAACATTATACATTTTAAAACACCTTTATGGGGTTATATGATTTCTAAAGAGTCCTTACAGGTAGAATTGATTTGATTCGCTGATAAAATCATCTGTGTGTGTCTGTGTGTGTCTGTGTGTGTCTGTGTGTGTCTGCGTGTCTGTGTGTCTGTGTGTCTGTGTGGGTGCAATTGCTTATGCACGTACATCTTTGTTCTGTCACATCTCACCCTAATTAGTCTTCTCTGTGCTGTAGGGACTTCCTGTCTGACCCTTGAGATTTCAAGTCCCCTCGAAAAAGCCTGATAAATAGGACCCCTCACTCTGTTTCTCTTAATGTAACCATATTTCCTTTGAGGGTTTGTATTCCTATTTCTGAAGATCTGAGGAGACACGAGAGCTGATTTTCAAATGTTTCACAGTTTAATTGTCTTTGCGGCCACGTGTGCATTTTCTCATTTACATGCTCTGATGAGTCATATCATGTGATCTGAAGTTGTTTCCAGATCTACTCTTAAAACAAGCCATCTGAGATAACTTACTTATAACAGTTTTCCCCTGTATTAAAAGTATAGCAGGAAATAGGTGTGACTTTTTGAGTGAAAGCAAAACCAGTCCCTTACATGCTGGTCAAAACCTGCAGTGAACCATTCAATAATAAGAATTCAAACCATGTTTTGTAAGTGGAGTCCCCTCTTATCTAACCCAAGTATTGTTTTGGCCTCTTTGCAATTTGCATATTTAATTTCATGCTAGTTTTCAAAGTGGGATTTTACTTGATCCATGTCAAACTTTTTGAGCACAGTTTTGAGTTTTGATATTCAGAACCACACAATGCTATTTTCCATAGTGTAATTAGAAATTAAGCTTTTATTCTGGAGGACTGGGGAGAAAGAGATGAGGCTTGAGAGACGTGACCTATAGTAATTGAATAGATATGTTTGATTTGCATTCTCCAAGGAACGATGAACATGCATGAAATGGACGAAGCGCCTAATTGTTTTTTTTTAGGAAACAGTTTTACCTGCTTGTGCCTTAAGACCGTTGCTTAAACACAACTCCCAAAGCACATGGTGTAAGTGGATGTCCAAAATGATCTTTGCTTGTTGAATGGTGGAAGAAAGATTTATGCACGGGATCATCACGCAAGGATCAAAAGAATCGCCCTAGTCTTTATCATTGGTGAGCTTTGAGCGTGACATGCAATAAACCAATCAGAGCGCCATCCCCCAATCAGTTAAACAGCCATTTGTGCTTCGACTTAGCTGATTGCTAATAGTGGGGTTAAAAGATAGTGAGGGAGAACACGTCTCTGCAGGAAATAGATTCTGCTTGCATTAGTGTGCAAAGTGAAAATGCCTGAGCAGCTGTGTGTTTAACAAGAGGACCTGTAGGGACCCTGGAAATTCCACAAAAAGCAGTGCAACTGACCACAACTAATTTTGAGACCAACATGCACATGAGCACTTAAATGGGTGTGAGTGCATTTTCATTTTGCTGGGCAGGAAAATGACAACGCTGTTCTGTGCCTGGTGTAAGATAGGTCCCTGGATGTCATGTTTTCTTTAAAATCCTCGGATTGTTTCAGGGACTTGTTTGATTGATCAAACGCGTCTACCCGTGAGAAATTACAAAGGTACCCTATAAGTAATTCTGCCAGACCAAGCCGACAAATCTTTGAAATTGGATCTCGTTGGCTGTGAAGTATGACAGCGTGCCTCCCTTTGATTGTTCTCTTATGTTGTCTGTGACTCTCCGTTTGAGTGTCAGTGCCATTTGAATTTCACACTAATCACTCCGCCACGGATGGGAATGAGCGGCCTTGATAGACAGCCAAGGCTAGAGCTTCTGAAATGTCTAATGTGTGTCTCCAGCGATGAGGCAGGTGATCCCTGCAGCAGCTCTTTATCATTCCGAGTGCCGAGTGCCGGGGCCGCCTGCAGCTGTCCACGTCTGTTTACTGCTGGAGGCATTCACACACGGGGAGGAGAGGCGCACAGCCGGGTGTGTTTGAACAGCAGGCAGTCATTCAGAGCTGCTGTTTACTTTATGTACTCTTTGCACAATAAGAGTTTAAATAAGGCTGCAACAAACTTTTATAATTGAATCATCCCCACCACTTTCTTTTTGACAACTGGTCGATATATAAAATGTCAGGAAATGCGATTTTTTTTACATTTTATGCACCAACCAGGAGCAGCACTCTATAATGTTCTTGTATTCTGCACAGTACGATGACCATAAAGGATTTCTATTCTATCAAGAATCCAAAGTTCTGTCTTTGAGTAAATGTTTGCAAACCATTTCAAGAAAGAAAGAAAAATGGCTCATAAAGAAGTAACACATCTTTGCATTAGAAAAACTGGTTGTAGTTTGTTGTGTTTGTTTGATATATTTTAATATTTTAGGAATTTCCTCAAAAGAATACATATTTCATTAAAATAAATCCCAGTGACATAAATGCAGCTAACCACAGTTAGCAATGCCAGCATGAGGACTGTTAAAGTAGGTTTTGTCTAATGAATTTAAATTTCTAATTCACTCAGTCAGGGCATTAAAACCACATTAACAGCAGAACAAGCTGTGCCAATGTGATGTATCACCTTGCAGAGATCTTGTAGTAAACATGTTTGCAAACAGGTGCCAACATACACATCCAACATTCACTTTCATTTGGAGTTTGAAGTCCAATATTGACTCTTTGCTTTTGGCTCCGTTTTTGACGTCTCCTCAACTATCTGACTCTTTAGCTGCTAACCTTGCTTACTTTATTTGAGTGATGTTTGGCGCTGGGCTGAAAAGATCAAGATGAGGTGGAGACTGTTGAAACTCTCCTGTGAGCTGTGGAGATTTATTGATTAGAGCAGCTTCAAAGAATAAACAAAAGTCAAGACACAGATTGATGATGATGACGACGTTTCAACACTGTGCTCCTCTTGCTTTTGATCGGCTCAGAAAGTGACGGACTCCCTCACGGTGATCGATGCACATTTAATATGCAAAGGTGATGATTCACTGCTGTAAACACTCTCTATTTAAAGCTATGACTCTTTAAAACCTCCTTTATTCAGATGTTTTTACTCATCCACTCCACAGTGGGGAATCATTTCACACCGCACTCAATGATGTGTCTCATTGGCAGAGTGAAGGTGACGGGGATTTGTCACTTCTAGTCGCTGGTATAAGCTTTCGAACACGTGATGTGAGGAGTTGAGAGCGTTGGCCAGTCTCTGCCTATTGTGCGCGTTTAATTGAAAAAGGTGAAGCCCTCTCCCCCCCCCCCCCCCCCGTGCTCCGGCTGCCCACAGTGCAGAGCAGCAGCCGCGGTGCTGGAAACCTGCTGTCACACCGCTCGCAGCTAACTTTGCACTTTTAATAGCCCTGTGACCCAGTTTGAATCCCATTGAATTAAATCTATACACATTTATAGCGGCTCCACTTACAGCTGTAAGTCACCCGAGATTACTCACTAAATACGTCCCGATGTGGTTTCTCTCTCTCTCTCTTCGCAACTTTCAGCATAACGTGTGATGGTTCTTCTATCCAGGAAAGTGCTCTCAGGCTGTATTTGCTCAGTTTCTTCTCTACAAACAAGAGAAGATGGACAAAATGGAAAACACCATTGGTTGCAGCTTCTTTTTTTATTTTTTATTTTATTTTGATTAAGATCATTGTAAATTGAATATCTTGTGAATTTGGAACATTGGCCGGACAGAATAAAGCTACTTAAAAAAAAAAATTTCATACATTTTCTAACCTTTTATACAGTAAAAACGGATTGTGCAGTAAACGGCTAATAACAGATGAATCATGAATTGGAATAATCACACGCTGCTGCTTTTAAAGTACAAGTAATGATTATGATTATATGTTGCAGGTCCATGATGGATGAGGCAGGAGGTGCTACCGGATCTTTGCTGATGAAGGAGCTCTCAGCTGACAGCAAAGGATTGTGGGAAACCGTTTTCCATTAGGCGATGAACAGGAATGGACTTCAAACAAAGTGTCTCAGCATATTTCTTTTCGCTGAATCCTGCATTGGAACGAGTTTGGGGGATTATGTTTGTGTTTTCCTTCATGCTGGTTCATTTCGAACACTCGAAAATAAATGTGTAAAACATCCACTAGTTGCCATTAATTGTTGCGTACGGGGGAATTCCTGCAGCGATACTCTACACATGTAAAACCTCGATAAGCAGTGAAGTTCGCGTTGGGCCTCACAAGCTGTTTGGGAGACATAGAAGGGATGTGCTGTGTTTACATCATTAGACGGCAAATAATCAAAGATAAGCCAGACTTCAAATGTTGCTGCAACCTCGTCTGATGATATTTAAATGAAGCTTCCTCAACCGAACCACCTTTGTGCCAATTGATTATGCTCGGTGAACAGGATAGATCATTTTCTTTTATCAACATCTGCCGAGAGAGGAACTGGAGGAACTGATGACATCAGTTAATCCCTTTAGAATGAACGTCACTTGCACAGCTTAGCTCTGATATCAGAGAGAAGATGGTAAACAAGATGCTTCCAAGTGTAAAATATAGGAGGCTGCACATTCAGTTTTCTCTCGGGTCTATAAGTGATCAGGATTTGTTCAAATCAATGAAGGACAATGAATCAGCGGGAGAGTGTGATAATAAGCCCCTTTAGTGGCTGTGAAAACCAGGAATTTGCGTCATGAATCAGGATTAACTTTACTTCGCTGCTGAATCAAGTCTCATATCATTGATTAGCTCAGTGATTAAAAACGGGCCCGGCGGCTGGAGAAACACTGACCAACCACAGGTTCGAGAGAGCTGTCGTCTTGAGCCATGGAGAATATAAAAAAAAAATAGGATAAGATTGTGGCAACTACAGGTTTGGGCGTCACTAAATCTTTATATCTGACATATTTCTATGAAAAACTAAGTGTACTGCTCATAGAAAACACTTCTGTTTCTACTGTGAATCACGCATCAGGACACGTATGTGACTGGTAAAACTAAATAACCCCTTCCTGTTAACACAATTATTGTCAATGAATGAAGGGAAACAAAATGTAATTCTGATTATTAGGTTATTTTCCCCTCGTCATTCAATTTAAACGTGTTGATACAATAACTAATGCTGCACTTTAAGGCTTCTTCAGGTATCAAAACAATATGAAAGAGCCACATCCGTATGAGTCAACTGTGAAAGGAAGCAGGATCTTAGAAAGGTAAGAATAAAACCATAGACTTGGAATAAAGATGGACGACATGACAGGTGCCTTTAAAAAGCCAAAGTGACTCGATTGCCCCCTAGTGGCTGGCTGCAGTATAGGTCATAAACACTGCCTTTACTTTAGCTTAAGATGGCAGCGTTCTTATCCCTGATATTTACCTTTTTTAAAAAATCTTATTTACAGTCTATGGATAACACCAGATGCCAGATGTTGTGAGTAATTACCGAACTCGTATTTTCTGTTGGTATTTTCAAACGAATTTGTCTTTATCACCACAAATGAAAGAAAATTAAGAATCACTGATTTAACATTCAGCTGGGCGACTCAGCCTCTGAAGTGTTGTCAGGGCCTCATGAGAGCGTGAGTGCAGCTGTTGAATGTTAACAAGGTGCTGAGAGGCGCAGAGACACTCATCTTTAAAGTTGATTTATTTGTCGATGAATTCTCAGTAAGCGCACACTGTCTGGTTAATATTGAGAATTTTTCCAGGAGGTTTGCTGGTGCTGTTATTCGGCTCCAGGACATTGATCTCTGAGAATTCAGTCCGATCAGTGGAGCGCTTCCTTTCTAGAAAATAATTTACCAGAGTGGTTTGCTGTGATTGCTGGTCCCGAGAGGCTCCTGGTCACTGCTGCTACTTCTGGAACAGATCCTCAGAGTCCTCTCATCCTTAAAAACGTACAATCTGAAGTTATGTACAACCCTGTCCTGAAGCATGTTTGTCATTTGCAGCTGCACATGTAGTGAAACCTCAGGGGGCTTCCTCTGTCACGGTCCAGAAGGAAGCTTCCCGATAACATCTCAGCTCCAAAACAACCCTCAAAGGCTAATGATGCAAAGCAGGACACAGTCTTTAAACGCGACCTGAACAACCCATTTCAGCTCAGTGACCATTAGTCTGCGTGGGCACATCCATCCCCTGTCATCACATGACTAATGACTAGGGTTGCAAAGGGGTGGAAAGTTTCCGGTAAATTTACGGAAACTTTCCGGAAACTTTCCATGGGAAGTTAAGCTCGGGAATTTTGAAAAAAAAAAAAACGCAAATTAAACGCTGAGTGATATTACTGGGGAAAATATATTAGCACGCTGATTGAGGATTGTTCATCTGTTCATCTAGCCTATTTCCATTGATTTATCCATCAATTGTAAAATATTTTTACAGACGATTCCAATTGTTGGCTAACTATTTATATCTCTGGCATTGCATTAGTGGTTTTTTTTTACAAACTTTTTTCTCATCTCATTCTACAGAACGTGCACTATCTCATGTGTGGAGACATTTCACTCCATCCAATGTAGAAGGAAAGGCTGTGTACATTTGCAAATACTGTGCAAAGACCTATGTTAAGAATGACACAACGATGCAGAAGCGTATAGTCAAGTGCCCAAAGTTTCCTCAGGGCTCAAATCGGCCTATGACAAAACAAAATGTTTATATTTATGTCTGTATATGACAAGGTAAACACAGTTAGTATAAATTACCCACAACATTTCCAGTTTATTCCCATTAATTCCTGTTAATTCCCGTATATTCCCGTTAATTCCTGTATATTCCCGTATATTCCCGTTAATTCCCATGGAAAGTTTCCCACTTTGAATATTCCCGGAATTTTGCAACCCTACTAATGACGACCTCTTGATTAACACATCGTGACCGGCTCCTTGTACTGAGGATGTGTGCAGCCGGCTCACGCTGCAGGACATATCTCCTGCTGCTCTTCACTTCCCATGTGGAGCTGTGCACCCGCTGCATCTGCCACATCAACTGTTTTAGATGCCATGCAGTGTCACAGTCAGCTCAGCAAGGCGCAGCAGGATCACAGGAACACCATCCTCCCCCCCCCCCCCCGCTCAGCCTCAACCAACATTGGGAAACTCAAATGAATCAGAGCACGGCGCTGGATTATGTTTATCTTCATGGGCGTGAAATAGAAAAGCGGGGGAAGTGAGAGGCAGAGGGCACAGAGAGTTGAGGGAGCGGCGAGGGTGAGGCTTGAAATGATGTGCAGGTGCAGCTCAGCCGGGATGTGTCACAATTTAACTCGTCAATCCTTCCATCCATCTTAACCTCACACAGACGAGTCGTTCGAACAAATTAAAGTCTTCTCGATCTGGAAGCCTGTGTCCTGCTGGTTTGCAGAAAAACGTGGGAATGCACAAATCACCACAAGCTTTCCTGTTGGTTTAGTGTTTAATGTTGGGTTCGTATTCTTATGTTGAATTAGCACAAGTTGTAAAAACCCTTATCCATAGACTTCAAGCTATAACAAAGTGTTGTCCTCATGTATATGTTCAGATTTGACAGAAAAACACCTCTGAAGTGTGTAACTCTTATACGCAGGGGTGGATCCAGAGAATTTTCATGGTGGGGGCACAAGGGCAGCCCAAGGCCCCATGGAAGACCCGCCCCTGCTCATACGGTCCCTCTTTCAGCTTTTAATGAACAAATGACAGATAAAATTGAGCAAATGTTAAATAAATCACACCTCATTTGCCCCAAGGCCACTGGGCAGTCCCAGTTTGGACACCGCTACCCCTGTGGCATCCTCTCCACTGCACCAATTCTCCTCACCTGTTGTTTCCCACTCTCAATTGTTTTAAATTAAATCGCTAATTTCACCGTGTAATTCTGTCGGGTCCTGCTGGAACAGATATGGGACAAACACGTGGTTCTTTTGCCAGGAGCACTTTGTGAAATGTGGATCATTTCATCAGTGCATCTGTTCCACTTGTGTGATTCATCTGCAGTGTGGGACTGTCAGAGTGTCTGAGAGAGGGAGAGAGAGAGAGAAAAGAGAAAAGAGAAAAGAGAGAGAGAGAGGGTTTGTGTGTGTGTGTTGGGGGGGGGGTTGGGGGTGCTGCTCACAAACAAAAAGAAAAGACAGTGAAGTAATGAAGTAAGAAGAAATGAATGATTAGTGGAGATCTAATCTTCCCTTTAACTGCCTCACTCCCTCCCTCCCTCTCTCCCTGTGTCCTCTCCCTCTCCTCCTCTCTCTGCCTCTCATTTCCATTTGGTGTGTTGAAGCAGCAGCAGCAGCAGCAGCAGCAGCAGCAGGCTGGTGTTTGTGGATCCTTGGCTAGAGAGCAGCATCAGGAGCAGCATCAGCAGCAGCATCAGCATCAGCAGCATCAGCATCAGCATCAGCAGCATCAGCACCAGGAGGGGAACCAGGATCCATCCCGGACCCATCTGCCCGAGCACCATGGTGGCTGCGCGGCTCGTCGCTTGCCTGTCCCTGCTGGCGGGCGTCTCGCTCCAGGTGGACGTGAAAAGTGCCAAAGACGCGGGGAAAGCCGGGAATTTCATGGAAGACGAGCAATGGCTGTCAACCATCTCCCAGTACAGCCGCAAGCTCAAGCACTGGAACCGCTTCAGAGACGTGAGTGGCGTGTTTTTTAAGTGTCGGTTCCATCGCCTCATCCCGGCTCGGGAGTGCGCCTGCTCGGGGAAGGACGCTGCACTCATTTATCAGCAGTTTGCACGTTATATAAATACTTTTTAAAAAATGGAAATAGAACACAGCAGAGGCAGCAGGGACGATTAAATGCGCGTGCGTGTACGTGAGAGTGCAAGCGCCCGATTGAAATCTCATTTTTTCTTGCAGGATAATTCATGACAAAGCTTGAAAATGACTTGCATGCAAAGGGCCACGATTTCATTATAGGTTTTCTTATTTTTAAATAACCCCTTTTATCCATGGACCTTCTTGTAGGAGAGTGAATTAATATTAATATTTATATATATATAGTTTAGAGGAAAATCTTTGACATTAGCCCAAGTCTCCCAAAGCCATTTCCAGGCTCCTCCTGGGTAACTGTGATGTTCCTGAACAGTGTCTGTATTCACTGATCAATACCCATTGATCTGCACATAAAATGCAGGGCTTCACAGTCAGGAGGCTTCCAGAGCTTTCAGACTGAAAAGCCACACAGCAAGAGAGTTGCATCCTCTATAAATCACTTATATCAGGTACATAAGAGAGCAAACAGTTCTCATTCTGAACGTGGAGCAGTCGTCCAGACTCATTTCAGCTTAATTTGTTCTGTTCAGTCAAGCCTGGAGGATTAGAGGTGGTTGAGAAATGAATTTACAAAACTGCAGACGGGATAAAGCTCCCATACTAACCTGAGTATAGTCATAAAGTAATCAGAGCTGAGATGCATTGATTAGTCGATTTGACAGAAAATTGATCTGCAACAATTTTTTCAGGCAAACAAAACACATTATCTTTCCTTTTGACTTTTTTGATTAATGGGTAAAATAATCAGCCGTTGATTCCAAAAATAAAAGCAGTTGTTAGTCGCAGTATAGAAAGGTTTGAAATCCTCATGGTGAAACTGAGAGAAGACATTTGATGCAGTCTGTGATCCAGACTCTCATCTGTGCTATTGATAAAATCTTCGACATTAAATCATATCAACATTTATATACAAAAGGACCAGTTGTCAAATGGTCTGTTTTAATGGATAGGCACAACAGCTGTGGCCATTGGCATGATCATTTATTGTTCAGATTCCTGCAGCGAATCACGTAAAAATGTGCGACCAACATTCACTTGAGCTCCAAGATGACAGGACTAGATTTTAATGATCAGAGGTCAAGGTCACTGTGACATGTTTCGGGCCACAGCTCAAGAACTGATACAGTAATTACCATAATCTACAAGGATAAAATGATGAAGTGATCACATTTAATACCAAAAAGGTCAAAGGTCGGCTTTACTGTGACATCATTATTTCTGCCCGTTACCTCCGGATCAGAGGGGGAGAGTGGGACCCTTTTATACAGCTGGCTGGTGGAGGGATACAACTGGGAAGTGGTGATTCCAATCCACTGATTAATCAGTGTTAAAGCAAAACCCTTTTCCATCCAAAGAAGCCATAAAGCTGTAATGTGCCTCGTACTGGCCTGGTATAAACACAGATATAGCAGGAGTAGCTGCCTCAGTGTAAACAGTGTGGGCAGTCTACGGTGTAAACAGAAAACCACACCGATGTTCACTGATCCACTTCTGACAGGGCGAGAAATTCCTCTGTCTCTCGTGTCATCTGCTAAATGCTTCGGAGAAGTCAGGTGATCTTCAGTCTGTCATTTACCGTCAGTGAGTTTAACCAACGTTGTTATTTGAGCCCCTTGAAAATCTGCTGGGATGACTTTGGCTGGATGTCCACCAGGTTTTATATCACGCTGCCACTGGATTATATTGTTATATTAGATATATTTGTACGTTTTTGGTGTTTTCATCTGCTGCTACAGACAAATTTACCCTCAAGGACAATCGAATTCAAATTACAGACCCTGGTGCCTCAACAGCCTATGGGACATTTCCTGATACTGATCTGATACTGCTGCTCTTTTTCACCATTTTAAATCCTGCATACCTCACTGCAGGCAACTCATTGGAATCAGGTTTCTTTAAGATGATGTGTGACTAGGGAACGGTACTAAAAAGTAAAAATCCCTTTTGAAACACAAAATGTTATATGACACTTGATTAAAACACTGTCTTACAAAGTGGTTTGAGTTAACAGATGCAATTTTGTGCCAATACTTGCATATCAGGTTGGTGCATAATAGCAAAATCTGTATAATTATACCTTTTTTTCTCATTTCATCGCGTCTACTGCTATATTTGGAAGTTGAATAAACCCATGTTTGAACTGTTTCTTGATTCAACATGAGGGTAATGTTACAGATTATTTAACCAGGAGATGTGTGGCTGATGGGGGGGGGGGATAGGGATCATGGTTAAGGGGTCAGAGGGTTTTTGACGATACCGCGTTCACGGCTCCTCGGCTCTAATAGACGGGAGCCGTGGCGTGAATGAATCTGTATGCCAGACGTATCAGAGGAGGTGTCGATAAGCACAGCTCCGATCCAAGCCTCCACTCTGACAAGCAGATGGTTGTTTGATCTCGCGGCTGAGAAATATCAACTCAGACAGATATGTCTTATCAGCGTCGGCCCAACAGTAGCTGGAGAGAATTACCTTTGACAATGTGCGGCGGCATGAAGGAGAGGTACCTGACATTCTCTGGACCTGCAGGGCCACAGAAAGACCGATCAGAGAATTGGGAACTGGATTGCAAAGTTATGCAAGTTTGAATATATTCTGGGTTTTTTGAGTAGGTTTGCATCACCCCAAGGTTTCCAGATGTTGAGTAGATGTAGATCTAAGCAGAATATATAATTAAACTGTGGCACAGGCAAAGTTTGGAGCATAACTTGACCACATTATGTGATTGAACTAAAAAGATCATTAATGATACAGCATGCTGGTATAAGAACTGTCATCACTGGTTTAGAAGGTGTTGTTGATTCTAGGGGCCCACAAGTGATCTAGGGCCACAGCAATTTTAGCATTATTACAGTAAATACTATAAGATTAGACTATAAGAAAACTACATCTGATATTTTTCTTAATAACCGGCATCACTCTTTTAATCAGTGATTCAGTTTTATATCAGATTTCTTTTGCAGGTTGTCTAATTGATCAGTGTTGTCTCCTTCATTCACCTCCACTGTCTGACCTTTTCTTGTTTTCCTGTTTTACAACTTTGAGGCCCAGTGGATTCATTAGTTTTTTCTTTGCTGCAACCGATCATTAGAGAAAGTCTCTTAAATGTCAAAGCGAAAACAAATCTGTTGATCAATTTCATTAAAGTTTTATTAATCTGCTGCGTCTCAGATTCATGAAACCATAAAAAGATGAAAAAGTTACAGCTGGGGGTGGATACTGTTTATAACCCAGTGTGTGTTTGTGTTTGTGTGTGTGTGTGTGTGTGTGTGTGTGTGTGTGTGTGTGTGTGTGTGTGTGTGTGTGTGTGTGTGTGTGTGTGTGTGTGTGTATGCGTGTGTGTGTATGCGTGTGTGTGTTCTTGTGCGTGTGTGTGTGTTTAGTCTGGACCCCCTTGGTTTAACATTGGTATTCAGATTAAATATTCAAGTAAATACATAATTAAAGTGAAGTAGTTACAGAGACTTGTAGAAAGTTTTTGGAATGAGGACAGAACTGCATGCAGCCCAAACAAGATCTACTCTAATCTAATGAAAAAACAAACTCATGTTATACAAAGGAATTAGGTTTTCCCTCTTGCTGATATAAAGTGAAATGTCTGCAGCCCTTATGTCACCATGTTGACATCTCATATTCGACATTTGTGTTTGTTACTTGTGTAGATTTTGATTCGTTGTCAATCAAAATGGCTTGGATTGGAGTTTACATGCATGGGAAGTGTTTCCTTATAGCCCCGCTTCTCCGTGTTGATCTCATCAAAATGTCAGGGCGCATGTTGATCTGCGCTTCACGAGGAGACGAGATGCTGCAGGAGGACAGACAGATAGTTGGCTGCTGGTGCTGCTCAGATAGGACTCTAATCTGCTGTATGCAGGGCGGCGAGATACGTCGTCTGAACTGTGAGACAGTATTTGTTTACTGGCAAACAGGTGGTGTGGAAACAGCAAAGCAGAAATGTTAATTTTTCTTCTGAATGTAGCAAGGGTGGGTGAAGGGGGGGGGGGGATCACCATGTTGACATTACAAACACAGCCACGGCAGTTTGATTGATCGGGCTGGTGTTTCAATTTGACCAGCGTACATGTGATTATCCGGCACGGAGGAAATAATGAGTAAATGTTGAAAGGAAGAACAATAAGGAGGCAGGAAGTCGGGATAATCCGCCGCACGTTACAGGATGTTATACAAGCTCCAGTGTGACGGCCATCAGTGTTCAAGCTAGGCGGCAAATGTCAAAACGTCAAAGTCTCACAATGGAGTTACTCCTTTTGCTTTAATCAGCATCTTCTTGCCTCTTCCCTCTATTTGATGAATTCTGGTGCGTTCAGGTGGATCTCCTCAGTGGGAGCTCTGGCCACTGCTCATACGAACAGTACTGGGTTGTTCATTCATGGGCCAGATTCTCCCATCTCTCCGGGCGGCGCAGAGAGGGATCTCATTAAGGAGCTGTGCAGCCTTTCAGCCAACCACAGAGAGGCTGTTTAAGGTTCGCACCTGCTCCACTGCCAGCCCGATTTTTTAATGAGGGGAAATTGCCACGTCTCTTTCAGGTAAACAGCTCCTTGACTCCGCTGGCTGTTAAGATTAGCACGGAGTGAGGCAAACAAAATACGAGTGACCATTAGCCTTTTTGGTGCTCGTGACTTTTATGTGATATAGGACGGTCATAAACGCAGTGATTACATAACAATGAGTGGCTCTGTAATGTTACCCAAGCCTCTCAGTGTTTAAATCTACACCCTTAATATTCATGAGGGAAGGATTTAAGAAGCGGAGTAGAAGAGAAGTAATTTCAATGTTTTATACAGTGAATGTGTAAATGCTTCCAGGCTGCAACTAATGATCCTTTTCATCATCTTTCTTGATGATTTTCAAATAATAAAATCTCAAAGGATTGTAACAAATGCAAAACTCAGGGTTCCAAAGCCCATAGTGGCATTTTAACAAATTAAAGCGTCAACGATTAGTTGATTGAATTTTGGCTAATCAATCCATTTTTGGAATCATCTTTCAAGCTTGTTGTTTTTCATGGATTTTCAGGGTGTTTATCTCATTCTAAACAGAATGCCACTGGGTTTCTGTGGCTGATGTGCTGTACACACAAGGCATCCGATCAATGTGAGAGACATTTTTATAAACCTAATAATATAATGAGTTGATCTTAAGAATTCATCATCAGTTTAATCTACAATAAAATAGATAAAATGGCATAAAGATAACTTCTAGCCATACAGCAGCCATTCTTATAGCTAAAATCACTTAGAATTACAGTGCTGACATGATAAGGCTTGCCAGGCATTTACCATGTTCACCATCTTAGTTCAGCGTGTTCACATATAGATGATTTCTAATTAGCACATAACACGAATTGCAGCAGAGGTTAATTGACAGGTCATCGGCTCAGCAGCTAACACACCAAAGCAGTGGGCAAATTAATTTTGGGATCTGACAAAGGTGCTGTATGAACAATGTATTCTGTCTAATTATGTCTGGAAGAGATTTAATTTAACAATCTGTGAGCAGGTTAGCACTCATGACTCTGCCCCATTTCAATCATAAAATGTTAAAAAGGAGTGGTAAAATCCCATTTTGAGAGTTGAAGCATATGTAAGAAGCTACAATTAGATAATATTTGCCATTTTTCGTATGGCTTGAACATTTCCAAATAATCTTGACTTTCACAATTCTCAATATTTCACCGCGATATCACCGCTCAACTAGACTCCAGCCCCAGTGACTTATAAGCACTTATATTGGCAACACGTCCATTAACGACAGCAACCAAGTCTCATGATCTAGCTCAGCTCTAGCACGCAACCTGTTGATTTATCCAAACACGAATCAGACTCATGACTGTGGCTGTTAGCGAAATGACGACGATTGACCGAGTCACCGCTGCTACATCGGCTCCACTCCTCAGTGAGGGCTCCTTGATAAACACAGGGACCAGGGTTCACGCCGTCTTTCTGTAGATGGTCAGCGAGTGAGCAGGAGTTAGACCCTCAGTGACACGGAGCTCCTTTACCTTGCTCAAAGTCACACTAACAGCTGTGTGGCATTTTCCTGCTCCTGTCATCAACCTCAGCCATTTATTAGCCTCCCACAGGATTTACGCTGCCGCACCAACAGCCAGGGTAATTATGAAAAATAGGAAACGTGAGAGGACGGCATGCAATTGTAGAAAATACGAGAATGACACCTATTTCCAATTAAAAGTAAATGGAAGTGCGGGGGTTGAAAGTTAAGACGAGGAAATGCACAGCAGTTAAATGGGCTATTAGTTATCTGTATTTCCTCTGCTGTGTGAATCAACCTATCAAATCAACTGTCTGTGGAGATCTGCTCGCCGCACACTAATGAGATCCAAAAGGCAGAAGTGGGGGTAAGACACACTTTTTCCTGCTTCTTGTCATTACCACTGTGTCTTATACGGAGGTGAATGTTGGAGGGGATTTGTTGTGTTTCTGGACCAGAGAAGAAAAGGAATCCTGCTTCCAAACACTACTCGAAATTGAATTAAGAGGCTTTTTTTTGCGTTGTTGCTCCTGTGGAAAAGCCAGACATCAATTTATGCTTTGCGAAAAAGAAATGGAAACACAGAGAGATACAGAGAGAGAAAAACTAAACTGCTGCCTCGAACAGCAGGAAAGCTTTTCTAAGCTTCGTTCCACAGTCCAACAGATTGTCCAAATATAAAAAACATCTCTCCTCCTTCCCCTTCTGGTTGTGATGGGACAACATGCAGATCAGCGTGTTCCACAATGGAGCCTGGATGCACCTCCAACATCAGTGTATTAACACGCACCAACAGCAATGTGAGTTGCTGAATTGTCGAGCTGAATAATTAGCTGTTCCAAGGTTCTTCTTCTGGCTCTTTTCTTCATGCATTATTTATAGTGGCATCTGCCTGAGAGTTGTCTCTGTGCTGGTGGAGCTCCTCTCTGCCCTGCTGCAGGCACAGCGATAAATGCTGCCACTCTGCTTGTGTGTCTGTCTTCATTCATCGCTGGCACGACGACACCGAGACTCAGTCGACGATTGAGCTTTTCAACAGACAAAACCATCATGTATTAAAAACTATATCAGGGCGGACTATGAGGCGACAGTGGAAGCTTTTAGGAAGATTGCTCACAGGATCCCCTTTAACTTCTGCCAGTGTGGTCCACAAATATAATTAGAATGGCTATCAGTGGGGCGCATACCTCCGCCAAGGCCCAGCATGCTCATAGGGGAACTTGGCATTGGGTAATGAGCACTAAACACAAACAGTACAGCTGAGGGTGGTGGGAATGTAGGGGAATGTCATTGTTCTGCAGGTATTGTCAAAATTCTAATAAAGACGCTAAATAAATATCTGTACCCAATTTTATGCTAGTTGATTTAATGTGTCGAAACAACAGAAAAAAGAAATGTCAAACTAAAGGTGGCGCTAGCAGAAAATTCAGGGGAGGATATAAATTTAGAGGGATTCATCCTCAGGAAACCATGGATGTTTGTCCAAAATTTCATTGGCACAAAGTGGTGGACTAACCAATCGGATGAAAGTAAAGGAAGGACAACAACAAAGAAGAATAGTCATAGTAATGCAACCAATCCTGTTTATATTTTTGATTTGACAGTTTCAGAAATATACTGTATCTAATGTAGAAAAGCTCCCTGTGCAATGTGGTGTACTTGTGGGTTGGGAGCAGGTTCCTATCTGAAAAGACTTTGCATATAAGAGATAGGATCCTTCCTCTCATTGCTGGAGAGATTTAGATTCACAAAACGCTCAGGTTGGAAAAAATAAAATCTAGGAGAGAGGATCTCGACGATAAGAAATCAACCTTTATTTATTGACAGTGGGAAATTCATCCGCCACTCGACAACGATGACGACCTTATCTGTTTATCTGCGGTGACCTTTATTGTTATCGCTCACAGACACAACAGGCACCCGCTGAAATCTTTCCCCCAGAAAAAGGGCAGTCGTGGGACCTGATATTTGAGTGGAAATGATTAAACCTAGCTGTGCATACACAGTGTCAGCCGGGTGGAGATATATTGAGGCTGCAGAAAAGTGCTGCCCTGTATATATTCAGGTTTGCCTCGGGCGTTTTTAATATTTTTTGATAGATGCGCGTTCTGGGCCACCGTTAATGTAACGGGACCAAACGACGCTAAACTCATGGTCGGAGCAAACACACTCAGATCGTTTATGTTCAGCAACAACAGGCGTAACAATGCCAGGTGCACAGGTTCCTTGCTCTAGGCCACGAATCGCTCACTGGTCTAACAGCGGAGCAAGTGCTGTACAATCAGGGAGCTGCAGAAACTTAGAGGACACGCTGTTGCCTCGGGGAGAATCGGCTTCTCCGACTGTTTTCTGTTGTATTGATATTAACGTCAGACAAGATGGGCGTCTGTCTGGGTTCGGCCCGAGAGTCCCCGAGCTTCACGTGGAGGAAGCTGGGAGAGCTGAGCCTCCTCTTCGCATTAACGGTCAGAGCGAGAGTTTGGTGTCAAGGGCATATGCTTGGAAGTGATCCTGTGTGTGTACACGCTGTGTTTAGTATGTCTGGCATGAGGGGGGATATGTTTGTTTATGTGTGTGTGTGTGTGGAGGAGAGAGAGAGACCCTTAATATGCCGAGTTGGCAGGATAATGGATACACACTACAAAGTCATATTGAAATGACCTTAATCAAGCAAATCGAATAGCAGGGATAGGGCACACAGCTAAAGCGCTAATAGCTTTTTTCTCACTTGAAAGAACCCGACAGAATCTCATTTATGCATGATGTAGTCCTTCCGAAAGCCATAATGTGACATCTCAATGTGGCTCTCAGTTTTACTGTAATATCCCGCTGCCACTGCCGGAGATTAGCATTATCAGCAGCCACAACAACCCAATTTGTTCTCATTGCCGTGGCAGACGGGGGGAATTAAATGTAATCAGCCAGCTAGCATATTTAACTTAGCTACCCCTGTGAGCTTGTCTCCTTCTGATCCCTGCGGCATTTCAAATGGGATGGTTATCATCATTATCTTCTCTTAACCATGCTGCAGGTCTCTGAACTCATGTGTCTGACAGTCGTAAAAAACAAAAAGAAGCTCGGTAGCTTCCATGGACTTGTCATCAGACCTAATTAATTTAAACAACAGGAGTTAAAAAATTCACGAATGGCTATAAGACAACATAATAATCATCGCACAGATTACACAGCTGTAAAATAATATTGTTTGTTTTTTTTGGGAGGTTTGCTGAACACACATAATGATAGTGCGCTGCAGCACGCTCAAATGGTTTCACAGCATTTTGATACAATAATATTCCTGATTTCGGGCTAGAGGACAATGTGTTACTGGTGATATTTTTCTATTTCTTTTTACTCACAACAAAATGCCGTACAATACTTTCTCACTCATTGATGTCTATTGAAAACATTGATCTTCAATAAAACGTCACAAACTTTCACTTTACAATAATTTCTGCAAAGACCTGGTTACTTTGATTAGCCAACTGATTTAAATAGTGGCTAATATGGTTATATTTGTTGGACACTATTTAATAATAAAATAACAAAAAATGTGGTGCTCTAGTGAGAGTTCAGGATGTT
Source organism: Limanda limanda (assembly GCF_963576545.1). Classification (NCBI taxonomy): domain Eukaryota; kingdom Metazoa; phylum Chordata; class Actinopteri; order Pleuronectiformes; family Pleuronectidae; genus Limanda; species Limanda limanda. The sequence goes on along the minus strand of NC_083656.1, from coordinate 9,008,598 downwards.
TTTCGCCGATGTAGGAATCACGGAATCGTCAAATCAATAATGGGTTTGTGCTCATTGATGTTTATTTTCACTGGATGGATCATAGTATAGAAAGATGGAAGACCCATCCTCACTTCCTCCCACTGTACAGAAGTAGAGATTGGCGATGAAGCTGCGGAACATGGTCTCGATGACGCATTTGTTCGAACAATTGTGAGACCATCTCAGTTTAGTCAATTATGACAATTTCACCCAGTTTAAATGGCATCAAGTAATGAGGAGACACGGTGACCTATACTATGCAGTCTGTATAAGGATGGACAAACAAGAGAGTCATTGTCCTACTTTGCTAGCTAGCCACCTCGCTACATCTGTGAAAAACAGCGTCAGGAAAATGGCATTGAAGGCCAAGATGAGATGGACTCAGCTGTGCATGTTGTAAGATAGACTGAGAGGAATAATACATCAGATTCTTTTTCTTAAAGTGAAGACAATGTTACTCACTCTCCTCCACCGACGGTTGTAACTTAACCTTGTGTGAACAAATATGAATAGTCAATGAGAAAAGAAGTCGTTGAAAAAATAGAAAACCTATTTCAACGAAGCCAGACATCGAAACAATAACAACTGCTGCATTCAATCAATTTATAATACAAGATACAACAAAGCCTTAATAGCAGCTGGGTTAAGATAGATCAAAGTATGTAATACCTTCTTGTAGCATTGGTTTGGCTTATTCCTTGGATCAAATCAAAATTCATGGCGAGGGACAGACCTGAATCTGGTCCTTAAAATTGTCTGTTTAATCCCTGAACATTTTCAAATCAATCCCAACTCTGAAATAATCACTTGGTGAAGATACCTCGTATTTTAAGTAGCTTAACCTGAGAGGTTTGTCTTATTCTTCAGGGAAACAAAGAGTCTATTGGAGTGGAATTTATTTTCTTAGCCTCCAAACATTTTCAGTATTGATATTGGTTTCCTGGTTTAGATGAGTACGCCAACAACAAATTAAGCTTTTTCTTCAATTTATGAAAGCTGATACGTTTATGCAGATCAATATTGACGAGTGTCGCCACCATAAAGTGAAAGTAGAAAAATTGCATCAATATTTGTGCTGTTGTGGAACTGACTCCTTGAGCTTGTCTCATTTTTGCTGTGTTTCTTTCTGCTAAAGCCTGCATGCGGAAGCCAGAAGCAGCATGGCTCAGCAGAGTAAAGGAGGCCTGCATAAGCTGCAATCTCCCTGGGGCATCTGTGTGGAGCTCAACCTGAAGGCTCGCCTCCTCTCTTACTGCTTCTTTGTTTTGCAAATGGGGGGCCGGGGGGGTGGCGTTACATGCTGCACAGACTCCAGCGGTCCACGGTTCTGCTTGGCTCAGCAGCGGAGTCCAACGGAATCCATTTTTCTGCGTCCGCTCCGTCCTCCTCCTCTCCAATTACTGCATCCCTCAGAGCATGCGATGCCATGATTCCACTGTGGAGTCTGTCCCGTGCAGGCGAGCTGAGCCCGGCCACTGTTTCAATGTGCAACTTCATCGGGGATTCGCAGACCACAGCTGAAGAGCTCCTGAGATGAGATACTGAAAAAAAGGTTCATTCCTGTGATGCAACTTCCTGAAATGTAGCCTAATTTACACATGGTAGAGGCTGTAAAAGAGAAAAAGCCTCTCATCCGAGGGTGTTAATGTTTTTAGAATCCTGTTTCAGGTTGAGGGGAAAAAAACTACTTTATTTTAATGACAAATATACCAGCGTGTGATTTGATAAAAAAAGAAAATGTCATTGCAGGTTTGTTCAATCATTTGCATTCATAAGCAAACGGAGTCTGCCTGATTATTTCTGAATTTCAGCGCAGTGCAAGTGTTTCAGACGGATGCTCACTCGACAGTTGGCTCCTCGGCTGCTCGGGAGGAGAGAGACGTGCCCTTCAGTGTGCAGAGATGGCTGCAGATTGTTCTCCGTGTGCTGTACTGCATTGCAGGCAGGCGTTTTACCTTGTGAAGCAACATGCGTCCGCCGCCCGCAGGCCCCCGAGCACTCCAGCTCAGATGATCAATTTGATCCAGCTCTGTGTTGCCGGGCTGCGACTTAATCCCATAATGCTCTGGTGTTTTGTTGCAATGGAGACACCCCCATTTTTCTCTGTGGGTTTCTTGTTTTATCTCTGGATTGTGATGACAATTCTTATTTATATATTTATATACTGTCTATATGTATACATGGCATGTAATCACTTCAAACAGCCTGTCATACAACCAGAGATCACTTTAATATCTGTCAGAGCGAATGTGAGGGAGAAATCTAAGAGCTGTCACGGCTCAATAAGAGCAAACTGAAGAGAGCCACAGGAGCTGGTCTATAGGAGGACACATGTATATTAGAGGAGACCTGATTGTCCTAATTGATTCCGTGTGCTTTCTGCCTCATGTTTAAGTGAATATTTAATGTCGCTCTGAAGCCGGCGGGTTTGGCGACGAAAGACAGTGTAATTTCGGAACACTCTAATGCTTTTCTAAGTGCTTCAATCTGTGGTGGGTCTGCGCCATTAGTGTATCCCATTTCTCTGTCGTTTTCAAAGGCAGCGGGGTACAAACAGAGCGAGACATTACCTCCACCACTCAGGCCCCAGCATGCCGTTACGGGGCGGCCATAATGACCCGGCAACGGTGAGATGCACTCCCGCTGCTCCCTGGTAACTACATGGAGACAGAGGGTGGAATGTAGATTCACGACCGCCTCCGCCCGTGTGCCCTTTTGCAGCGATTTGAAAGTAGGGAGACGCCCGCTAATTCGGCTACATTAATCAAGCAGAGCGCATTACTGGGCAAATGATGGCCGGGGGAGCGGTGAGCTGACAGTGTCCGCCCAGGAAGATCGGCAGATACACCTCGGTGATCTGATAGGATGACAGGGCCCCGGCCCCAGAGCGGAGCAATCAGCTGAGGAGGGCCTCTCCCATGCAGGACTCCGTTCATTACAGACATGACCCGGTTCACCGGTCCATCCATCAGCCTGTGTTTATCCAGTCACTGCCTGAGTCAATGACTTGGTGAGGCTGACTAAAGGACGACCGGAGGAAATGCAAAATGTCCAGATCATCATTTAACCTCTAACTCATATCCTGCTGCTTAAGTTGGGTCTTTACTGCAAATATCGTATTCAGCATATCAATAAGGACGAGTAAGGAGGATGAGGCACGTAGCCATAGCCTCGACTTAGAGGGATTTCAGCAGCTCTTGATATGAGTGTGTCTGTGTGAGTTCAATGTTTTTGAAGACGTTTTCGTTCACTTGTTTGCTGCAAAGGATCTGCATCTGAATAAAAAAAGGGACAAACATTCTGATGGGGAGCCTTTCAAAGAAATATATCTTATCCGAGTAGGAATCATGATTACTGCCGTAGTGTTACATTTTCACTTTAATATGCACAATACTCTGCGCTTTTACTGCCTTTTTTGCACTTCTGGTTAGATGCTAAACTGCATTTCGTTGTATAAGTACTTGTACTGTGCAATGACAATAAAGTTGAATCTAATCTAATCTAATCTAAAAAGCCAAATACCATCACATTTTAACGGCTCATTTGAAATTAGTCTGTGTACTTGTGGTAGGTTGTCCACCCAAAAGAAACACATGATACCAAACCTCATCATTCCACTCTTCAAATTATTTTATTAGTAAAGAAATGACAGTTCCTTCTGTCCTTACACATATATAATTATATTTTATTAAGTTTATGTAGGCCATGCAAGTTTGAAAGCCAATTTGTGTAAAACAGCTCATCATGTTTTACCATCCAGTTGTGTCATGGAAGGAGTTTGAAACGGATTGGATGAAATCTGTCATGCAGGAGGATTAATGAAAAACAATCTTAAGCACGAAATGAAAAGACAGAAAATATGTAAAGTTGAAATTTACGCAGCTGGATGGATTCATCTGAAACCAAAGAAATTAGTGTTTACACGGAGCAGTTTCTACAAACATCAAATTGTCATAAAGTGCCACATGCTGCTGCCATCAGATCTGGCTGCACGTCAAAAAAACTAATTACGATACTTGTTTGTCTGGTGGCCTGAACTGATATTCCGCCAAATATCACAAAAATCTGCCAGACATAAAAAGGAATGAGTTTGACATTTGGAGAAATACGCTCAATCATTTTCTTTTCTTCTTTTCTTTGTTGTTTTCAAACATCTTAAATTATACAGTGGAGCTATAACATGAGAGACAGTCGAGAGGGAGAAACCAGGGCAATGTGGGAGCCTCAGGTGAGATTTAAGTCGGAGAGAGAGCTCTCGTCTGGATTAGGAGCGATACAAGATGCAGCGTAGATCAAAATCTTGATCAGAGTTATTGAGATGAAACGTGCAAGATAACGTCGATGGAGATTTAACAAATGTACCTAATCTTCTCAGAACTGGCAACATGACCGAGCATTTCACAGTCAGGCTTTGGTTAGCTGTATCTCAATCCAGGAGCCACATACTTTGGAGGTTGCATTCGTGGACTCATTTGGTTAAAGTGGCCCAACTATAGACTGTCTGATCTGGAAGGCTCCTTCAAATGGGGCCGAAAAATGCTTCCTTTCATTTGAGAGCAACGAAGGATCCAACAGGTGGATCTCTCTTGGGCCAACTTATCCCAGGATTCATTGCGTGCAGGTAACAAAGATAACAGGCTTGTGTGCAGCCACTCAAAGTAGAGAACAGTGCAACTGAGCGGGACAAACAAGTGACACAATTTCGGTTTGGCCTACGTCCCTTGTTCTCTGGAAAATCTGGGAAAATTGGGAACTAACTGTTCCTTTAAGGCAGAATGACCAATTCGTTGGAAGAGGGTGTTTAGATACAGAGCTAAGGAATCAGTCAACAACAGAATATGATATTTCTGAACTAGACCAGGAGATATGCTGTCCTGTGGTTAGAGAGGAGCTCATCTTCCTTTCAGCTGTAGATGAGATGATAGTGTGTGTGGAGGTGACGTCTCCTTTTGTGTGTATATCAGCGTGTGTGTCGAGGATGTAAGTGTCCTCCTGCACGCATGTTTCTGACCCTGACACGTTACAGGGACAGAGGAGCTGCAGCGGTGAAGCGAGTGGGCGGCGTGCGCGTGACGGATCGTTGCAGCAGGGCGAGGAGAAGATGCAGATTCTCACTGTGACGTTTCTTTGACTCCGTCGAGCCGAGATGCCGTCGTGCTCCAGCACCTCTGGATTTGAAAACTCAAAAAGCATGCCAGCTTCTCTCCAACGTCTCCTCCTGTTTCCTCACTGCTTAGTTTGTATTCCACATCAGACGCTCCAAGGATACAGGGCGTCTCTTGTGAATTGCTTTTGACCTCTAACACTTGGGCGGTGGGGAAACATGAGCAAACATTACAGCTGGCTCAACACTTCCTTTTCACATACAAATGACACAGTAGCTGCCATTATTGATACTAATCCAATAGAGATATTTTGTCAATGATTGTAACTTGATTTTGATTGTTCATGGTATTTAACTAGATGTATGGGCAGATGTGAGAGCTGCACTTCAGAGGAGAAATTATGGTTCATAGTGAGATGTCTCCAATCGTGTCATAGTGGTTTAGTGGTTGGTTGTCAAAATAAAACTCCATGATTTCCTCGCCCTGTTAGCTTTGCTTTGTTTCTTGTCTGGAGGGAGTTTCTGACGCTTCCACACACACCTTCCAACACCTTCTGGTAAAATCCTCTTTTCTTTTGTCTGCACTTTTTTTAAATTTCCCCTCAACACAAGCTCTCTCTCATCTTTTCTAGATGCCCTTATTAGCAGCTATTCACGGAGGCACACATTTTGTAGAATTGTCATATTTATGCCCTCGATATGGATGCTAAGACCTTCTGAGGTCCAGTCGTAGTGGACGAGGTGTTTCCACTTTCTCACACTGTCCAGTAAGGAAGCCAAAATATCCATTGAACAATTTGTGCCATTCCTGCGCCTTTTGAGCCAGTAGCGAACCATCAACTAACATGGAGGAGTTGGGATTTATGACCTGTACTGCAGAAAGCCACCAGGGGGCAATCAAGGCACTTTGGCTTCACTTTGGGGAGCGCTCATGACATCGATCTTTATATTCACTCCGACCAGTTCTAGCCATTAATGCTAGCTCATAAACTCAAGCTATACACACACCTACTTCCTCGCTACGAAATAAACATGTTCTTAAATGGCGTACGAGTCAGAAGTTCGGCTCCTCCCTGTGGTTCTCTTGCAGAGCCGGGATGTGTATGAACATTCTGGTGTCACTCAGGAGGACGTGTGACGTGTGGGTTAGGTGGTTCATGGCTCTCAGGGGTATTTATGTCGCCAGCAGACAGGGTTCAGTCGAGGTGAGATAGACGTTAACTCAGAGGAGAGCAGTCGGGCTTGTGGCCAAATGCCGTCTGCTTAATACGGGCGAGCTGGTCCTGGAGGAGCAGTCGCAGCATCTGGATAGTCAAGCTCCATTAGCCTCCCCGGCTCTGTTTTACACCGGCTGCATTAAAGCCTTGTTGACAAACGGCAGAAGAGGTGGTGTGTGATATGAATCACAGAACTCTGGGGACCTCCACCATGAATATCGTACCCTCCTTGCCCCCTGATCCTCTCCCTCCTCCCTCCCTCCCTCCCTCGTGTCTGGGCTTGCTGTGGAGCCTGGCCGGGATTCAGTGGGACAGCATTAGTTCTCAACCTTGGTGAAGGACTAAACGCAGCCTCCGCCTGGTGTCCTTGCTGTCACACTGCTGCCGGGAGGAGATAAGCACTCCAGCCTTTAGGACACGCTGTAGGGCTCCCTCCGGTCCCAGCAGCAATGTGAGCTGGGTAATTGAGGAGGCCAATGCGAAATAATTAAATAAGCAATCGGTACATCTGACGTGTGACATGCCATCTTTGTGTCTCTGATGACGAGGGAGGTTGTTTTGAGGAGAATGTTATGACATCTTTTTCCCCAAAGCGTTTGCAAACACAGATTCTGCACTTGATTTAAGAGCTTTAGCAATTATCCCGACTCCCTGTGCATCACCCCGAGCGCTCGGTGTCACGGCCGCAACCTTTAAAACGCCGTGAAAAGATGCAGATCGGAGGAGGAAAAGTAATTTAACTTAGCAGTGGGGTGCTAACATTTCATACGACATGTTTAAAGTTTATTTTTCTCCCCCTCGCATCAGTCATCGCCGACACGCAGCCGTTCGGGAAGATTTTCCGACGATAACAAACGGTGATGCTGCCCCTGGTGTGTATGTAGCACCTGGAGGTTTTCACTGCTGCGGCAGAGAAATATATTTTCCCTCTAAGAAACAGCCCCTGAGGTTGAAAGCTTTGAGAGCTGCGGCGGCTCAGCTTGCCTCAGCCTTTTAAAGCCATCCGCTGGCTTTTTGACTTGTCCTTGTGTGGCCTGTAAATTGTTCATAGTGATATATTAAGCTGCTGTCACAGCACTGTTAAGTAGACAGGTAAGGCTGTGTGTGTGTGTGTGTGTGTGTGTGTGTGTGTGTGTGTGTGTGTGTGTGTGTGTGTGTGTGTGTGTGTGTGTGTGTGTCTGTGTCTGTGTGTGTGTGTCTGTGTGTGTGTGTAAGCATTAGGTTTATTTACTGGGTGGAGTTGCTGAAATAAACCATGCAGTGCTATATTTCTCTCCAACACACCGGAGCGCTGAATGATGTTGCACACGGGGAGTGGCTGTGGTGGCTATTGATGTGTAATGCCCTTGGACCTAAGCCAAGACGGTGGAATGGAATGAAAGGAAAGTGGTCGCTCCCCTGTTAACCCAAGGTTGTATTTTACAGGAGCTATATCTGTCTGCGTTGTCAATGCTGCGCTTAGTGAATGTGCTCCTTATGTCTGCTGCTGTATCTATAAAAAAAAAACATCAGAATCCCAATCCGCCCACCGACTCTGAAGATTCCCACCGATTCTCCTCTCTCCTTTCGCCCCTGAGGCCGAAGCTGTGTCGTGGCTCATCCACAAACTTCTGAGCCGGTGGGAGGCTGGCGTTTCATACTCGCTTGTAAACGGCGCCAGAGAATGAGTCCTCAGCGATCGGGACCCCTGCCAGCTCCCAGAAGTGGCAGCTGATCATCCTCGGTTAATAGGCGCTCGTAATCCTCTGTGAATGTCTTGTGTTGTCCCGCGAGACGAGCGAGACTAAGGCATGTATTTGCAATCAGTGAGCATTAAGGGGCTGACAGTTTCACCGCCGCCATAAGTGTAATAAACCTACCCACTGATTACATGCTGAATGGAATGAACACTGTTTTTTTCTTCACCTCTAACAATGGCTCTCCCTTTCTTCCTCCCCCGCCGCTGCTTGTCATTGCCACAGGAAGTCGAGGTTAGTGTCTCTTTTGTTGTTTACAAAGCCCTGTGTCCGTCTTTTCCCTTTACATCTCTTCCCCAGCTGTAGGTGTCACCTGCCTGATGTGTAGGAGCTCGTTCTGCCTGCGGAACACAAAATTACACAACAAAACAACATCACTGCTTCCAAGGAGGAGCTTTATCTCGGACAAAAAGGCTCAGCATTGCAATGTAAAGACAAATAAACAAGAAACGATAACAAATAAAACAGAAATAACAGCTGCCTAGAAAATAAGTAGTAACATCAATAAGAATAAAATAATATGGTTCATCCTTGGAAGCACGTTCGTCATTTTTGACAGTCAACTATTAATTCCATGCAGGAAAAACAGGCATCAACACTGAAACTCTCCCTTTAACTCCTCACCCGATGCACAGTATTTAAGACGCCTCTTCCCTTGGACTCGAGACTTCTGTCTCTGTGTCCCCTCAGCAACATAAGACCCAGCTGGACTGAACAGACCTGATCCTCCGGGTCCTCTCCGGGCCTCGAGCCGACTAGTAACCGCTTTATTGTTGATCCTCTCCGTCCTGACAGAGAGAAGTGGGTCAGAATGGATACGGCGTTGGGGGGGGGGGGCGCTGAATTTTTATTATCGTTGCAGCGCAGCGCCGCCGGGGAACCAATCTTAAAAACCAGAGTTAGTTTGCAAATATTCCCCCTGCAACAGTGCGTGAGCTAAGATAGTCCAAGTCCTTTTATGAGACACATTAAAGCTTTCAGAGTCTTGCTGTGGCCGTTTACTTAATGTTCGAATGAGCATTCAACCACAGTAATAATAAAAAATGAATTATTATAATTAGTTTGCACGAGGAAGAACTTCAAGAGTCATGCAAAAACAAGTTAACATTGTTAAGTTTGACTGTTTCATTTTGACCTTGGAAAGAATCTGTGAACAAAACAATCTTAACTCAATGTTCTCTCACTCACTTGTTCTCCTGCTTTTGACAGATTTACATTTTCTTTACCTGCAGTTTGAGTTGAAGAAGAGCTGTAGATATCCACCGTCTTCATCATTCTGAATTAACTGGCTGATGAAGACCTTGTGATAAGGTGGAAAGCTCTGGAAGCTACTAAGTGGAACATGAGTCTGTTTTGTGGACGTTATTATTGGTCTCAAATGTATCTCTGCTGAAAACAAAAAAACAAAACATGCATTTCCAATTTTCTGTCCATCAACAAACATATAAATTAATAATTTCACATTTTGGGAAATACAGTTGTTGAGTGAAATAAAAAGTTTGATACCATTCGTAATGTCTGCAGGCTAAATATATAGCTGGTTAGCTTAGCTTAGCATGAAGACTGTAAAACAGGCAACAGATGTTGATTTGGTGCATTTCAACTACCATAGAGTACTGTGTCTGGAGTTGGTGATTGTGGTAGTAATACCATACATAAATACAATACTACAACGGAAATTAAACTAAATTGGAAAGACAATGACCTGCAAAACGCCATCAAATAAACATGAAACAAAGACACCACAGGTTCAGACTTTCAGGTGTGAAAACTCCTTCACATCGAAACTGTCATTTGCAGCAAAGTTTCTGTACATTTCTTAATATCTGTTATTTTCCTTTATTATTAATGCTTAACTGAAATATTCCCTTAATGACTGACAAATCATTAAGTGTGAGAGGAAGTGCACATCCTCCACAGTGATGCCTAACATGAATTATTAAATTAATTAATGCAAATGTATTTCCTTTCCAGGATGACTACATCAAAACCACGGAGGAGACCACGGGTTCTGATGAAAGTAAGTGAGAAAAAAATATTTGATGCGATGAGATTAAGATTTTCCCACGGACGTGATTATGCATTTTTGGTTTCATTTGAAGTTTGGTGTGTTTTTTCTTCTTATTTGTGCGACTGCACTTTATGCAAAGTTGGTTTGCAAAGACTTTCCATATTTAAATAACTTTCCTTTAATGGTGTTTTCCACTGTAGAAACAACAGATATATCAGACATTATCCTTCTGCATGTAGCTCCAGACAGTGGATTAACACGGTGCATATATTAAGGGAGTGAAAGGCTCTTACTAATTGCAGTGGTCTGAAGTTGTTGTCTGAGCTCGTGCTGCTCGTGGGGAGCACAGGGCTGAGGTGTCAGATCTTTCTGAGGGTGAGAAACGGTTATGATTCAGGGAAGGAGAGGCTGAGACTTCAGTCACATCCATTAGTTTGAAAAGGCTGCTATAATTGCCTTTGTTGCTGAGGGCTCAGCTCAGAACTCCCACCAGGCTCCATTTACCTCGATGGGGGTCTGCTCCTATCGTCCACAGAAAGAAGATGACTGACTTCTACAGAAGCAGCTGTGAACACGCTGAACCCTTTCAGTCGGATGAACCTGTTTGTATACGTTAACTGTTTTGCTGAGCAACAACGGCTCCTGCAGCCACAGGTCGTGATTAATTCTGCTCGCCTCGGAGTCCGAGCGGTTTTCATGCACAGAGAACAAGGCTGATCCATCACCTGACCAGAGCTCCCACTGTGGAGTCCCTCCCACTGAACTGATACACAGCTGAACACTGGATCTTCCTCATGATCGATGATCCCTGATGAAATGTCATTATTAAAAAAGTCTCAATTTAAAGGAGACATATTATTCAGACTTGACATTCACATAGTCAAGTTCATAATTTGGTTTATTTCTTGTAAAGCTTTAAGTGACTTGTGCATCACTTTCATACTGTTCATTGCTGCAGCTCCTCTTCTCAGCCTGTGTCTGAAACACTTGTATTTAGCGCCTGTCCCTTTAAAGCCCAGTCTGCTCTAGTTGGCCTACTCTGCTGTGATTGGTCAACCTTCCAATAATAATTGGTTAGTTTCAATGCCTTGCCTATGAAAAAAACATGAAATATATCCCTTTATTATTTCTTTATAATTTGCCCTAGAAATTTGCCGAACTGGATAAATAGGAAAATTCAGAAATTGAAAAACTGAAACCAATTCTCAAGACTAGTTAGAAATCAGTTTGTGAAGTTTTACATGCAGCAGTGACTATAAGCTCTGGTTGAACTCATCTGTGGCTGTAAGGCTAACTCTTCAGTTGCGGAGGTGAAGAAGTGAGGTGTGAATCATCCCACATGTTATAAAGATACTGCTCATACCTGTTGCAGCCAATCTAACACACCCGCAGGGCTGCCGGTGTGTTTCCCGGGCGTGAGGTGAGTGTGAGAAGGTGGCGGTGTTAGCCCCCCCCACCCACACGGCCTCACTCAAAAATCATTGAGGACTTGCCTCAAAAGAGAAAAAATGTGAGAGTAAGCGGCTCGGCACATTATCCCAGTCATCTGTTTCTACAACAGGGGGAATAACTAATGTAATCTCAAGAAAACACCTAGCCCGCTGCCATGTGGGCGACGCTCATTTAAATACCATTGATTTCAATCCCCATCGCTGCTCCCAGTGGGACTAATTCCGCAAAACCTAATTGATCAAGGTCGTTTTCGTTGCAAATCCGACATGACGGCAGAGACTCCGGCGGGGGGGTGTACCTGCACGCCCCTGAAAGAACAAACAGACCCGACCGGAGGCTTCCGACAACTCAAGGTCTTTCTTTAAATGAGCGTTTGAGGGACATCTCAGAACAGTAGGGTGTCCGCTGCTCAGGCTTAGCAGAGGAGCGGGTTGTATTTGACCTTGAGCAGCTTTATTTCTGCAGATTAATTAGACTTCTTTTGTGTTTAGAGAAAAAACTGTGACATTTTTTCTAAAAACAAGCGACTACGATCATGCGTCCATTTGTACGACTTCAGGAAAAGACCCGAACATGATAATTAGAGGTGGACGTGTGGGTTGTATCCTCTCTAATTATCAGTAAGTGATTTTTTTTTTATCTCCATTCAAGTTGAATGAAAGAAACTGCTTTAAAGAAGCAGCAGTTAATTAAGTCAAAGGATGTTAAAGGCTCTTTTAACATGACAGTAACGGCAAATCCAGTAGAAACTAATTTACTCAAAGCTGTCAGATGGGCTCATCTCTCTCAGGCTTTTATTATCCGTCAGAGTATTTTCAGTTTCAGATCCGTGCTACTACTTCTTGGCAGCTCATTAACAGGTCTTTTGCAGACTTCCTTGTGCAGTAAAAACATCTTATTAAAAAGAACGTTCTGGCAGTTTGAATGTTAGACAAATTGTTGATGAGGGGTTTGGATGGGCGACGCTGTCCAACTGTGAGGTGTCATACTGAGTAGTAGGGCAGATATAGTAATTAATAATACTAATAATGAAAATAATGATATGATTACAGGAGAACTTAAAACCCATAATACTCATTATCAGGTCCTGGTCCTGCACTGAAATCTAAATGCAGCGCGGTGCAAACAACAACCGGGGGAGCAGTGGAGGCAGAACAAAACACCCTTGATCTTTCATGCAAATTAAATGCTGTGTTTGGATTTTTATTTTCAAGAGTGTAGGTGTTGTGCAAGAATTCTTCTCTATGTAAGGGATGTGCTGGGTTTTTACGCCGCTGCTTGGAGGCGGTTCAAGTTCTCATATATGCCGAGCCATCGCAGCAGGAGGAGAGCTGCACATCACCGTGTGACGCCATGATAGAAACACCAAGCTGTGTTTCTATGGGAACATACAGTATTGTATAAAACGTTGTTTGTTACTCAAGTTAGTCTGGCATCCCCCCCAAAAAGTGAAGCCTCCTGGTGGCTGGGTGCAGTGTAGGTCATAGTCCCGGCCTCCTCCATGTGAGTGGGTGGGACATAAATTCAAAAGTCAAAGTACATTTTTCTCAAAGATGGTATTGGTCAAACCATAGCTGATTGGACAGACTCATGATTGGTCAAACTCATTTACAGTATTAGTTGGACCTAGAAACAGCAGCTTTATTTCCCAATCGCTACTGTGAAGACTCCAAATGAGGTATTCTGTGCTAGATGGCATCATTTGTTTTGATATTCATCTTTATATACAGTCAATGGCACAAATGCATGTTGAGGAATTTGAGATTTGATCACTCAGAGGTCGTCTGGGACGCATTTGGCCTTGTATTTTAAGCCACTATTTTCCAATGTAAAAAAAATTCCACCATCCTCTTACAAATTGTGTTCACTTCCCACAATATCTTGGGATCCAGCTTAGTGATTAGCTTCAAGATTTGGACATATGCACAGTTATCCGGCAAAAGGACATTTCAACTGTAGGTGGCACAATGGCATTGGGATTAGATTTAAGATTTAGAAGTCGTGAGTTAATCCATTGAAATTTTGCATAATTCAAGCTGTATAATTCTCAGCAGGAATTACTTCAAAAAAATGATCCTTGGCTCTAAGATTGTTGATCGCTTTGTATTTTAATCTTGATTCGGATGCAGGTTCAAAAATTGTTTTGTTATGCAAAACAGGATGGAGCTGGTTATAGAGCCTGGGTGGAGGATTTTGCTCTCTGAGTTGTTTTCTGGTTTTATTTGAGTCTTGGTGCCGGCTCAGTGCACAGCTCACAGCTCAGCCTGCAGCTGCCTCTCTCTGTGAGTGGAGGGCAGGTTTACAGCAGCTGCTCACTGGTCAAGAAATAATAAAATCCCTTACATTGAAGTGGGAATGGTTCGCGGTATATTACACTACTAAAAAAGAAAAGAAAAAAAACACGGAGTTTGGTTCTCTGCCTCCATAAAAGTTTATGGTCCGTGACTGGAACCTGTTTCAACAAAAGCACCATCCTCCTCCAGCACCTGAGGAAAAGGAGTGATGAGAAGAGATGTTATCCACTGAGGCGTTCGGGAAATATGAGATGACTTTCTTTGCTGTAAAAGAAACAATCAAAATTATATGTTCGCCAACAGTCGTGGAAGGTTTTTTATCTTTATTTTTAAATAAGGGGAAGTAGGAGACAAATGTGTCGTCCTCTGTCGTAGTCTGGATATAGTATCTCGTTCGGCCTGTGGGGTTAAATCACGGCTGGGCAGAATAGGTGTTGTAGCAGATGAAGTGAATAAAAGTCAAGTGGTCACAAAATGTTTTATATGGAATGACTGTTTGGACTTTATGGGCGACCACCACTGCCAGGATCCAGTTCTCTGAGCTTCTCTGCTGAGGCTAAAGTCTACGAGTCTCTTCCCTTCTGAGGAGTACATTTCAAATTCACAGATTTGTACTTAACAAAGCAAATTTCTTTTTTTTGGGAACCAGGATTCAAACCAAGAACCATCTCCCTGTGAAACCGGACCCCTGTGCCTTGCCCTCATTATATTTCCCTCCCTCTAAAATATGTGTAGTGCAGAATTACTCCAAAGCCGTTCCATTGTTCCTTGGCTGCGGTTTTAACCAAATGAAGATAAACAATGATAAACAAAGAAGGTTTTGAGGTAGTGTGTCTGCGCCATTTGTGAAGCACCTCAGTCTGTGATTCGGTCACGTAGCATTCCAAACATCTAAATGTTCTTTCATGAGCGTTTGCAGTTGTGCAGCAGCAGCAGCAGCAGCAGGTTGCCTCTTCAAATACATTGTTTGATCCCACGGATGTTATCTGTGTGCCCACGTTACAAGCTGCTCTGCTCTCCCTTTTTTGCTGTGGATTGTTTGGAAGTTTGCTCTGCAGGCAGTGGCAGTCTGGGAAAAATGGTGATTTCAGAGTTTTGAGCAATTTATTCAAAAGTTAAAAGTCCAGTTGCAACGTGAGGTGAGAGAGGAAACGTTGATCTACTCTGTGACGTCAAAGTTGTGCGTCATTCGTGTAATTTTAGTACTTCTGAGGTAATTGCAGGGCTGAACTGATGGAAAAGGTTGAAGCTGAAAAACATCAGACATCGAGTATGGCTCAAAAGGTATAATGATACACACAATAGTCATAGTACACCATTACCTGATTTTTAGTTATTAGTAATAGTGTGCATAGGTGTTGGCAAATGTGAGCATTTCCCAGCAAGATAACTAGATGCATATTTCCTCAAGTTTACTTCCCTGAAGTTTTGCGAACACCACATAACTAAAAACAGGTCGATAGATATTTCAGAACCTTGTTTAAAAAGGAGAGACACCTGCTGTCCTGAAGGACAAATTCGTTACCTCTATAATAAATTGTACATTCTATAACTCTGCCTTCCGGAACTCTATCCAGCTGGGAAGTGCTGCAGTACTTTGGCTCTTTGTAAACTCAAGTCGACAGCTTAGTTTCATACCTAGTCTTCTTCTCTTATGCTACAAAAGCACCACAGGCACCGAGCCTCCTACCAGTATTTTTGGAATCCCTCAGAGTTACCTTGTCATCCACTGATTCCATGAAAGTCCACTGTTCCCTCCCACCTCCCTCCTGCAGCATCAAAGTATCGCCTTGTCGCTGGATTCCCAGGGATCTGGCTGGCAGCCACCTCGTCTGTTGACTGTGTCGACTACAAAGCAGCTGCTCGGAGCTGACTCAGGGTTCCACCGCTTCAATTTCTCTCGCCGAGCGCCGCCTGCCACTCACTCTTAAATTTGCCTGAGAGTCTGCAAGGCCTCGGTCTCCGGCGATGGTGGTAAATGGGGCCGGGCGAGCGTGGCATCCAGTTTCGGGGGCGGCATTGACCACAGAGCAGGGAGGGTGAAGGACACTGTGCTATTTCCGTCTCAGTCTATCAGTGGAAAACGGAAAAAAAAAAAGAGGCTAGCATTGAACCATTCAACTCTCCAAAGAGATGCAGCAGAGGGAAGAAGGGAGGGAGGGAAGCAGAGGAGGGAAGAGGAGAGAAAGAAAGGGAAACTGGGAGATAAGGATGGAGCATGTGTGTGTGTGAGAGAGAGAGAGAGCGGGAGAAAAGGCAAACTGGGGAGAGACAGTGATAAGTTGACGTGGGGGAAGTGAGATGTGACAGGCCGAGAGAAAGAGACGCTCAGTCAGTGCTGTCAGGTTTCTCTCGCAATCAGAGACAGCCGTGGGAGACTGCGGGCGCCGCTATTGACGATGGGCTGCCTCGCTAATGACAGCCAGGCGTCCATGTTTTCAGCAGTGCTGACTATAAAATCAATGGGCTCATTTGTGCACACTGCCAGAATATTTGTCTTCGCACGTTTCTTGATATTGCACACGTCTCCGGTAAAAAAAGACAATTGCATTAGGACGAAAGATCATTTAAACTTGATTATACAGAACATAAAGCAAAAGATGAATAAATAATGAGGTTTTTTTTCTCCTGGTGGTGAAAACAAAACACCTCAGCTGTGTTGGACACCTCTGGATTTTCAGTGTTGTTGTTTCTGTGTTCGCAGCCATGGACATCACCAAGGACCCGTGCCAGAATGTGAAGTGCAGCCGCCACAAGATGTGCGTCGCTCAGGGCTACCAGAGAGCCATGTGTGTCAATCGCAAGAAGCTGGAGCACAGGTGGGTGGAGGCCGGTTTCCCCCGAGACGTGGCGATGTGGCTGCTCGACGTGTGATGGTGTCGTGGAGCAGATCGCTGCGTGTCAGCATCTGAGTGGAGATGTATTGATTCGACTCAGAGACAGAGAGAGAGTCACGAGTCCGAAGTGAAGTCACTGCAGCACCCACACCCAGAGCAGTGACTAATGAGTGGATGGAAGGTGGTGGAACTGAACATGGGCAGTTATGGAGGCAACTCGGACATCAGATATGGCAACTGAATATCTCAATTTTAACTTTTATCACGACTGAATACTTGTTTTTTAACGCTGAAATATTTGACCCGGTCAGATCTGAGTCATATATTTAAATTACATTAAATTGTATGAATGTGACCATGGAAAATAAAGAAACGTGATTTTTTTTCACCTGATCCAAAATTTGCCCACTGAATTTGAGCATTTTGAAAACAAATTTGAAATTATACATTTAAAATTTTGCATTTTCTATGTAAATTTCTACTTCAAAAGCAAACATCAATTTCAATATGATTTGAACTCAAACCACTTGAATGCATACAAACGGCGTTCAGAGTTAAATAATTCAGTTTAGTGGTATTTCATTCCATTAATATTTACATTCATTATTTACCAGTGATTAAGAAATAAAAAATCTGGTATTTATTTTCTCATAAAAGTATTTTATATGTGTTGATTACTGCTGATTCTATCAGATCAGTAAAGATATGTGCCCGATTTATGTGGTAACACTTGATATCAAGTGCAAATAGCTTATGTTTAATTAATGCACAACTAATACATGACTCATCACGAAGTAATGCATGATGTATCATGAACTCCTTTGGCTCAGCATTAATAATGAAAGAAGGCACGAATAGTTTAATTATTTAAAGCTACATGGATTGGGAACTCACAGTCGAGCCAGAATAAAAATGTACATCTGCAACAGCATAAAAGCACAAAGTCCGAAACTTTCCTGAGCTATAACGTTGTTTTATTTATGTTGTCGTAGACTATATATAAAGATGGACCTGTCTACAGTTCGGATAAAAAAAGTTTTCCTTCACGTACGAATAAAACGTGAGAGCCCTGTCTGCTAACTTGAAGGAGGCGGGGTTTATGATCTATACTGCAGCCACTAGGGGGCGGTCAAGGCGATTTGGCTTCATTTTTGGGAAGCTCTGATGTCATCCATCTTTATATTAATTCTTTGGTGCAGCCTTACAGAGACGCTAGTTATCTTACTGTCGTTTTCATTTCATCTTCTAAAGTTAGTTGGATAGTTGAGCTTTACTTCAGACGTGTCGGCATCGAGGGAAAAATATATTAATACAAGATAAAGATAAAGCATTCTGTGGTGATAGTTCTAGCGCTGTGACATACTGTCTGTCGATGTTTAAAGAAATTCTTGCCCATTGAAGTCATTTTTAAAGTGTTATTATGAATACTTTTAATTATCACGCAATTGTTTGACCCTGACAAGACAGTGAAATAGAGAAAACATAAAAGCTTTTTAAAATAGACATTTTTTGTTTTTATTTTATTATCCGTCACCTAGCAACACTGATTATTTGTC
This sequence comes from Limanda limanda, assembly GCF_963576545.1. Taxonomy (NCBI): domain Eukaryota; kingdom Metazoa; phylum Chordata; class Actinopteri; order Pleuronectiformes; family Pleuronectidae; genus Limanda; species Limanda limanda. The sequence goes on along the minus strand of NC_083656.1, from coordinate 8,990,370 downwards.
TCCCGCCACATGAACACTGAATTCTACCTACTCAAGTATAATTTCGCAAAGGAGCAAAATTATACAGAAAACTCTTTAATACAGTTTAATACCTGGGTTTATATAAGAATTTCAGAGACAAAAAAACACTTTGCCTTTCTGTAGTAAACCCCAAGTGAAAAATCATTTATCTGTCCCTTCATCGCCATCAATTCCACTTGGACTGCAAAACAAATGAGCAGGGTTGCAGCCTGAAAAGAACTAATGGAGTGAATTATTACTACCTGCAAAGTCTACCGGCAGCGGCAGGCATTTATCTTTTTCAATAAAGTGCTTCATTTACAGAGTCGCTCCAGAGATGAGAGGGGACTGTGTCGAATAATGGGTGATAAGCACCAACGCAACCACACTAAACCATCCCGGCATCGTTAAGTAGCCTGCCTCAGAAGCCGTGCTGCGGAGAGCTCTGATGCTTGTGCACACTGCACGTGGAGTCGATCACTGAGCGAGAGGAGAGCAAGCAGAGGTTGGGTGATGAAGCCGCGCGTCCAAATATTAACGGGGAGATTACGAGTGTCTGCTGTGGTTGGAGCGATGCTGCAGTTTGCAGAGGAGCGATACAAATGAGTTGCAATGAAAACATCCTGTTAGAGGAGATTTGTAACTGTGACTGTGTTTGACCTCAGCAAGCTGCTGGATATTAACGGAGCCGTTCTCACAAAGGACAAAACATATTTTCTCACTTCAATCTAGTTCTTTTTTTAATCAATGCCTTTCTGGCTTCTTCGGCTGCAACATGAATCCTTTGTGCTTACAGAATCCAAATGTTACAAACAAATTATTCTACGTGTTTGCTCCAAAACTTTGATTCTTCTGTCCAAAGCATTGAAATTGTAACCTAGTTAGCATATATAGCTGCTACATTATCATTCATCCGCCGTCATGTTTCGTGTCACCTAGCAAACATTTCCTCTATCCTCTCTCTTTTGGCTCTGGTTTTGGTCCCCACCAGCGCCTCATTAGCTTCTAAATGCTCCTCCATGGTTACTTACTACTGTTTAACTTTGTTTGTCGGATAAACGATGAGCTGATATGTGCGGAAGCTCTGTTAATCTCAGGATTTTCAAACTGGAACGATCGAGACAGTAATGTTTGGCTAGATTTAAAAAGAAAAAGCACCCCAAGGTTCGGCAGTTGCATCTGTGGACTTAAAAATGTACATTTGTTTTTTTTTCTTTAGTTTCCTAAAATCCTGAGTTAATCTTAAAGGAGAAACAGATTCAGGCGACAATTCTCTATTTTACCCAAAGTTTAAATCCACTGTTTTGGACAAACCTGTCATCAGAGGAATTATAATGTCTCCATGTTTGGGGAAGACGTGTTGCTGATACATTTTTTGAACAATTTTTTCTGCACTGTGAGCAGCACAAACACATTTTGTATCCGGGGGGCAACACAGCCAGATCTCCATGTACTGAATGTAATGCTAGATATCACTGGGGTAGAGGTCAAATAAGAGTGTTTTCTTTTGGTAATTTTGGAGAACTGACACCTTAACTTCCCTTCTCCTCCCTCTCCCGTTCAGAGTCAAACAGTCGGGGAATGCAGAGGCCGGTGAAAGCAGCTGCAAGCCCTGTCCTGTGGCGGCCTCCTCACCTGTGTGCGGCTCTGACGGACACAACTACGCCTCCGAGGTAAAAAAGGAAAAGACTCGGCCCCGGCATCTCTCTTTTGAAAGCACTTACACCTGAAAGCCCAGATAATTCTTCTTTTGGTTTATCGCCGGCTTCTGGCACCATAAAGCCTTGAAAAGAAATGGAAAGTGGACGTGTCATCGTTTTAAATAACGAGAGGAGTCCAGTCAAGTGCTGTTTCCTGCTACGCTGACACATACATGTGGGCAGCGCCGTTCATCACAGCTCGCAGGAGGACGAGAGCGCCGCTTCAACATGGCCGCGTGATTGATGACGGACGTCGTCCTGAGCAGCATCACCGTACACCGGCCACCGCCAGGACTCTTTATTGATTTATGTATAGTTTTTAATTTTGACCTTGCATGAGAAGACGGCGGAAAAATGACAGCTCATTCTTGCTGCCTCCCTCTAAGTGCAGTAGTGTCTCATCCGAATGAGGAATTTCTCTTTCCTGCGGTCACCCCCATAAATATTTTAACTGCTTCCCTCTCTCTCTCTCCCTCTCTCTCTCTGCTGACAGTGTAAGCTGGAGCAGCAGGCCTGCCTCACAGGCAAGGAACTGAACGTCATGTGTGCCGGTTTCTGCCCGTGCGCCACAGCCTCCGTCACCGTCACGAGCGCCGACACCAAACGTGGCAAGTTCCCTCTCGTCACCTTCTGAGATTCATGCGTCTCAATTTTGAAAAAGAAAAGTGATGATTCACCGGGGGGCCACACGCAGCACGCCGCCCTGCAGGATTCGGTGAACGATTTACTGAGACGACTCTTCAACCCAATGCTTGATGTTTGGGATCAATATCCGCCAATTCTAGAGATTACTGTTAGCCAAATATCCCCCATGTGGCTAAACTGCTCTTTCAATCATGTAGTAATTAATTATTTAGAGTGTACACTATCTATCATTGCAGACAAACACTATTGATTGTCTGTGCTCTCTGGCAAGTGAAAATGCCAATTGATCAAAAGGATGAAATGTTACCCTGGTTTTTCATCTCTAGCTCAGAGTGAGTGCTTAGCCTGAGACTGAAAGGGGATTTTTAGTTGAGAACAGCAATTTGCTTCAGCGGACTTGATTGCAAAATAATGTTTTTGTTAATTGGCAGATCAGACAATTATAAAATCGCAGCGTGAAAACACAACCTCAACAGCTTCACACTCTTTTATCCTGTTCACGCTACAGTAGTAAGAACAATATGAAGTTGGTGCCGAGCGGCTGCCTGCACTTTTTGGGAAGGTGAGACAGATTTCTGTTAAGTGTCTGCCAGGGTTCTGAATGTTGGGATTCCCTCTTTTGTCCGTTTAGAGAGCTGCACCGGCCAGGACCTGGCAGACCTGGGCGACCGCCTGAGAGACTGGTTCCAGCTCCTTCATGGAAACGCCAAGCGGAATAACTCTGGCAAGCTCGGAGCTGGCACCGCTTCAGGTTCGGAACTCTCAAAGCGGCTTTATTCTCTGCTGTCTCCCAACATACAAATCAATTGTCCGTGCAAAGAGCTGTAGTGTAAACAGAAAGCACAATTATTTCTGGCAGTGCTGGACAAGAGCCTGGTGGCCAGCTGCAAGGACTCCATCGGCTGGATGTTCTCCCGGCTGGACACCAACAGCGACCTGTACCTGGACCAGGCCGAGCTGGCCGCCATCAACCTGGACAAGTACGAGGTCTGCATCCGACCCTTCTTCAACTCCTGCGACAGCTACAAGGACGGGAAGGTCTCCACGGCGGAGTGGTGCCTCTGCTTCTGGAGAGAAAGTGAGTAGAAGAAGCAGCCGTGAGAGAGGAGTCTATTTCGAAGTTCTCGAAAAAAGGGTGAAATAACAGCGAGGTTACATCACAGGGAGACAGAGGGTTTGCAGTGACGTGACTTTAATGTTTAATCCCTCACCAGTGCTGAGTGGCATAGAAAACGGGTTCGGAAAAGACTGGTGTGTAGCTACTGACTTTTGTTCTGACTCATATTACGTATGATTGCGTTTGTACATCGACACGAGGGAAGCAGCACATCAAAATTTTAAACTACTTGAACCAAGTCCTCTTCTTCTGAAGCCTTTTCAACATGTTGAATTGTTGATGGAACCGGTGCTTTTTCATCTGTGCACATGTTCTCAATTTGCTTCATTTGACCTTCTCTAAATCACAGGATATTATGGCAGTAACCTCATTTGCACGTTGATTATCCCATTGATCGGGCGATTAACCTGCGAGTAATCTGTGACTCTGACCCCACTCATCAATTCTCCATCACTAGCTGGTTGTATCTACTTCACCATTAAATATTAAGTAACAATGGTTACATGATCATTATTTGGACACATTTTGAATGTAAAGAAATAATCAAAACAAGGCCTTTCCCTTTGGGGCCCGACAGCAAAGCCTCAGAGACTTGACGACACCCCATGAATCATCCAGTTTTGTGCAAACACAACAGAAAATCGCCACAGCAGCTCGATATGTCTCTTCTTTGTTCTTCAGGCCCAGCTCATATCCTCGTCATTCTCCGACTGCATCCATATGTTCTTTCACCTAAGCTCTCGGCGATCGATCAGGCTCTGAGGGAATGAAATATAGGACTTCTTAAACAAATCAATACAGGCAAAAAGTGTAATTATGAGGAGCATTGATTGAGATGAAGTTTGAGGGCTGGCGGGACCCGTCTTAAGTATTGCCTGTCATCACATTTTATTTTTTTTATCTGATTCGCACAGAGCCGCCATGCCTCGCCGAGCTGGAGAGGGTCCAGGTGCAGGAGGCGGCCAAGAAGAAGCCGGGTAAACACATTCTTCCTCACTGTGCCCAGAGTTCAACAAGTGTTTGACCGAGGGTTGCTCGACTCGCACAGACAGACCTGTTGGACGGGAAATCACCACCGACTCCCTTCCACCATCCAGCTGGCCTGCTTCCCCCTCAATTCGCTTGGGGGTCTCCGGGTGTGCTTATGTAACAAGGCGCCCTGGAGCGGCAGGCATGGAGCTGGAGAGGCTGCTCATTAGAAGAGATCACAAGCTCATGGCTGGGATTAGGCCCTAATCAGGCTGGGAGGTGGAGGGTGGGAGGGGCTTAGGGGGCAGCGCTGGCTTTGGGAAAGAGCAAGGCTAACACCCAGGTTTAGCTCCCTGAGAAACCCCCCCATGCTCAAGTATCAACCGACGCCGCACAGGCTCCAAAGCCGGAGTCGTGTTAGAACACCTCTGGAGACCAGGGGAGTTTTAGGGGACTATGGGGACCCCGGGCAAAAGGAACCATACACATTAAGATTAAGATACATTTATTTGTCCCAAACACATGCACAGACATGCACAAGCACACTCATGCAAGGAGGGAAATGTAACCTCTGCTTTTAACCCATCTGGTGCAGGACACACAGAGCAGTGGGCAGCCATGTACGGCGCCCGGGGAGCAGATGTTGGGGGAGTAAGGTGCCTGGCTCAGGGGCACTAGACAGGGTAGGGAGAATCCTCTTGGATTTTTGGACAGATCAATCCAGGTTCGTCTTTTTGTTGTTTCTCCGAGGAGTCCAACCAGAGACGAACCAGAGACCTTTTCTGCCCATAGTCCAAGTTTCTGCCACTAGTTCACCGCCTCTCCTTAAATAACAGCAACACAGTAAAGCAGTGAAGTTGAACTCGTCCTGTGTGTGTGTATCTGTGTGTGTGCGTGTGTGTCTGTGTGTGTGTGTCCTTGCAGGGATGTACATTCCCAACTGCGACGAGGACGGCTACTACAAGAAAGTGCAGTGTGACCAGAGCCGAGGGGAGTGCTGGTGCGTGGACCAGCATGGAGGAGAGATGATGGGCACCAGAATCCATGGCAACCCCGACTGTGGTAAGAGGGAACCGACATTTCTCACACTTGGCGCTGCAAGAAATTATTTTTTCTTGTGAACTCATCTTTTTTTCTGGGAAGTCTTTTTTTCAGTGACTGACCTGCGATATTCTTCTATCATTCAAATGACAGATTCTTAAAAATACTCATGAGTTTGACGGGTTGTAGTATTCTTTATTCATTGGGCGATTTTTCCACAAAAGGTTTTTAAGACTAAAATATTATTTTAGCAGGTACAGATGGGAAGCAATCGCTGCATCTGTTCACAAACATTTTGCTTTTTTCCCTGAATCATTATTGTGATATATCAATTATGCCTTAAAATCTTCAATTAACCTATCAATCATCAATAATTTGGAAAATGCCAATTAAAGGTTGTCAAAGTCTTCAAATTCCTTGTTTTTACAACCAAACCCAAATACATTAAATAAACAAATGTATAATATAACAGTGATATACAAAATATATACAAATTTCACAAGAAAACAAATTTTTCTGAGAATAAACACATTTGTTCCAGCTCTAATACATTTACCTTTTTTCCAGATGAAGTGGCTGGATACTCTGGAGATTTCGGGAGCGGTGTGGGATGGGAGGATGAAGAGGAGAAGGAGAGGGAGGACACCGGTGAGGAGGCGGAGGAGGAGGAAGAGGAGGAAGGCGAGGCTGACGACGGAGGATACATCTGGTAGGACTGTCGGCGGAGAGCAGAGTCTCGGCTGCAGGGCCTGGAGAATCTACAGGGATGGCTCTCTCCTTTACGGCAAAAAGAGTTTGGGATTGGACTGCGGAGGAGGCATGGAGTTGTGTATCATCCTGCCGGGATGTAATGTGTTGCTGGGCAGGTCCAGTGATGAGATAATGACCCGTTTTTTTGTCTTAGATAAGTGTAATTGCTTCATTCTCTCCTCTGTTTTTTCAGCAACAGAGTTTTTTTGTTTTGCCGTCCTGAAAAGCAGGACCCACTGACTCCTGCGCCATAGGTAGCTAAAGTCCATCAGAGATCTTGTCCGACCGCCATCTATGCATATAGAGATTACCAGTAATTTTGTATTGTGTCAACAATTGCTTGAGTGTTAGAGCTGTCATCCCATTGGAATGACAAGAGATCGGGATTTAAAGGAACAGTTTGACATTTCGGGAGCTTGTTTGCTTTCTTGCCGAGACTTAGAGGGAAGAGATCCGTACCACACTTGTGTCTGGTAGGTTAGCTTAGCTTAGCTTAGCATTGAGAGTTGACGTTAAATTAAACATCTCTGGCCCGAGTCTGACCGATACGCTCTCACATCTGGACTCATTCCAGCTGTTCCCCTCCAGGGTTGGTTGACAGCCAGGGAGATTTATCAGTCCACAAATGTGTTTCCTCCAAAAATGTTACTCTCCGTGCTGCTGACTAAAACATCTTATATGTTTTTCTGTTGACTCTATGAAAACCACAGTGCAAAGTCTTTATGAAACATTATGGACTGTCCAGGGGAAGAAATACTCCAGAACATAACCCCCTGTAAAAGTGCTCACAGTTGTTGTAATATAAAGGTTTCCCCAATGCTCCCAGTCTTATATCTTCATAATTACAGTGCATGCATCAAAGGAGGCCCCGGAGTGCAATTCACAAAAAACACAACAATAAATCCTATAAAACAAAATATTAACTTCTAATGGAAAAGGAAGGTGATTGCTGTCAGCTAAGCTTGCTGCTGATTGGACAGAAGCACTGTCCATCTTTTCAATTGGAAGGAAATTCTGGTTTTTGTGTGATTTGAGTTTGGGTTTTCTCATATGCTGTTTTATTCCACATTGGGGTTAAACCCCCCCTCCGAAAAAACCTGCTTATTGTAGATTTAGGTCAGCTGATCATCCAGCTTCATATTTACTCGACCAATCTTCTCCTCTAACTCTCAGCAAACAGGCAAACGAGCCCGTCTCTCAAAATGAAACGTTCCTTTAAATCAGTTCAGTGCGACGTGTTGTGTATTTCTGAGCGGATTCTGTACATAGATCCAATTATCTGTGAGGTGAGCTGCGAGGACTTCAGGTTACCATGGTTTCAAGCTACCTTTATGCTAAAGGTGCACCACAGCTCATAGCAGTTTTTAAATCGCTGATGCGTTCGGGAATTTAATGGACACACACACACGCATACAGACACACACAGCTACACAGGACCTATATTTCCAGCCGGATTACTTTTATTGAAAACCACACATCACTGTCCTTTGCTTCCTCATGTCAAAGAATGTGGCACAACTACGTTTCATTTGCAACTTGAAAATCTGTATTTTGTGTTTCTTAAAAAGAAAAAAGAACAACGTGTGCATTACTTGAAGTTCTGTGTGTATACTTGAATTCACATTGTAATTTTTGTTTTCTTTCTATGAGAATATCGTTGCCATGTCTTCATTCATGCTATCGATGGGCCAGACGTTTGGTTGTTTTTAGTATTGCATGTTAGTAACATAAAGAATGTACTTCTAGGCTGAGCACTTTACTAATAAAGGCACCGGGAGCCAAGCTTGTGTGTTGATTGGAATCTTTTCTCGCTGTTTCAGGGTTGAGATTTATCATCCGGGGAGGAATTAGGTTTTCACTGCGGCTGTGCCACTGAAGTCACACACCATTTCCCTCCTTAAAGAAAGAAACACTGGGCTGAGGTGGTTAAACTGAATGAATCAGTGAGATAACGGCTCCTTTCTTTGCTCCGGAGAGGAAATGTTTCACCATCTGCGGCTCTTTCACCGCCGAGGATCAATATTTTAAATTTAGCTTGTGAGCCAAAAACAGATTTTCAGCATAAAGGAACCAGCCTTGTTTTCACAGATCTCACGTTCTGTGGAGTAATCTGTTTATGAAGCATAAGCTGGGTGAGCAAATAAATAATATTTCACAGCACAGAACTACTTCCTCGTGACCTTTGGCTCCTGCCCCTGGCGTGTGGAGCTCTGATTGCTAAAGGGTTTTACAGCCAGGACTGCAATTACATGTGATTATGTTTAATAAGGTGTTAACGAGAAATGATTTCACCGTCGGCTACGATCACGGCGATGGAATACAAACGAGGAGGTTTGAGGCTCCAGACTTTCCTCTCAGATGAGATACGGGTGTTTGTTGAGGTTATTTTGGTGCCGAGCTGCCACCTCATGCTGGAGGAACAAATTACAGCAGGGTTGGCTGCCAAATACTGAGCCACTGAGCAACTGCTATGTGAAGGCAGCACTGTCACATGGGAGACGGAGGATAAACCCTGCAATGATGGATCTTTACTAGTTTACAATTGATAATCGTACAGTTACAAGTAAGTAAAGTCAGGAAATTATTATTATTATTAGGCCTACAACTGTTGACTGGTGCTACTATCATTAGTATCACTCGTATCATTTTAAACAGTAGTTCAGCCTGAACTAAGGATATAAGCACATTAAAAACTGCATGTAAACCACTGCAATAAACAAAAGACCCAGATGAGTCTATAAAAGGTGGATTTTATTACAACATCTCATCTCATGGAGCAAACTACTTCTAGATGTTCTCATTTAAGCTGAAACCATTTGCACACATACTGTAATTGCTGAAAAAAATTGAACAAATAATAGATCTAACTTGATAGGTATAAATAACTAACAGTACTTTCTGAGGTCAGCCAGAGTATTTACAGTACAAACATTTACATCTGTATAATACATAATTTACAGGAGAACATTAAACAATGATCACACACACTTCTCTTCCTCCTTATCTACTTCCAACTTTTTAATAACGAACATACAAAGTCATACAAATCATTGTAAACACGTCCGCATGTTTACTCAAAGAAAACATAATTATTAAAGAATATTCCTTTACAGGTTTGCAAAGTGCACTCTCATATCTTCTTAGATAGTCAAAAAGTGCGTCTGTACCTGCAGGATTTCAACCTTGTACAGCTTACATGCTGATTACATTTACTTTACATAACATATATTGCTCTGGAATAAAGGACTTAATCATAAAAAATAAATAACCCTTTTACTTTAGTCTCTTATTTATAATATTGCTGCTTCATATTGGATTTTAATCCACTTTAACCAACACTCCGCAGAGATACAGAATGAGACACTGTTTTATTGCAGGAGTAGCAAACACTAATTGAAAGGATGGAAAGATTTTAATAAACAGACTCAGAACTGTGTATGTTCTAACAGTACAGGTTGGTCATTCTTATTTACTGCCTCCGTAGAGCTGCTGAAAGTCAGAGAATGTCTGTGTGAGCCTCAGAAGAGACGTCTCTCAGTCCAAACCAGCGCTCCTCAACTTAGCTGCCTTCGCGTGGGAGAAATCAAACTGCAGGAGCCAAGATTAACAAGCCAATTCCACCGGGACACTGAGAGTGAGCCACTTATTAATCACAACACACTCATCAGCAGGCTGCTCAACATGACTCTGTTTACTTCACTGTGTCGGCCTCTGTGGGACGTCACGTCGTCCTTTCAGCTCGTTGGACTCTTAAGGGGATTTGAGTCAATTTGCCTCAGTGAGAAGTTGGATGTCTCCGTTGTAACGCTGAAGACGTTAGCAAACATCTGTGGCCATTTTCTTTGAGGGCGGTGGCTTCAAATCATTGGAACTGGAACCGTTTTAAAATCTAAACCGCAAACTATAATAAATTATAAACTAGATACCACCGTAATCTTCATTCCTCTTCTTAATAAATTCTAACTCAAGCAGTTAAATAATAATTAATGCAACACTGATGTCTATTAATCTACATTCCTGCACAGTGTACGGCTGCACATGTGATGTTATCGAGTACGATGTAATCTAATGAACTTGTCATGCAGCTGGACGACTCTCACATTAATAGTTCACCATGAACCACTCTTAAAAGTTTGCATAGAAACCTTTAAACCCTGAATTAATGCTAAATAAAATAATTTGCTCCTTATAATGTGATTTGATCGACGTTGACGAAGAGACAAAGTCGTTCGAACGTGTCGAGAGAATTCCTCCTCGGCCGTGCAGGTCAGTCGATGTACTGTGATAACCATCGGAAGCCTTCGCCGTAGCCTTGTTTCTTCAACACGCTACACATGAAAATCTCCATCGGTCGAATGTTCAGCTCCTTCAAAGACACGTTTCCCTGTTGGTGACAAAGATACATGAGGACGACACCAGGACATCGGCCCACACACATGCAGGGATCGTCATGCACGTCATCTCTGAGAATATAAAGATAAGTGGCCGACCTTTCCTGTGACTTGACCATCGAGAGCAAAAGCTCCTCGAAGTCCTCCTTCGCTGACGGCCTCCGGACGGTCGATTTTATTACCCAACACCAATACCGGTACATTGGTGATGGTTTCATCCGCTAGCAGAGCCTGGAAGTACGAGAGCAGCGCAATCATCATACTGTTTATCCGGCGTTAACAGACAACCGTCAGTGCTGCGCGACGGGAACAACTTGTAAGTGTGAATCTTACGTCCAGTTCTGTCTTGGATTCTTGGAGTCTGTCGTGGTCCGCGCAGTCCACGAGGAAGACCACTCCGTTTATAGCGGGCAGGTAGTTCTTCCACACTCTCCGTGCTGTAGGAGAAACGGTGAATCGACAGCAGCTCAGTGGCAGTGAATGAAACTCTCAGCTTGTTTAAATGGAAACTGGAGAAAAATCTATTGTGTCTATATTGTGTCTGTGAATATCGTGGCACAATAAACAAATAACTAAACAACTGCATACCCACACGGGTTTATTTAATCACTCCAAATAGGTTGAAGAAGGTGGAGCTGTGTTGGGAATTATGTCAAGTCACTCAACTGTATGAATGGCAGTCAGTGAGACCACACCATTGCACAGTAACATAGATATTAATCCCTAAAAAAACGACTCACTCTCTCCATAAAGATCCATAATTTATTTCCTGTGAAAATCTCACACAGTAAATGAAAGAGACAAAACCGTTCCTGGATCCGTCCCCATAATTGAATCCACTCACACATGTAATAGCCTCATCACACCCCAAGTGAAAGCACCGCTATGAGACTCTATTTCTGCGACATAAGAGTGAATTTACTATTAATGTGAATTCACTGTTTTACCATGCGATTTGAAATACTGTTATAATTATTCCTAAAACATGTATCCATTCATTTTACACTCTAGTGGATTACTACTCTGTTTTTTCATGCATGTTCTTCAGCAGCACATCCTGCCTTTGACTTCTCTTGTCCCGTACATTTAGTTCTAATAGCTGCATCTTAGTTGATTCGCAACCTCCTGCAATGTCATCACAACTTGGTGCCACATGGAAAACAGAGACACCTAGTGGCAGCAACAAGAACTGTAAACGTATATGAAAAATATGTATTGTGGGTTGTGCATGAGAGGATGCCTCTAGTGTGACATCTAGTGGTAGAGAATATGGAACGTGACTTATTTAAAAAGCTTTCACGGACAATAGATGTAATAACTAAATCTGTGATGTGTTTTTGTTTTTTCTGTGTTATTATAGGGGAGAAATCTCACCTTGTACGTGTCCTCCCAGATCAAACGTGGTAAACGTCATCCCACCGATTGTCAGCTCCTCAGAAGCTGGGGGGGGGGGACGATAATTGCATTTTATGCCAGTGATAGTTTGAGCAACAAAACACTCACACGATATTGTCACAAGAGTGAGCACAATCGATTACATGTGAAAACTAGCAGAAGGCTGAACTTCTGGAAACATGACAGCTCAAGATCTTAAGGTACAAAGAAGGAAAACACCCCTAGGATCTGAGCAGATCATGGTATCACTAATACAGACCTGTAGATTGTTTTGTTTTGCACCAAAAGGACATCACTTTAAAAACGGTGACGTTAAATGTACTATATTTAGAGAAGAGAACAATGAACTGTACTATACTATGAGGTGGTGTCACATTAACTAGAAACCTGTCAAACAACTGAGCAAACACACTTCACACATATATGGAACACCACAATTGACAGTACAAATGTCGCTTACTCGGATGCAGTGTCGGTACGTGTTGACCTAGTCGATCATCTTTCAACATGTGGAGCAGTGTTGTTTTACCAGCATTGTCCAGGCCCAGAAACACCAGCTTCCCACTCTTCTTGTAAAGACCTAGGGGGGAAAGAATTTCTTATTACAACAATTCATGACTTTTAATTACTTTGCAGTCCCTTTACTGCCTGGACCACATGTAACATTTAAATACTGCTAATGTGGAAAGATTCATTCAATGTAGTAAAGCAGCAGATTGAAAGGTTATAGAGTCAGTTTGTGAGAATTCCTTTCACCTCACATGATGATGATTGGTTGTATTGCTGCTGGTTTTGACACTTACCTAAGAACTGTAAAACGTTGCTCAGCCCCCTGTAGAGCCAGTCAAATAAAAACGACATCTCGCTGTTCTTTGCCTGAAAAAGAAAAAACAGAAAGTGTTTGGATTATTGTCACAGAATCCTGCTCTGGAAAAATGTTTTCGATAACATCATTATCAACAGAAAATACATTTTGAAAACGTTTTTTCAATGATAATTGTCACATATTTGCTGCTCTCACTTGCCCAATCTGATTATTGCTTGTCTGACGAAACAAAACAATTGATCTTTTCGTAATTATCACAAGAAATAAATTTTTCACCAATTTCTTTAGATTTTTATAAGCAAAACAATCGATCGGGGGAAAAAACAGCAGATTAATCAATGGTGGAAATAATCGCAAGTTTCAGCCCTTGTCTGTGGCAACAACTATCTTTGTGAAACTTATTATGTTGACGATTAGTTGTTCACATTGTTTGTGAGGTGTAGAATAATTTGGGTCATTATTAAGTGAATACTTTTGTCTTTTCAATACATTTTCTCCTACATGTAAATAAAACATCCTGTAGTTTATCCACAGAGTCATATTTTCATTACTTTACATCATGGAGGTGATGAAGTAACGTTGGAATCTATTCTGGTGTCGCATGAGACTTTTGTTCCCTTTAGGCCAAAAGACCACGTCCATGAATGTCAGTGTCTCCAAACTCTTGTCCTCATCTGCCTGTAGCTCAAAGTATTGTCTCGGTTTAACCCTCGTTCGACAGCTTCGTGCTCAGTAGAGAGACACTTACTGTCCCCAACATGTTTCCATCTGTCACTAACAGAGACTGCAGCCATGTTGTTTCTCCAGTTTCTAATCTTACTTCACCAGGGTTCGTGGTATTCAGCTCCTGTTAGCATTAGCATGTTAGCTTCCGTTAAGAGCTCCGGTGCTTCCCAGGCGCCGGACGCTGCGTCAGGTCAACGTTCGACACCGAGCCGGCTCCGCGTTGAAATACGATCTCATCACAGCGTGTTGTCACTTCGTGGTTTATCATAAATCATGTTTAACTCACCTCTCGATCCTGAGCTGTGGTGACAGGTCCGTGGTCTCCTTGGATACAGGCTGTGGGAGGCCCTCTTCTTCGTGGCTTAATTGGCGTCCTGTTCCTCTCAACAGCGCCCTCCGGTGACGAGAAGCGGTAAAGGAGAGAAAATCCCTCCTGTAAAGTGTGTTCCTGTACTTATCACTTTGTGAGAACCATTTTAAGCGTAGACCCTACAGAGTGAGAACATTTTCAAGATCTGTTACTGAATCGTTTCAATGCAAACATGCATCTGTCACCTTTTAGAGTAATTCAACCTTTTTTTTTACTGTAAATGCTTCTATCATAATAGAACTGCTGCTGTCTTTACCTGCCCTTTACTACATCCTGTGGAAAAATACTTCCCATTAAACATGTTTGCACTATTATGTTGTACTGTGTACTGTGTTTTGAGAGCTAATTGTGTTGCATACTTGTATGTTCTGTATATGCGTACTTGTATGTTCTGTTTACTTATATGTTTACACTGGTAATTGGGGTTGTGAATATCCTGACTAACATAGAAGTACAAACTTGTGCGTGTGTGTGTGTGCGTGTGTGTGTTTGAGTGTGTGTGTGTGTGCACGCTTTGACATATTTCTTGAAAGGTTATTTAGAAAAACATGTTTCCTAAAATATCTCTGCAGACAATACAGAGACAACCTAAAGCTTTGGTCGATCAGAGGATTATTCCAAATCATATGATGTCATGGGATCAGTGATGTCACAACCAAGCCATAAATTACTTCATGCATAGATCCAAAAATATTTTTGGGACTATATGGAGGATTACTAGAAACAACTGTGGAACTCACTCCCACCTGACATCCGAAACATTGACTCCTTCCCTCAGTTCAAATCCTCTCTCAAAACCCACCTTTTCAGGATTGCATTTTCACTGTAGTTGCCATGCTGTTTTTACTTGCACTTTTAATTTTAATTGTTTTGTTATTTGTTTGCTCCTGTTTTAAATTGTAAAGCGTCCTTGAGTGACATGAAAGGCGCTGTGAAATAAAATGTATTATTATTATTATTTTTCTTGATTTCTCTCTGTTTGTACTTTCCCATAAATTAACCGTTATTCACTTCTGATCAATCACGTCTGAATGATAATGATGATGTGTAATAGTGGCAATTCAATCAATACAATACACTATAGATTGGGATTAAGTTTGGTTTATTAAAGTAATCTCTCAAGCATAAAATCATGGTGTTAGAACAACAACATCAACAAGTGTGAACAGAAAAGCAGGTGAAAAGTGACGTCCAGTCTTTCCAGTTCATCTGCTGCTCAGACGAGTCGAAATCAGGCGAAGGACGACAGGAGGCTCAGGGTTTTCCTTCCTACTTCTCATAGTAGAACCATTTGTCAACTGAAAAAGGATCAGACATGTGTGATTTTCATAGAGTCACGACACAAAGTGGCAGCAAAAAAACGAATATATCCACTGAACACACACCTGAACTTGGAACAGGATCTTCAGGTCCAGGAGCACACGTCTGCGACAGTTAGCAAATCATTAAAGAGTTAATTTCAATTTAGTAAATGCTGTTAAGTGTTGTATGTATAAAAGCTGTTTGAAAAAGCTGCCCTGATCGCCCATCACACTGATTCTGAATGACAAATTTGTTGTTATTTTCATGTTTATTTGAATAAAAGAAAATAAATAACTGAAAAATAAGTGTTGTACATATCTTAGGGGCAGTTTTCTATAGGCTCTATAAACCAGCACCTGAAGGAAAAGGCCTTCAGCATTTTTCTGTCGCCATAATGATCCTCTGGAGTTTCCCGGGGGCTATCAGGTTATCATGTCTATTTACATCAAGGTTGTAGAATTTGAGGCTACTAACAAGAACGTGAAAATAAAGCAGACTCACAGATTTAACCGCAGCCTCGGCCTCGCCAGCGGAGCAGCAGAACGGACTGTCAGACACACTGGTGTTCATGCTGACACGAGAAAGAAATGAAAAAAAAGGGTTTAACTTCAGCTTTAAAAGTGTAACAGACCTAGAAAGGCTTATTTTCACAATGTCTTGTGGCATTTGTCACATTTATTGTCCTCTGTGTATATGATGGAGGATATTCTGACTGGGAACTCACCAGTTTAAATTGCCAGCACTGGTCTTCTTAGAGATTAGAGCCTTCCAGAACTCATGGGTGCTCTTCACTGTGTTGATGGCAAAGTCCTGGAAGACACAACACATTTCCTTACATGAATCCCATCAATATAACAGTAAAAATTCAGTATTAAGCTTAAATATAACAGACAAAATTAAGGAATGTAAAAAAATATAATTATTATATAACATTTACGCTTCAAAAAAGGTGTATGTAAATGTATATTTGCGAACTCCAATGCTGTTTATTTGAATGTGACAATATTTTACCCTGTCCTTGAACTCTCCATTGAAAGCAAATTGGTTTTCCGGTTTCCCATCTGGGACTTTATATCTCTTGAACCAATCAACCGTTGCCTCCAGGTATCCAGGCTTAAGTTTTCTCACATCTTCGATACCTGCGATCAATCAAGAAAGGACCAGATTAAATAAAGAATTGAGTGGAATGTGACAAATGGCATCTGTTGGTAATTCCTACTGTTGAAATCGGCGGCCTCTGGGTCCTCGGTGTTGATGACAATGACCTTCCAGTCTGTTTCACCCTCATCGATCAAAGCCAAAGTTCCCAAAACCTTAACCTTGATTATTTCCCCTTGTGTGCACACCTAGGAATAAAAGATGTATATTTTTGTTTTTCTGCAAACACTTTAATTATTGTCTGTGATCTCTATATCTATGACTTCAGTATACCTTATTCCCTATGTCACATATGTCAATAGGATCATTGTCTCCACAGCATCCTGTGTCGCCATCCTTGTGGTTGGGGTCTTCCCACGTCTGTCGACAGGGAAAGCAAAGAGAGATGAATGATGGAGCAGAGGTACAGTTTAGTTTGCTGTCATTTAATAAAGATCTGAGTTTGAATTGGACCTGCCTGAGGAATAGCTCCATAATTCCAGATGTAACCTTTGTGAGGAAACACGTTGGCTACGTAACGGAGGTTCCCCTTCTTCAGGTCTTGTTTCAGTGGGTTCAGTGGATCTTTGGTGGCAATCTGAGAAAACGCAGGGAGAATAAAAACAGATGGAAACACACAACTGAACTGTGGTCGCTATATAGGAAAAATGTATAGCTGTTCCCTATAAATAACACGATCAATAAGATGAGTAATTCAATTATGTTTTATGAAAACCTGAGAAATGCCAGTAAAGAATTATAATCTAACATTATGAACGTTTATTTCGTAAGGTATGTCTGAACTGAGAACACAGAGAAAACATGCACTAGAAATTATTAGTTTGCCAAAATATATTAATACATAAACAGTATATACCTCCATCTTTGCATTAGTCCACCTTGGAACCTCCACAACAGCGTGAAAAATGTCCTGCAAGGTGATCATAAATACACTTCAGAGAGAAAACATTTATAACTACAGATGGATCCATCAGAAACTTACTGTACAGAGCAGTGATTTGCGGCCCCAATCTGTAATTATACTGAAAGACGTCACTAAAAACCTGCAGTTATTAGCAGTGAGATAGTTTAACAGGACAATTGACTTTCTGCCAACGCGACAAAACTATTGTCACATATGACCCACAACAGGCACATTATGGGCTCTGATGTGAACCTTTGCATTTACAGGTGGATTCACTGAAGTTCATCTAGGACGCCCCTATAGGTTGTGTTGAGGGAAAAACATTCATCCACCATTGAAGAGAAACTGACTCTAGTGTTTACTGCATCATTCTGCTCTACAGCCTTCAAAAGCCAAGCAAAAATGGCAAAATAAAATCTATCGTGATGTACTTCGCGGTGCAACCTTTGCATACAAAGATATTACCAATGTGTCTCTTTTTCATTCAATAGGCGCATGACGCTCACCTCAGCTTCATTTGCGTAGATGGGAATGTCATGGAACGGAGAGATGTATTCACCCTCAGAGTTTTCTATTTCAGGGGAATGGACATTTCAGCTCTTATTCATGAAATGTCATTATTACTTCTACTGCTACTCCTCCTCCCCCTCCTCCTACTACTACTACCATTAGTACTACTAGTCCTCCTACTACTACTACTGATAATAATAATCATATTTTACATAGGTTAAAAACATAGATAAACAAACTGTGTAATCCCTTTATAAAGCTCCATAATTTCTTGTCACAGAAATGTTAAACCTAATGTTTGTTCAATTTAAAGTGAACAAGCTTTAGTTCCACACAATTGAAAGAATCCAATTGATGTATATTTTGAGTTATTCAACAATTTTCTTTTCCCAATGTTATTCAAGCAACTATAACACTATGTGGAAAGGGATTTTTTTTCTCCTAATAAATAGTTAGTGGCTTGCTTACTGAAGAACACCCGGTGGTCCTGGGTGTTGGGCCGGCCCCTCTCCTCGATGCTGAAGCTCATCTCTGTTGTTGGTTTCAAACTCTCGCTGTGTTGGTCGAGGACTGTTTCAGAAGACTAAGCAGCTGAGTGACAGGCAGACACTGAGCCAGAGGGGCAGACATGCGCAGTGACTCAAACGTTAGAGAGCTTCTGGATGAGGAGTGTGAAGGCTGCTCTCTTTACACTCACTGGATTCTCCTCACATCAGATATTGGCGTCTGTAGCTAAGAGTTTCTCAGAGTACCACTAATCAAGGTTTCTACAGTCTGCGCCTGCAAAGTGATTGTTTTCCTCCTTTTCCCCTGAAGTGGAGCTGAGACCCTGGAGAGTTCCTTTTAAGACCAAAACAGATGGAGCTGACTGGCGTTAGCTGTAAACCGATTAACAAAGCAGGATTAGCTGCTGTGGCCGTGTCGTGACTTCTTGCCTCCACAGTGTCACTGTAACTATTTGATAACACACTTATGAGATACATTTAGACATTCTGAATTTTTTGTTGCTCAATATTGGCATTTTATGATACCTGTTGAATAACACTGAAATAAATCTGTTTATTTGCCTTTTATTTTGAGCTGCTGTTTTTGTTGTATTTTCCACCACATTATTTATTATATCAAAAGAAGACATTGGACTGTACCAACTGCAATACATTCATACAATGTTAATCTAGTAAAACAAATACAGACACTAATTTACCAGATATTTTACAGATTTAGTCCAGAAATAAAAGCAACTGTCTTTCTTCACTATTTCACATTTGACAAATACTTATAATTATATTGTTTTTTCTATCTTTATTGTTCTAACTCTGATATATTGTGTGCAATGGCCTATTCTGTACCAAATCTATTCTTTTAAATTGTATGCATCAACCTGTAGTAGTGCTTGTAATAGGACTGACTATTCTATTCTATTATATTCATTAACACATCAAAAGTTATGCTCTGTAAATATGCAGTTTATTACAAGAATAAATAAATTATAAATATTTAGCGTGATTAGAGAAGTGCCTCCCAGTGAATTTCTGATATCTCATGATCACAATGGACACCAGCCTCTTCTTGTGTATCATCCCCAAACATCAGCTTCAGTGGTCCCGACTCTGCAGTGCTGCTATTTAAAGAACGTCTGCAAACTAAAAATACTTCTAATCACTCACCTACGGACCGGTCTGTGTCATCTGCAGCCTGCACCACAGATGGAGGATTTAAGAGCAACTTAAACATGTCTCTAAGGTGAGCAGGTCACAGCAGAAGTGAACATTTTGATGCAGGTCACCACAGTAAATCCATTTTAATTCATTGAAATCACAGGGCATTATTTCATGCTTTTGAAATTATTGAAGACTCATATGAGTCCTTGCATCATTCGCTAAGCTTCAAATCTATTTCTTTAGACTTTATCATCAAAATAACTTAAATTGTTGAATCTCAGGGAAGCCACTTGTATTGTAGACCAATAGCAGCAATGAGTTTGTACATTTTCTTTTGGATTGTGTACCGTTTGTTGTAAAGAAATAACAAAGACAACTATTTAGTTTCTTGTTTAAAGGCTTTAATTGAAAACTTTTTTCATACTATCAAAAGTAATAAATAATTGCAAGTATCTCAAATAAGAAAAAAGATTCCATCCTTACACACGTCAGTTTTCTTCTTTCTTGTACAGCATTGTGATGTCTTCAAGTTTTAATGTTTTCTCATCTCTCAGGCACAAGGAGGCATCCCACTGAAGCAGTTAGGCTCAAAGCATGCAGTCTAAACGTGGTTTACAGAATCGTTTAGGGACTCGGTTGTGGACAAAATGTCAAATTTATGTGGAGACTGCAGAGCCGACCGGGTGCTTGAGTCCAGAGGGTTTGAATTCATGTTTAGCCACTTTAGTGACGGCATGTTGTACAACTTCTCCAAAGGAATTTCTGTAGAAAAACATATATAAATACAGAATAAATTAACGCTTAGAATATACAAACCTTTCTCTTATACATACGACATGTTCCAGAATATTATTATTACCAGTGATGCTGTTGCCCTCCAGGTTAATCCTCTCCAGTGAGACTATCTCAGTGAGCTTATCAGGAAAGATGGAGAAGCGGTTATTGGCCAGATCGATGCTGGTCAAATGCACCATTTCTCCGACGGCGTCAGGCAGTTTGGTGAGGACGTTTCCATGCAGGTCCAGCTCTGTAAGGCAGTTCAAAACACCAGTTAATCGAGGGGTCACGGGTCTTTATCTGTCACAGTATGAAAACATCCTGCCAACATATGTGAGGTACAGAGCAGGGGAGAAGAACGATGAACAAATGCACAATCTTTTCTTCTGTGAGTCAAATAGCTGCAGTGTATTTATTATCCACTACCTCTGAGCTGAGTGAAGGTTGAGAACAACTTGCTGGAAATAGACTTCATCTCATTGTCAGACAATGTGACAACGTGGATGTTATCGGCCACATTCCTCAGGACCTTGAACACACCGTCTGGGAAAGCGATGAGCTTGCACTTGGACAGATCTGCAGAGAAGGAGTAAATGTTAATATATGGTTGTGAAGCCTTAGTATAGTGTGGTTAAGAGACATTTTTACAATTAAACTTGATCACAAAAAAAAAATCAAAGTCTCTGTCACCACCTGCTGGTGAAATCTGAAACAGCATAGAGTAGAAAAGTGAATCAGAGCTGTTCATTCATTCACAAGATGGGAAACTGTAGAGAGAGAGAGAGCGAGAGAGCGAGAGAGACAAAAGAAGAGAAAGATGTGTGAGGAGAACCTTACCCAAGTTATCTTTCCCCTCCTCTACGGTTTCATTAACCCTCCGGGCCACGTTTGCAACTGCCTCAGCCATTTTCACAGCGGTTCCTAACAATCGAGATGTGAGATGGTCAATGAAAAATAAATAACACAATAACACTATATTATTACTATGTTATTACATATGCATTCCACTTCACACTGCTATACTTAGTAAAAAATATAGTAAGGGATGTTTGCGTTCTTAGACTTTGGTTTTATTATGCACATCATTAATGACAGAATGAAAAAAAAGTATTGGCATTCGACAATGAGGTGAGTACACACTGTAAACCAATTTCCTTACTGGCAGTTAATATGAATACTTTACATACACTTTAATAAATTACATTCAGAAAATACCAATTCATTAAATAGTAAGAATTTCAGCATAAAAGCCAGCAAATAATACACACTCATGCAGTCAAGTATTAAAAGTATACATAATAAGATATACTCATTTTGAGGAAAGGCACAAATTGTGATGTTTTTATGGTTTATGGGCTGCAACCATAGATCATAAGGTCCACTACCAATAGACTGATCGATTGATCATTTTGACTATTACATGTCAGATGTTCCAATGTTTACTCAGATAGAGTTTGGGACTATTTGGTTTATTTATTTGGACGATTAATCGATTATGAAATCAGTTGCCAATGTTATTTCCCTGGAGATCCACTAATCGACCACTCAGTCGGGGAAGCTCTAAGACAAACTTAACAAAATAAAATCTAACTTCCTTAAAAGTTCAAACCCGGAAACGCTATCGTGAGCCTTGTGTTTCACTCCAGTCGTTATTAAAATGTATTACAGCCCAAACATGGACATAACATCACAAGTAAGCTAACTGAGCACACTGACACACACGTTAGCTACTGAAGAGCCACATGATATGACTCGTAAAGTACAGAGTTAACACAATCTAAGCTTTAGGTTTACTCTTCCACTGTCAGACTGAAACAAACCGAGCCCGATGAGCCATTATCTCATTCGTGTTTCATTAAGAAAACCCTCGAACACGAAGTAACTCACCCGGACCAGCAGCTGCTGCTACAACAGCTGCCTGCTAACGTTAGCTGCGGCTAGCTAACGTCAGCTAGCGTTAGCCACACAGCAGCTCACACTCGGTGACTGTGTATTTTTAGCCCTCGGATGTGACAGTTCAGCTGAAAGAGCCAAGACATCCCCGAGGAAGGAGACCCCCCCACTCCGTCATGGTGGAGTGACTGTGTGAGAGCTGCAGCCGCTTTGCTACGTGGGTTAGCATGAGTTAGCTTGAGGCTGCTAGCAGGAAACAGGGCGAGTGTCAGTGATGGAGCAAAGGTCTTTACATCGAGGTGGACTGACCTGAGCCAATAATCATTTAATAAAGCTGCAGGTTAACACATTTAATATTATAGTTATGAGTATTTACATGTTGTTATTTTCATATCTGACTTCTGCTTATTAAAATGGGAATATTCTGACTTTTAAACACATGAAATAAATATCTTTATGAGCAACTTCTCAAATACATTTTAGGGCTGAAACTATTGTTTTATGATCCATGTAGGCTGCAATTACCCCCCTTGTTTGCACATCATTAGTTTATCATTATTAAATAACTTAAATATTAAAATAAGTTTTATAAGTTTTTGAATGACAACATTTATGCGTTTAAATGCCTTGTTTTGTGTGACACAGTCCAAAATCCAGTTAGGCTATATTCAGTTTATGATGATATGATTAAAGAGTTTAGGTCATCATATCTGAGGTCATCATATCTGAGAGGCTCAAATAAGAGGATGAATGACATTTTTCATTATATTTGCTTGAAAAATAACAAAGATTTAGTTATCTAAATAGTTTTTACATCAACTAACTAGTCAATTGACAGACTTCCAGCCCTATAATCAATTTACTTACAATACAAACGTTCAGTCAATTAACAAAATAATTTCTGGTTTAATTTTCCTGTTGATTCACTAATCATTGCAGCTCCAATATATTTTTGAAATTTTTTAAATATTATTGATATTACGAGGCTGACGTTGTTGTCTTACCTTTGAGTCCTGGTCCACTACTCCCAGTTCGACCACTGCCATGGTCATGACTCTGGCAAATTCCTGGTGAGTCAGTGTATTTTCAAAGGATTTTTTACCACAATGAGCCCTGTGGCCTCAGAGGAATAGTTTAGCATTGTCACAACAAGCAGCCACTTCACAGTATTTGCTGGATATCTGGCAATGACTCAAATGCTTTAAAAAGTGTGAAACTAGAAAAGTCCACCTTTTTTATGTGTCCTTTGCATTGCACACAGTAGTGCAGGTAAATGGGCCAGCAAGGTTCCAAGGACAGTATGTTGTTTCACAGCTCAGACTGGATATCACAGCAGAACCTTCTATTTTCCAAACCTTGCTTTAGACACTATGCAACTTTTTAAACTTGGATAAGGGAGAGTGGTGCAGATTTTCCTTCCCACTTCTCACCTTAAACATTTGTTCTTGCTTTATGTAACTTTAGTGAAATGGTTCTATCTCCAGTGAGAAGTGTGTAACTGACTGATACTCGCAGTGTAAATTGTAATAATCAGGCCAAGCTAGTTGAAGGCAATGCCAAACTGTCCATCAGTTAAAAAGACTCAGAGGCCTTTAAGAACAGTGTTTATCTCCAATATTCAGCGAGGAAACTTTAAAAAAATGAAGAATTCTAAACAGAGTTCTGCGCATTTGTTACACAGTGGCAGCTCTTCTGTTTCATCTAGCCGGGGATCATGAGGAATATCCACTGTTCGGTTGTGTTTGGGTTCAGTGAGTGGGACGATGCAGGCAGAGCTGCAGTCAAGAGATTTACTCTTTTCCTCTATTAGCTGTAGAGGGCGCTGTTGCCCAGTAAAAGTTACACAGTGTTGCTTTAACAAATTTTAAATGTGGTCAAAACACAACCAGGAATAACTGAATAAGATGATTGAAATCAGGAAACGTGTGATCAAAGAGTGAGTGGAAGTCAATGCTCTTTCAAAACAAGACAGTGTTTGATACTTTTTGATTGGTCCAAAAAAAGATTTGATATTGCTCACTCGTACTGGTTAAGATGAATGAGAAACAGGTCTACTAATATATAACTTTACTAGACTCACATGCCCCAAAAGAAATGTAAAATACATGTGCAAAATGTACATAAATACACATTTTAAAAATATATTTACAATAGATATACATTAATTTACAGTTACACACATGGTAGTTTACAATAAAACAGTGCTGGAATATTCATTAACGTTGCCATTTCATGTTTACATTGACCAAATTGATAAGTTAAGGAGAATAACCTTTGACCTTGTATTGTTGAATTTATGTTTCAGCACATATTCTCCCCACAAACCAGAGCCCACATCACATAATAAAGTCACGCCTCTTTACAAACGATAGATCAGCTACAATCTCGCCGTGTACAGTGACAAATGTCAAAGAGCTTTACCCCCGTTTGGTTAAGTGTTTCCTATTGTTTCTCAGACATTTTTGCTGTTATGCTGCTCGGCAACACAGCTCATGCCTTGAGGTGGTGGACGCAGCCGTCACTGGCAGCCGCACTCGTCCACGATCATGTCCTCGTGGTGTCGAAGGAGCATCTCTCGGTTCTCGTAGTACAGCATGCTCAGCGGGCTCATTTTGGTCGGGGCGCAGCAGGGCGATGCCACTCTGTCGGGGTGGTAATGTTTCAGTAAACTCTGGAAAAGGAAGAGACAAAAACAAGGATTTTAGATGCGTTACGCTCAGGTTCTGGAAACAAAGACACTGAGACAATCAAATACTTAATTGATTTACGAGTTTTAGGTCATTGAATCGTTTGTGACTGTTAACATTACATTTTTTAATTGTTTTGCCTATTGAAATAAGGGGGAAATACACAGCTCTTCATAAAAAGTAGAATAATAATTATTCAATTCTTTAAAACTCAGTCTACTGTCAGATTTGACAAAGAAAAAATCCTAAAATCCTCACACATAGTTTTACACGTCCACATCTATCGTAGAAAGTTTGTCCCATTTTCAAGCATTAAGCTGGATTCCTGTCATTGTACACGTCACCTCTTGACCTTTTGAATAGTGAAACCAGTTCACCATAGTCTTTTCAAATAATCTAGTATCTCTATTATAAATGATACCACTCATCTCTGCATGAACACTCTAAAACTCACCTGCATGTAAGCATGATTTGTTGGATTGAGGTCTTCTCCCAGAGGACCAGGGCAGGAACCCTCACAGCGGTAGGCGTTATACCTCTTAGGAAAGATAATCCAGGATCCCCAACCTATTTGATTAAAGTCCACTTGCAGGTCGACCCTGCGACAGAGAGTTTTTTCACTCCCCTTCTTGGACACCGTTGGGCCTCTTGCTGTCGGTTCTCTCTGGCCCCGTTTGCTCCTGCGCCTCTTTGGCCGACGCGCCTTTTTGATTTCACCAGGGGACAAGAACTTGGATTGCTCAGCAGTGTGAAGTAAACTTGCTTTGGCCTTTGAGTTTTCGCCCGAGCCAGTGCGCGAAAAGATGACCAGCAAGGCTCGTTCACTAACTTCCTGATCTCTCCTCGGGCTCGCCACAAAGACGGGCAGCTCGGGAAGCGACAGAGCTCTCTTTGACTTCACCGCCTTCTTCCTTCTTGACACCCTTTTGTGTTGAATCCTCACCGACGGCCTCTGCCTGAGCCAGTCCAAGAGGAGACTTGTCATGTTGAACACTTTCCAGCTCTGTGATGAAGTGACCAGTGATGACTCCCCGAGCAGCCCCACCAGCTGCTGTTCATGGCAGCCCTGGTGCAAGTGGCATGCCTGGCCGTTCTGGTGGTAGACCTCTACAGAGATGTTGTCATCGCTCGTTGTCCGAGGAAGCCGGATTCTCAGCTCTGCCGCTTGGATCCATTTGTCGGCCGGCAGGTTGTTGAGGTCGAAGGTCGCAAACCAACGCCTGTGTCTGTACGTCAAACCTAATAAAGACAAGAGCGAGATTAGTATCATTCAGGGCCTTAACTTCCAATCAACAGAAATATCCAAATCATGACTCATAGTATATACTAATAGGACAATGTGCCACTGAGCTTTATAGTGGAAGCCACCTCTGCTCTCTGTTAAATACCCCACTGAAATAAGACAGCTGTTGGACCAACTGGAAAAAAGACTGAAATTGTTATCACACAAGTTTGTTTAACCTATATTTAAGTCATTTTTAAAGTTGTAAACCATTTTATTTCTCTCTGGTTATTTAAGATGTTCTCATCTCCTTCAACAATGTAAAACCTATTCTTGGAAACAGTAGTTAGTAATAAAACATTATATATCCGCTAGCTGGTGGGTCATCAAACTAAAATATGTGCTATATTGGCTGAAGTTTCAGTTAATATCGATATAATAATATCAATTTAATATGTTTATAATAATGATGGTTTCTATTGTGCTTCGTGGTATCTATAAGTCAAATTGCTTCTTTTGTTTTGCAAAGTGAGATATTTAAATTAAGTTATATGATCAATGCACAATATAATTGCTTTTTATAACTTTTAATCTACTTCCAAGATCGATGCTTGATTGATAGGGATTGTTAAAGGTGCACGATGTAAGTAAATCCACTGAGAAATAATCCAGCCATTGTTCCAATAGGTGGGCAACATGTGCTGCGCCCACATCTGTATAATGGGGGGGGTGGTGGTCATTGTGATTCAGTGAACAGGTGTGGTTCCAATTCATCTCAAGGATTAAAGCATCTTAAACATTTAACTTTACGCCTCGTTCATGCGTATTGGCCAATTTATCTTCATCAAAAGTTGCCAACCACCCCTCGTTTATTAAACCACTCAAACCAAACACGGGGTCGAAACCAATCACTTAACACGTCCCTGCATGTATGTCCTGTCCCCCGGCTTCTGCATATCCTCAGTGGGTCAGACACACAGGTAATAAGTCCCACACCTCCAGTTGTTGGCTGCTTGTGCCACCGTTAAATCCCCCCGGAGCTCTAATCTAATCAAGACAAGTGTGAAGAAAGAACTGAGGGAAGTTGTTGATTTGACCCAGGGAGAGATTTGTATAGGGGGATGTCTGGCAGAGCTGCCTAATCAACATCACCTATTTAAGTAAAAAGAGGTTTGCTTTGAGAATTAGACAGAAAAGCGGCCTTTTCACACGCTGATCCCTGCGTGCTTATTCACCCCCCGAGTGGGATGTGGATTGGAACCCTCTGAGGTCGTCTGGCGCGCAGCTTTGACAGGACAACACTTGAGCCATAAAGGAATAATAAAAATAGAAAAAAACTAACATTTAAAAGCCTCTCCAATGAGCAAAGCAAAAAACAACCTCCATGCACATAAATGAAGAAAACCCTCCGTTATTCTGCCTCCATCCTCATCCACCACCCATGCGTAAAAATCATTGGAGAAGCGCTCTTACTTTTGGCCATCACGCTCTTCACGGTGTCCGCCTGCCTCGCTGCGTCCTGCTCCATCGTGTCCAAGGGTCCGGAGAAGTTCGCCTTGAAGTTCCTGTAGAGGTGCACCATGTAGGTGGGCAGGTGATGCCCGGTGGACCGGTCCGGCACCGGGAGACGATGCTGCGGCCTCACGTATACCCCGTCCCTGGACCTGTGGAACCCCTGGGCCAGCAGCACCAGTAGAGATGCGTGCAGCGCGACGCCCAGAGCTCCCAGTGAGCGCATGGTTTTAGTCCGGTTAATGACAAATTCCTCTGGCTGGTGGATTAGGGGTGTCTTATATACCCTCAGCCACCCCCTTCCATGTTTAACAAGTAGCTGAGAACATTAAAGGAAATTGACATGCGTCTTCAAGACTTGTTACCTGACAGCTCATCATCCATTCACTTGGTAATGAGGCGCCCGGGTGCGTGTTTACAAGACGAGCAACTTTTTGTTTGCTGCCAGGATCTGTGGTTCCCCTCCGCAGCCTGACTCCCCATCCGAGGGCCAATTGTTCCAGCTATTTGGCTTACACTAATTGTTAGCCTTTCCCAGTGTAGTCCACTACACACTGGAATGGACTGCAGAGAGCTGGGCTTATTAACGACTAATGAAACAAGACATTAACATAAAACACATGTCAGGTTCACAAATGACACTTGTCCAGCTGCAATTTCTCTTCAACATGTGTTGTATTGTCTGCAGCACTTTCTCTATTGGTCACACAGGCCTACATTATAAAGACATATAAGAAATGTGTTGTATAACTTCAGATTAATGGCTTTAAAATAAATGATGATTTTAAAAGTGTAGTGTCACCCGAACACTCCAGGCTACTGCTAGAATTAATATATTGCATTTGATGAATTGTCTCAATAATAAAAGATTTTCCTAACAGCTCATTTCAGGGGCTTATACTTTCCCTGATGTAAAATACATGTTAAAAGTTAAAGTTAACATGATAAAATAAAGTATTGCCATGTACGCTTTTCTACCTCTCTGTTGACCTTATGAATTGTGAATAACAGAAAAGTGAATGAAAGTATTCATTCCATAAATGTAAGATAAGGTAAATGAAAACTTAATATTGACTTCATATTTCCTATCATGCCCAGCAGGAGAGGAAGTAAACAGGAAACTGCCTTATCTCTCTTGATCAAATGTAACTTCCTGGATTTCCTTATAATATTCATAAAATCTTTTTTTTTCATTCTTTTAAAGCTTTTACTGTCAGCACTGAATTTGTGGGACCTTGCCATATCCATACTTTTTATAGTGATTTGAATTTGCATGCTTATAACATTCCTTAAATATTTTAAACTTTAATCAGTGGGGCCGTTGAAGTTTGAGTGCACATATTGAAGATCGCTGAGTTTTCAACCAGTTTTCTGCAGGTATAGAGCAGCATTTACTTTTATTTTTTAAACTTTAAAAACGATTTTGATCTTCACACATTTTTCTGATCTTGCAGGGAGCAACCCGAGGATGACCCGCAGTGTGCGCATGCGCCGTGCGTCTTCATCCACACAGGGGAAAAAACGCTTTTCCTCGTAAATCTCCGGAGAAAAGACAGAAAAAGAGTAAAGAAATCAATGGATGTTTCCTCCACCGGCACAAAGAGAAAGCGGAGCAGCGCGGATTGATCTGAGCCCGCAGCGGACGACCTGAGCCCAGGAAGCTTCCTCTCCTTCCCCGGCTCCGGACGCCTTTTCATCCACCGTGTGCTGAAATGGTGAGTATAGCTGCAAAGTTTGCGATCGTCGCTGCACGATTCACGACAGATTAAAAGTTCACATCCACGACGCATCGGATGCAAAGAGCCCCCCTAGGTTCTGTGTGGGTTTATTAACGTCGCGTTGTGCAGAGCAGCTGCAGATCGGCGTGTTGAGATGTGAGGTTATTTGAAGTGTTTTGGTGGCTGATTGAGCTTACATGTGCTTGGCAACCCCCCCTACTCTCCATGCCTGCATTGCATTGTGCTCAGACTGCATCCACTCATTGATTTGCTCTCAGGCTTGGTGATGAAAATCAAACCCTTGGTGCTCATCAGCAGGTAAACACAGATAAACCAGCACATAACCTGGAATGATTCAATTCATATCTATTTCCCTGTGAAAACACAAATTGTTTGCATGTGATGTGTTGTGGACACACAAGGAAAACATTAATAACAAATGTGTAATTTAGCAATCCAATCATGTTTTATGTACTCGTATGTATCGAATTAGTCAACTATTATTCTTATCACGAAAGGAAACCGTCAAAAGTGGTTTGAAAGGGATGGAAACCTACTAAGAGCATCTGTATACTTAGGTAATTTTATTAGAAATAAAGTTTCCAAATATCCAACATGAACATGCAAGCTCAAGTTTACTGTTAAAAACGAATTATGTTCATGCTACATCAACAATTCTTATTGCCACTTATTCCAGGTTTAAGTGATACATCTTAAAGCTCTTGTTCTGCAGAAGTAGTTGTTGGTTTAAAGGTTAAAGGTTAAAGGTTACCCTCCCAGTTATGCAGGATATCTAGCTCTTGCTCCTATGGCTTGAATCCACTTGTTGTTATGATGAAATACTATAAACAATACTAGGTCACAGGCTCATAGGTAGGAAAAGTTTATGTGCTTTTGTCATCATTCAAATGTGCTTCTAAATTGGATGTTATCAGTGCAAATTGACTAGTTTCCCCTGTAGTCTTCCATCAATATTCATGACCATGTACCATGACATGTTCGATCTTGCCGTGTCAAGTATAAAAAGTCTTACGGTGCAGTCAGACAAAGCACGTGATGCCCTTTGATGTATTGTAGTCCGGCCTTTTGTTTGATTTATCCCGTCCAGCTGGGATCGTTCTCTCCTCTCCTTATACCACTTTACCTTCAGCTCCATCCCCGGGGGTGGGGTGGTGGGGGGGTTAGAGACAGAAACCGGGTCGTGACAACTGAGGGGCGCAGATCAAACCGTGAACGTCTCAATTAATCAACAGTGAGAGCATGAAACTCCTCGGTGAATGGACGCCCCGGATCATACATGATTGAACTGCTTATTCTCGGTTTGGGAGGGAGAGGTCGGAAACTTCACACCTACCAGGCTCTACTTTTGGCATAGATCTTGATTTATTAAGCACCATTTATACCGAGGTAGGCACGTTTGTTGGTATTTGATACACTAGAAAGGGTTTAGAGTTGCTTTGGGCAAGTTTACCCCCTAAAACCCAGAAAATGAGAAATTGGTTGATTTTAAACTCTGATTGTTTGGATCCTGATTCACAGCCTGTGCAGTGACATTGTGCCAAGTTGCTGCACAAACACCTGTTTGCAGTTGTAGTAGTTGTCCATTATGACATAATGAACATCTGTGTTCCTCTCAATGGAAATCCCATGTGCACGCCTGAGTGCGTTGGATAATTTTTACCACAAGGTGTCATCTTTGATTCTGGGACTCGAGAGAATATGTCCCTTAGATGTTCCCTTTGGGTATTCTAGATTCATTTTCTGTTTCCCTGGAGGTTTAGTGTTTGTGAATACATGTTAAAGCCACTTATATCTTTGAGGAAGGGGGAAATACAGCCATGAAAAGATCCTACTGAATCTATAAAGTTATTTTTTATAAGTAGCAGCTCGATTTCCTCCTCCCTTCATCATCCCTTCCTTTTTTAATTACTGGTACAAGGCATTCAGCAAATTGCCTTTCGGAGTGAGACAGACCACAGGCCTGAGTGGGGATTTAGCAAAGACAGGTGATATTAGCAGTATGTTACTTATTTCACTGTGGAAATATAGCAAAGAGGATCTGTCACACGTCATGTTCTTTTCATCCTCTTACTCTGACCTGTGATCTTTCTCAATTGGAAGGAAATAAAGGATTTGCACCCGTCAGAATGATTTAGATGTCACATTTACAAGATTATTTCTTCTCCAGATCGTATATAATCAGCCCTGAGAAAATCTAAATCATGTTCATGATTGCTCACGCCCTTGATTGCTTGAGTCACTCTCTGAGGTTTTGTGGTACATGGGAGGGTTCTGCTTCATGCTCGTGGTGTTGCAAGAACAAGAAGAGGCTTTGACTTGCGTTGCTGCAGGAAGGAAGGAACAGGTGTGGCAGCAGTCGATTTTTACCTCATATCTCCGAAACCACTCACCACTTTTCTAAATATGCCTAATCTGGGTCATCTTGTGAAAGACTGTTGATTGCACATAGCTTTGGAAGAAAATGTTCTCACAGGCAGCCACGGCCAGGGTAGGTGGCTGCCACGGTGGATGATGTCAGGTTTGCAAAATTTGTGATTTGTGCAAGGTTGGGTTTGCACAAGTATAATATTACCGGACGCCCTCCTGACTTTGTTCTCACCCTGAGCAGCCCACAGGATGAAATAGGACACTGGGTGCATGATAAGTTGCTCTGACCTCACAGCACACAGCCCCTCCGCAGCTGAACCTCAGGCTTAAACCGGAGTATTTGCCCAGCTGTAAGCCTGTTTGCCTCCAACATCGCATGTGTTAACCGCTAATGAATGGAGTAATTAGAGCATCGTAGTGAATTAGGCTTACGTGATGTCATCTGTGTGCAGTTGTTAGCGATCGTCAGCCCCTCGGCAGGTCTACTTTACATCAGGGCTGGCGGCTGAGGGCTAACTGTAATAAGTTCAGTAAAGTGCAGGTTTAATTTGTGTGTCAGGGTGGGACACTTGGTTCAAAGGGCTGCCGTGTGTGGGAGGCGTTGTGTTGCCAGGGGGCTCTGATAGCGATTGGACAGTGAAGTGGAGGATGAGCAAGCCGCCGCGGGTCCGCCTCCACATCCTCTTTACTCACACACGTGCACACTTCCACATGCACACACAAACACACAAACCTTAGTATACACGAGCAGCCCCGGCTTTCAAAAAAGTTAAACAAAAAAAAACGAGGGAGCATGCTGTTGTCACACATCTCAACCTCAGACGGAGAGCTGTGTCAACCCCCCCCACTCCCCTCCCACCCTTGCCTTCTCCCGCTGAGTGCCTGTCTGGGATCTGTCTTCACTGAAGGACGCGTTCATTGACTCGCGTTATTAGGACGCGTTATGATGCGAGACCGCCGCCTGCCGTAGTGCGATCAGCGGCCAGAGAGCGACAGATTACCTCACAGAGCAGATGCCGGCGAGCATGTCCGACTGAGACCAGTGCCGCTGCCTTGCTGGAGAGCTGTCATTTTGGTGTATTTTTAACCCCTCTATTCTCTCTTCCTTTTTTCTTTTTTTTTCCTCATTGCGTTCCCTCAGAGACTCAAGCACCTCTCGGATGGTGGACTGGACAGCTGAATGCCAGGTACAATTTTGATTCTTCTATATTCTCTGTTGTATGACGTGCCTCCCGCTGCAGGCTTGTGGTCGTCAGAAAGGTCATCAGCATGCCTCGGAAGGATCCAAAAGGAAATGGCACACCATGCTGATGATTTAATCTGAGACTTCAGACTGAAATGACTGAGCTGTGCAGCCTTTTTAAACTAGTGTATCTATTTTGGGATGTAAAGCCACTTTTTATTTTGAGGAGAGTTCCTCATTTGGCTTAAATATTCTGTTACAACACCAGCCATGTTTGATCGTCTCATGGCTACATTCTTCTTGGCATGTGAGGAAGTTTATCAGCTCTCATTCCTTTGTACCAAACGACCAGCGCCCGCTCGACAGGATCCCCGCGTCCCACGCCAACTCAGGGAAGGAAGCAGCTCTCTCAGGGTTTGTTTGCACACACACCAGCTTACAAATTTCAATCCGAGTGTGCAGGCGACAGGAAACAGGTTAACAAATCAGTGTAAAAATCTGCCGCAGCCGAGTTTTTCTCCCTCCAAGGAATGAGAGTTTAGGGAAAATAAAAAAAAAAATGCTGTCACTCGTCTCCGTGGTGATTCTGACAAAATAGTGTGGTCAGACGCTGGGGTTCAGAAAACTGAAAGCCACGTTATTGCAGCCTGGAAATCATAGGGGGATAAAATTGCCATCCTGAAACGAAATAAATTACAGGCAGCGTTTTAAAAATAGATTTGCGCACCGTTTTTAGCACAGCTCACTGTCAAACTGTGAAACTGTGATGAAAGCAAGAATGTGGGAGGCTAAAAGTTATTCCTGTGATTTGTGTCATATTCACACTGTGGCACAGTTTGTGTTTCTCCCTCTAGATTTGATACAAAGCGTCGCTCTTTGAGTTGTTATTCGTGCACTTTAATCTGGACTATCTGTGTGCCAGGGCAGAACCTATTCTGGGTAGTTGGATCAGATTTGGAAATTGCATCCTTGAACAATGCACCGCATGGCTTCCCTTTTCACCACAGTCTCTTTCCTAACAAGCTGTTGGGTGATTTTGTTTTGGACAAAAAAACAAACATCGGAGCCGTACGTTTACACAAACTCACAATAAGGGTTTTTGGAACAGTTGAAGGAAAAGAAAGACAGATTTTACACGGAGGAAGCGCCGAGCTAATTTCCGCACAAAGCTGATATTTAGCTCAGGATCTACCAGTGTCCTGTGGAATCACACGTGTATTCAACCCTGAACCTCATTGGCGAAATATGTGTACAGCTGCAGGGAGGAAGTTACAGAGCGTATTACTAAGCATTTCCTGTCAAGGTGTGCGTACACTTCCTCTGCCTGGGGGGGTGTGTGACCGGGTGGCATTGAAGGGATTTGCTGGTCTAGTATCCTGTGATGAGTGAGAAACTGTGGGTCATTGTGTCAAGACCGAAATAATCCGGATGCTTATTTGGAATTAAGTTGTGTTTGTGAAATCCTGAGCAGTCTTTGACGCATTCTTGCGTGTTTTGTTGTCAGATTTCTAAAGCTATACACACAGTCATTTTACGTGGTTTTTCGCAGTCAGCTGGCTTTCAGGCTTAATATTGCAAGTTCAAACAAGGAGACCAAAGTGCCCCTGGATCCAGTTTTGCCAGGAAAGCAAGTTGCATCCGTTTTGATCTTTTAGGCTAGTCCGTGTTCAAAGATCCTCTCGGGGCTACAACGTGATACCCACCTCTTGAACCCCTGCATCTCTTGTGAATGAAGAGCCGTCTGCATCCTTCCTCGGGGCCACCAGCAGATGCATCCTGCAGCTGCATGCTTCTTCCTGTCTGCACTCGGGCCCTTTTGTCTGAAGACGTTCCTATACTGCAAAGTTGGGACACTGGCTGAATTTAAATGGGGCAGCACTGAATGGAGCAAAGCTGGTAGGCTGGCAGGAGGTTCCAGTTTCCATGGTTTTATTTTGTCGAAACTGTTCCATCCGTGGATTTCAATATTAGTGGCCGCTGGTTAACTTTGACCAGCTGTTCACGGGGTCATAGACAAGGTTTCAACACTGCTGCATCTTGTTTTCGCAAGTTTGTCTAGTCGTTTCATTGGCCCCTCGTGCAGGGCGACACTACTCTGAGTAACGTGAGGGATAAACAGCCTCTCTAATGAGTTGTCGCGATTGGCTCTCCAGGAGGATGTTTATGACTGAGGGCTATTTCTACTCAGGCCTCCGCCCCGGCTGCCCACGCTGATGCTGAACACCGCCTGGCTGACCAGCTGGGCGTGCATGTAGCAGGTACTTCTTGGCCTTATGGTCTCACAGCTGATGTGACAGGCTTTAGGGTAGACACAGTAGGGTTTCTGATATATGCCTTTCAGTGAGAAAGCGGGACTATTTATGACCTCAGTCAAACTGAAGTTTCTGTCAGGAAGTGTCAGTTAGCCTCATGTAACCCTCAATCGTTCCATAGAAGAACTACTTTACATTGGATATAAGTTCTGGCATGTGGACGTCATCAGTGTCTTATAATCTTATAATCTGTCATCAGTGTCTTATAACCTTCAACTGAACCACATAGGAACATGCATATTATCATGCATGACTGTGGTGGGGGGCGAAGGGAACCTACTGATTAAATGTTCTTAAAGTGACAGGGAACAAAGATAGTTTGCTAGGAAGTCAAGAAAACACAGTACACATCTAATATCTTTTTTAAATAATGCAATGCTTTGTTTCAATGTCTTTCTATGCAATGATTTAACAGGCTAAAATAAAAATAGCAAACTTATTTACTGTTTGACAATCGATTACTTTCATTTAAGTGTTTTTGTTCCACTACAATGTTGAACGCATGTACAAAACAATTCATCCCGCACTTAGAGCGGAGGAGTTGGAATTTATGGGGCAACCAGCCATCGACATGCTTTGCCCTCCCTTTGGGGGGGGGGGGAACTGGGGACACAGTGTATGTTTTGAACTGTTACATTATTCGTTTCAACTAAATCGAAATGAATTTTAAGAGCACCCTCTGCTGGACCGCACGGCAAACGTCTTTAAATGCTTTGATGCACTTCTCGATTTCAATCAGGTCGTTACAGTTTCGAATACTTAAGTTTGTCCCACATTCAAATAGCAGTTCAAATTTCACATAAAAAAACCAGTGACATCCTGACCGTACAGTATTACAGTCAACTGTGTGGTCTTTGTGCACAGCCTGTCCTCGTGAAAGAGAGCTGAACTTTTGCCATCTGGCTGCCAGATGTACCACTGCTTCCCCCGGTCCCCTCAGTGGAGACTCCAGTCTGCCTCATGAATCGACTCCCCAACATCAGACGGGAGATAAGACGGGGGACGAGGAGGACGTGGCCCGAGAGCTCTCGGAAGAAGCCTTTGCCCAACTGTGCCAAGCGGCCGAGCGCTTTGAGCTCCCACGAGGGGTGTTTCCCACTAAGCGGGGGTGGGCACGGGGATTCAGAAAGGGAAGATTTCTCTTTGGATCGGATGCCAAGTTCTCACACTCTTTCTCGACCATGGCGGACAACAAGCAGCGGAGAAAAGGGTCTGCGAGCTCAGACCGCTCCACATTGCACACGTAAGATGTCCGAGTTTGGTGGATTGTCGCTGGCGTGTAGGTTTCTGTTGTTTTTCTTGTGGTAGTCACAGAAAGGATGGAAAGGGAGATGCTTTTGGAATGTGGTGAGGACTCAAATAGATCTGGGCGGCTGGGGCACAGTATTCTTGAAAACTTTCCTTTTATGGAAGTTTTATTACTGGGTAGAGACTGAACTTCTTTTTTACTTTCGGGTCTTTTTTCTCTGCATTTATGTGATTATGTGATGTGTAGCAAGCTTTAAAAGCAGGTTTTTTAGAAAGCTCAGCAGACAGATTAAATGGAGAAACTGAATATCTTCTAGTCTGACCCTTGATAAGAGAATCAATACAATGTTGACCTGCCCACTCAGCGCCAGGCGCAACAAAGACGAGAGTAGCGATGACTCATTCGTCTCCTCTCCCTCTCCACCGAGCCTCTCTCCCCAATCGCAGTCCGTTCGGTTCAAAGCTGCAGATCACACGGAGCTGCTGTCGCTCGGCTGTGTCACATGAAGTAGATATTGATGTGGGATTGATTCTTTGCTCTTGGACGACACTTGGCAGCTCGAGTTTGACAGTGTGTGCAGCTATGATTTTGTCTATGGTGACATACTGTGCTTTATAAGGGAAGGGTGTATTTTTGATGGGATTGTGCCCTCAGACGCTGCGGGATCCTGATCGGCCGCATGTTGTGAGTGATGTCGAGGAGCAGTGTTGTTCCTGAGCTTGTCGGAAGACGGGTTTGTTTATCTGCAGAGCTCCCTGCGAGGCTCCTTGTTTATTCAAAGAGGAGGAGGGTTGCTCCAGACATGCGGCTGGCTCGCGTGGGGGTCTGAGTGCTCCGTATCAAGTTTGAGGATTTGAATATAAATACTGTCACACAATCTGAATCAAAAATATTCTTTTTGATATTTGTTTCCAGTAAATTCTAAAAATGTATCGCAAGGCTCTTTAGTAGAGGTACAGAAAGCGCCCATTTCCTTTGTTTTGCTTTTGCAAGTAGTTAATCCAACGTGTTAAGCCACTTTCAGACATGAAATCTGGAAAATATCGGAGAACGTAGCAGGAGATTGTCAGATACGTTCAAAACAACAGGGAAATCTCTGGAACCTCCAGGCAAGGGGTGGTGTCTGGGTAGAGCGTTCAGGATGCTGCAGAATCCACATGTTTTTGTTTACATGTGACATTTGCGTTGTCTGGATCATTTCTGGAGATAATGTAGAGTTCAATGCATGTCTGAAAACAGCTTTTCACATGATACAAATGTTTACCTTACGATGGGTTGACATAAAAGGTGAGAGTGAAACAATAATAATAATAATAATAAATTTTATTTATAAGGCGCCTTTCAGGGCACTCAAGGTCGCCGTACAACAGTCAGCAATACAGTCAGTTTCAAAAGTTTTAAAATGCACAAAGCAGAGCAGCAGCAGAACATCAACGTCAGCACACAGTAACATTAAGAGTTATATGCCTGCTTAAATAGGTGAGTTTTGATGGTAGATTTAAAAAGATCAATTGAAGTACGTATCCTCTGGGGACCATGACCCTGTAGTTTTTCAATAAGAACCCAGAAAACCAAAGAATAGTCAGAGTCGATCATTATGTTTCACCATCTAGATTCAATAAGTCTGTTCAAAAATCACTTCTAAAATACTTCAGCTGTAACCAAAATACACATACAAATATAGATATCAGTATATTTTTTTTAATCCAGTGAGGAAGTGGGGTTCACTTGGTTATATTGTCCCTCCTCAAATATTCTGTGTGTGTTGCCGCCGTGTGCCGGCCTTTCTGCATGTGTGTCCGAGTGTGTTTGCTTCCTGTTTCTGAGTCCGCCGCGATGTCATTCACAGCTGCTTGTGGAGCATGGGTACAAC
Organism: Limanda limanda; assembly: GCF_963576545.1. Taxonomy (NCBI): domain Eukaryota; kingdom Metazoa; phylum Chordata; class Actinopteri; order Pleuronectiformes; family Pleuronectidae; genus Limanda; species Limanda limanda. The sequence continues at coordinate 8,952,091 of NC_083656.1, read as the reverse complement.
TGCCAGTGCCGCACCGCAGCCAGTGTCCGCAGCGTCGCTACTGGAGAGTGTCCACGGCAACGGGATGGCCGACAGCAGGCAGTCTCTTACCATGAGCCCCTTTCAGACAGTCAACATCCACAACAACAAGGCCAAGTCCATTATCACCAACAAAGTCGCACCTGTCGTCATCACGTAAGTCCCTCCTCGAATCCGCGTTCTCACAATTGGGTGTTAATCTCCTTTGATCACTGCGGTGATCGGGACCTCCCCCCCATCCTCCGCTCCGAGTGTTTGCCCCTGTTATCATCTCATTTGTCAATCCAGGCCGGGCAAATACTGGCTGATAATTGAATTGACCTCTTTTCACCTCCCAGACCTGCTGTGTTGTTCCCTTTTTTTAACAGGTATAATTGCAGACAGGAGTTCCAGATTCACGATGAAATCCTCAAGACCTACTACAAACTCGGGCGGATATCAGAAACCATGCCCGAGCACTACCTGGTGCAGGTAGGAACAGCCCTCCCAAGAAAAAGCACTGTCGTGAAAAGGAGCGGAATCGTCTCACCTGTCTTTCTGTCGGCCCCCTTTTCACGTTCCCGTGTCAAAGTTGCAGAACGGTGCAGGAACATTGTCATGCGTCGCTTTATGACGTGGCGCAGACGCTGGAACGGGACTCGTTGTCACCCTCCTATCGGGGGCTTTGAAGTGCTCTGCCACCTCGTCTGCTGTGGCCGGTCCAGCAGGCAGTGTTAACACACAGCTTCTGTTTACATGTGTGGACTGGGCCGTTGTTTCACCGCCAGCCAGGCTGCATTCACACCACACCTTTTTTAGTTTTAAAAACACATCGCTGGTGCTATGTTTGCGTCTGCAGTCTACGCTTAAAAGCCCCAAAAATCAGAGAAGCTTGGAAACGCTGCGGTTTTGGTTTGAAAACACCAGAGCTGTGTTGTAGTCTGGAAGTGGAATGTCACTTCTTACCCACTGTGAGTCCTGAACATGTCAAACGATCACTTTACGTAACAGTTCCACCTTGTCGTTGATCCGAGAAGCGAAACCACTCGTCTTACATTTTCAACGCTGTGTTTCTCCTTCATATTTTCTGTAACCAAGCAACCAATTGCAGAGTAAACCATCTTCTTTCCAATCATGTGTTTTCAAGTGTGGGATCATTGATGGAGATTATTATTCATCCAGAGCTAAAGCGCCTGTATGGATGGAGATGTTTTAGTTTCACAAACGTTTATGTCCACATAGAGGCAGATGAATTTGAAGACCCATCTCGTCCCGTCTGTTTTGGCCTTCCGTCCTCCCTCTCCTGAAAACTAAAATGATTTATCTACCACATGTTTTGAATGTGAATCTGCTTATTGAAACGGAACTTAAGAATTCTAAATGTGTTTTTGTTTAACCAGCATGGAGCCAGTTGTAACTATACCCGTGTTATTAACGTCCACCCCTTGATAAGCATAATCAAGCCGTTACCACTACAATAGAAATTGTCTAAATCTGCTCTACTGACACACAATTCAACGGATCCTTTGCAGATGGAGGTGACAGAGCAGAGATTAAATCTGTTGAGTCAACAGAGTAACCAGACTGTATCCGCGTTGTTGTTTGTCGACAGGAACAGGACAAAGAAGAGATTTAGACTTTTTGTAATTGAGTTTGGGGAAATAAAAGAATAAAAAAATAATTAAAGAAATGATTTAAATTCAGCTAAAAAACTTAAATCAACATGTGAAAATAAATCCAATTCACACCCCCCCCTTAGTGTTGAGATATTTGCTCTGGAGAGTTTACAAATGCTAATGAATGCTCGAGGGGATTTTAGAGGATTGCTTGGGACAGGGTCATGCTCTGAAAATGAATTAAGGTTCTTTGCCTTCCAGGGGGAGTACTTCATGGTCCAGGACGTGTACAGCAAAGCAGATGTCCTGAACACCACGGGCAGCTATGGGGCGCCCAACTTCCGCAAAGTCAAGGGATCCTACCCTCTGTACGGGATGGGTCAGCCGAGCCTGAACGGCTTCAAACAGGTCCTCCAGAGGCTCCAGGTGCAAGGACACGAGGTCACTGGGATTTTCTTTTTATGCACATACGTAACCCAGAAACTCCACTAAAGCTGGCATGAATGGATGATAGGTTTACTGGTAGATAGTGTGTTTCCCTGTGTCTGAGTCGCTCTGCCTGGGCTCTCTCTCTAGCCCTGTTGTCAGTAAATATTTGAGGAGTCAAGTGCTCAGCGGAGGCTGCGGCTGAATTGTAGAACTGAGCAAACAGAAAGTTGTGGTCATGTGTGCCAGTGGAAAAATAATCTCTCGTCTTTGCTTACAGCAGCGAGAAACTGACCGTAATTGAAAAGAAATTGACAAAATTATACGTGAGGCCTCTTGAAAACTCCTTACTCATGTGCTGCATGTCATATGACAGAAGATTGTTTCCAGTTGCTCTTGGAAGCGATCGGACGAAGGGCAGCAAGCGTTAGCTCTTAAACCTTAAAGCTTTTAAACCTTTCATTTGATGCCTATCTTGCTGTTCTTTTGCAAACAGGAGGTTATATTCTTCTGTGTACGAGAGGAGCCGGTGGTTTTCCTGCACAAGGATGACGACTTTGTGCCGTACACCCCCAGGAGGAAGGAAAACCTCCATGAGAACCTACACGGCCTGAAAAAGGAGGTGCTGGTGGAGAGCCTGGAGCTCACCGTCAGGAAGGAGGTGACGAAAGCGCACGCTCACTCACCATCTGCCCGTGTTTTTGTTTGGTACCACAGAAATGAATGTAGCCGTGTTTAAACACTTCCCACTTCCTCCGCAGCTCCACGACTTCGCCATGCTCAACGAAAACACCTTCTCCGTCTACAATGACATCGAGTTCTTCAAAGACGAGCCCCAGAAGATCTCCATCACGTGTGAGGAGGACATCCATGTGACAGAGGAGGTCTATAAGAGGCCCATGTTCACCATGCCGGCCTACAGGTTGTTTGCATTGCTCCTTTATTACCTCCTCTCTCATCGGCTCAGACAGAATCATAGCTGAATGCCGCAGAATATGCAGGGCGGGTTATAAATAGTGGCGGTTGCCGTGTTTTTTTTTTTGTGCAGTGAGGGGTGTGTTAAAACTAAAGCTGACAGCATCCTGTTTGCAATCAGATCAGCAGACGGCTTTATTGAGACGTCTTAGGCTGCTCGCAATGTTTCCAGAGCAGGAGGATAGATTATTCCCTGAGGAGACTGAAGCCTCATCACAGACACTTTTAAAGTTTTGCAGCAGAAGCGAAAGCAGCAGGATGTTTTATTATAGTATGGGAAGTGTAGGTGGTGGATGTTTTTAAAGGTGCATATAACATGTCATGTCATGATTTGGCTCTTTCCCATCATCCCTTGTGGGTCGCTGGACGAGGTTACTATCGGAGACTTGGGGAAATTAGTAAACAAAGCATGAGGGGGCTCAGCTGTCCAGTCTTATTTTAAGTCAAATGTTTACTTGCAGTGTATCTTGATGGTCTTGACCCACATTTAGGACGATATTGACACAACACAGACACAGGCTTGACCCTTGGTGACCATCTGTTGTCTTGCAGGTACTACAGATTACCTTTACCGACGGAGGGAGCGCCGCTGGAAGAAGACTTCGATGCATTTGTTAACATTCTCAGGGTAAGCTCGCGTAAAAGTGTCAATCACCGCACAGGTCCGCCGATTAAATGAACCTTTTTTGGTCGTGCTGTTCTTGATGTGTCGTTAAAAGTTATTAATGTTAGGAATATGGCCCGGGGGTGCATCTGGACTTTCTCACCAGAGAGAAGCTCGTAGAATTTGTCTTTTTCTTTGAATGCATTAAGCCTCGATCCCGTCCTGCCTGTGCTAACAATCTGATAAGTGTGATAGCTATTTGAAATAAAAGTGGCAGAGAACCTGCAGCTTGTGCTCAGCTTCACGTCCGCTCCTTGGTCATCCGCTCAGTCTGGTTTCCGTCCTGCCCTTCACTCACACAGGATGTTCTTTCCCTGTGTTTTGCCCTTTTTTGGAGTGACTTGCAGCAGCCGGTCCAGTTCCCTGTGGTTGGAAAGAAGCTTGCGTTTCCCTTTTTTTAACAACAGTGTTTGGATCAGAGCATTTGCTAAGGCCTGTGAGACCCTTTCTCTCACTCATGCAATATTTCTCACGTGACATTTTCCTCCTTATTGAAAGATCCCACACTTCCCAATTCTCTTAGTCAAACTTGCTTTAAAAATCTCATTTCTCATCTCATATTTCCAAAATTATAAACCCTGTGACCCACTAAAACTGATTTCTGTCATGCAAGTAAAGCCCCATGTCCAATGAGTTAAATATCCCACTAACAGCCGCTAACATCTGGCTTTTGTCTGCAACTGTAATGGATACAATCGGCATTCACGCCCGAGTCAGATTACTCTGCAGTAGTAGTAGGTTTTAATAGATTCTGATCGGCAGTGATAGAAACAAAGCACCGCGGACAACAAAGTGAGAGAGCGCCTCAGTTTATAGAGCGATAGTGACGTCTTACATGATGCACCGGGGAGAAAACAACTGAAAGTCAAACTCCTCTACTGGCAATACCTGCTGAGTTTGGTGTAAATGTCAATATTTCTCATTTGCTTACTGCTGAGCACGACTGATGCTCGATCCTCCACATGTGCTCCTGTTTTCCAGGAGAGTCCCAGCTTGTCCCTGGGCCACGATGCGTCCCGGCCGCTGCCGGCGCTGCTCTTCAGCTGCCAGGTGGGCGTCGGCCGCACCAACCTCGCCATGATCCTGGGCACCCTGGTCATGAATCGCCTGAGGGGGGATTCACAGCCGCCGTCTCAGTAAGAACTCTGCTTCTGACGCATCTGGAAAACTGGGAGAATGACCTCATCACAAATGTTATAATAGTCTCGTGGTGGAGCTAAGAAACTGGTTTCTTTGTGAATTATTTTCTTCTGGATGTCGGGTGAGATTGGAGTTGACCATGTTTGGTTTGTTTTGCAGGGTTGAGGAGGCAGCAGCTTCAGAGCCTAAACCACTTTTCCAGGTCATCCAGTCTCTGATCAACAAGCTGCCGAATGGACAGCAGGTCATGGAAGAGGTAAAGCAGATTACTGACACCATCATAACATCTGGTTTAAGACAAATATGTTATTATTATTATCTGCAAGATCATTTAAGTATTTTTATTGCATACGTTCTTACAAGGTCAAATTTTAATGTCTTGTTTGGATCTGACAGGTTGACCAGGCTATCGCCCTGTGTTCAGAAATGCACAACATAAAAGAAGCGATACATGAGAACAAGAGCAAGCTGGAAGGGATCGGAGAAGATTATCAAATACAGGTAACTGTGATGATGATGTGCTGGCTTGCGATTTCTAAAGTCTTCTTCTTCTCCGTTAATGCTCTGCTAATTAAAGTACGACTGAGACTAAGTCTAATGATGCGTACAAAGTTCTTTTCAAAGTGGGCTCTCAATCTGAGGGAGCACTTGATTACCAGAGTTGAATTTTTGACAGAGCGTCCTCAATGGGATCTTAAACGCAGATTTAGTTGAGCTGCTTCACTGGAGAAATAAAGAAAAAACAATGGGTTGTTACCGTGGGCGCACAGTGAAACTTGTTTTTCTTTCTTAGGGAAGCAGCACCAAAGACTACTTTCTCAACCGCACCATGCAGAGCTTGGAGCGCTACTTCTACTTGATTGTGTTTAACGCGTACCTTCACGAACAGGTGACGTGTGAATATCTTTACTGAAGCAAATTCAAAATCGCCGGTGATTGGAAGACTTGAAATAAACGTTTTATTTGTGCTGTTGCATTTTGCAGTATCCTCTTGCCTTTGTGTCCAACTTCAGCCAGTGGATGTGCTGCCATGCGTGGCTGTACAGGCTGCTGGCCCGCATGGACCTGTCGGAGCTGTCGGCACCGGCGGAGCTGGTCACCAGGGGAGCCCGCGTCCTGGTGAGGAGGAATGATTCTGTAAATTATATCTGTGTCTGTAATTAGAAACCAAAACCATGTCATGCAGGATACGGATTTAATGTATGTAAACAAATGCTACTGCTGATGTGTCTCTTACCGATAAAGCTTGCTACTCAATGTGCATGTGCATTCTCTAAGATCAGTCATCATCTTCTCACACAATCACGTAATCCTGTAAACCTTCAGTGTCTCATATAGGCCATGTGTGTGATATGCGTGTGCACAGGTTGCTGATGAGTACTTGGCTCCTGACGTGCTCAGCACGGTGAAGGAGATGAAGGCGGTCAACTTCAGACGAGTGCCCAAGATGCCTGTTTATGGAGTCGCTCAGCCGACATCAGAGGTGCAGCATTGCATGAATACCAAAGACAAAATGTTCCCTTAATCATATGAAACCCAAACATAATCTTGAATGATTAAAGGGAAGTCTTCCATATAGAGAGGTTGCATTTCTTGTAAGTACTAAGAAGGAGAACAAATATTAAATGAAATTAGTGAAAGAAAGAAGATGCACATATCCAACATCACAGAAAATGCTATCTCTAATTTTAATCCCCCCCAGAATACTTCCGTCCCTGCTTGCATTTATATTCGTGACAGTACTTCCTCCTCCCCATCGTCTTATTTTAAAACTTGCTGTGCTCAGGCCACCGGAGCCGTTTTGGCCCATCTGACGGATGAGAAGAGGAAGCACAGCCACGTGCTGTGGGTGAACCTGCAGGAGGAGCTGGTGTTGGAAGGAAACGGTCAGACCTTCACACCCAGGGAGCCCTCGTGCCTGGACCAGCACATTCCTATCCCATCATCTGACCCACAGCTAATAGAGGTAAAGTGGGAATGATTCTCTTTAGATGTTTTCAGAGCGCTTACAATCAGATTAATGATATAGAGAGCGCTTGGGAAAGTCACTGGTTTTTACACTAGATTTGCCCCAGCTGACGTGAGAGTGCTCTTGTCCCCTCCTGGCACGTAGAAACTGGAGACGTCTCTGAAGGAGTCGGTCCTGCGAGCTCAGAAGTGGCTGGAGGTGACGCTGGAGCAGGACAAACAGATGAAGATGTTTAAAAGCTGCATGACGGTCCAGGAGATCTTCAACCAGCAGAAGAGCTCCCACCAGGGCCTTGTCTACAAACGCATCCCTCTGCCGGAGTGCAGCGCGCCCAGGGAGGAGGTAATGACCTGAGCAGATGCATTAACACGATTATACTCACAAACATACAAGCGTGATGTGCCGAAGTAGTGTCTCAGTTCCCTGGGACCTGAGAGTAAGAGGGACATTAATATAAACCTTGTGCGCCCTCTGGTGGTTAAGACTGTTACTGTCATTCTCATAAGCAAATCTAATATTTAAATACACTTTTTCTCAACCATCACAGTTGTATTTTATATATTTTGTTATCATTCATTAATATAACAGATGTCAATTGGAATCTTTCCCTCAATCAGTGGTAAAGTTATTATATTTTACTTTATGCAATGTATAAAGAAGAATATGATTAAACAAGACATTGACATGTTATATCATCGGTTGATTTCCTTATGAAACACATACATGTAGGTCGAATTAAGACGTGTTGTTGTGCAGTCTGTGTGTTTGTTTTTGTGTTTGATTTCCAACGCGTGTGTTCTTGTTCTCAGGATTTCGATAGGCTGCTGGATGCCATGAAGAGCTCCTTGGCTGAAGACACCCGCTCAGCCTTCGTTTTTAACTGCTCCAACGGCAAAGGCAGGACCACAACCGCCATGGTCATCTCTGTTCTGACCCTCTGGCATTTTAATGTAAGAAGCTTCCTTCTGCATGTTCATTCAAGAGCCTGTCATTGTATTTTGATACAGTTTCACCTGAAATCTCAATGAGGCTTTTATCATCTAAAATAACCTTCAAACTTGTGACTTTCTCTTGCAGGGTTTCCCAGAGTTTGCAGAAGACGAGATTGTTAGTGTTCCGGATGCCAAGTACACGAAAGGAGAATTCGAGGTATGTATCCTTGAAGCAATCGAACCTTAACCCTCTCCAGCTTGCAAAGATAAAATAGTCTTGTGTAAACCCATATTCAGAAGAATTGCAATTTACTACCATCGCTGCTGCTAACTGAAAAGTTAAGCCGGGTGTTTAGAGCTGCAATAAAAAGTCAGTTAATCAAACAGTCAGTCAAAAGCATATAAATCTGCTATTATATAGATTCTTGAATCATTATGGTTTGTATTAGTAATTTTGAAGCAAGAAAATACACTTTTATACTTAACTGAACATCTTTGGGTTTTGAATAGAGGGTCATAAAAACAAGACATTCGAAGACAGTTGGATATTATACTTAAAATGATACGTTAATTGATTATCAAAACTATGATTAGTTACTTCTGTCTGTCTGCCTGTTGTTTTCATCTGTGGACTCATCTTCTGTTGAGTTTTTATTGCCTGTGTGAGACGTCACTTAACAACCCAAACAGCTCCCACTGGTTGTATAAGAACGTCACCAAGTACCACTTATTTCTGTTTGTACTGAAGTGTTTTCTGTCTGCAATGTGCGCATTCAGATTTATGCGACAATGCACATGATACGACTTTGTGCTAAAGGATTATGTGTAGTCCTGGTTAGCTTCCTGACCTCTGACTCTGCACCTGTGATCGAAAGCGTGGACACAACCAAACCAGAAACCAAAGCTTTTCTCCTCTGCTCTGAAAAGCGGCTGTGAATTTACTCCGCTGGGGGTTTGTTCCTTTCTCGATTCAGAATTGTGACATTGAATCAGTGGTTGGAACCTGCTGGCTGTGTCCGCCGCACTGTAAACACGGACAGACAGAAAGAGACACACAAGACCACATGCCACTCACAGCGGCGCAGCCACCGCAGTTTCTGGGATACAAAGAGCGGTCGCCACGGAAACCTCGTGCGGCACCAGTTTCTTCGAGGAAATGTTATGTTGCTGTTCCCGTTGCCTTATCTGCGAGAAAAATGTGCCACAGCCTCCCTCTGTGCCACTGTGTTGTTACATAATCCTCCCTCCCGGTGTGACACAGACGGAGGAAGCATCTTCTGTTGAAGTGCACCTATATAAAGCTCCTACAGGAAATGTATAGATAGAGCATATGGGCGCAACATGCAAAAACCCATAAATGACATTATCCTTTTGTATGTTTTTGTAAAAAATCCATAAAGGGCCTAGTTTATCTCGGTGAATTTGGTGTAAAGAAACCATTTTAAGAAAGAAAGCATGAAATAGTTATAATGTAGCGTACATTTAGTTGCTCTGTAAAGTTCGTCCCAGTATTACAACGCATGTCAAAAAGTAGCTGAAGAGATCTGAAAGGCAGCGATCTTCTTGTCAGCACAGAACCATAATCAAAAAGTTTCACAAAGATGGATGTCTGACGTTGGCCTGATCGTTTTAATTAGCTCTCATCGTCATACGGCTTCATTCTGATGGTACATAATCCAATAAAATAACAATTCCGGGCAGGAAAGTTGGATTTCTTTACACGCAAACTCAACTGCAAGTCATATTGTATAGAAAGATTATGGATTATTCACTGAAAGGCTCAAGATCTTGTCTTCAAGATCAGAAATAAACTGTGTCTATCAGCAAATATCTGTACTTTTTAGTCCACTACATTTCCCCCATGAATTTTGTTACATGTACACATTGTTTTTTAAATTGAGATCTGATCAATAACATAAGGTGAATTGGTTCATTGATACAATCAGAGCGGGCAGTTGATATTAGACCCTGATATTAATATGATATCAGATAATCTGCAGCATTCCTTATTAATATGAATGTGTGTGCATTATTCTTGTATTAAACAGAATGTATAGTAGGCACAATTAATGATGTAGTAGACTAATGCATTAGGGGAGTAGGCTACATTATTCAACTTTGCAAATACTTTTTATTTTAAAACTTTGAGTCTATTTTTTGGTACTTTTACAGAAGTGAAATGTTCTAGTTCTTCCTTCACCCCTGCTGTGTTGTGAGAAGTTGGCAACCTCTATCAGCTGAAGGGGGCGGTTCTGTGACAGAAAGAGCAGAGCAGCTGCTAAATTAACCTTGTGTTGAACCCAATGCCATTCATTTTCAAAAGTTTGTACATGTGAGGAAAGTATAATGGGGCTGCACCTGCCTCTCCATCTGCTCAATTAAAATAGGATTCCTCCAATTTAAACGCGGATTTCTTTGTGCTTCCGCAGTCTTGTCACAGCTATGCAAACATAGCTTGAAACTTTTGGCCTTTCCCTTCTGTCCAGGTCGTGATGCAGCTGGTTCGCCTGCTGCCCGACGGCCACAGGATGAAGAGGGAGGTGGACACGGCCCTGGACTCCGTCAGCGAGACCATGACCCCCATGCACTACCATCTGCGAGAGATCATCATCTGCACATACAGACAGGTATGTCTCTGCGTCCCTGTGCTCTTCAACACCCAGTCTCTAGTATAGAGGGAAACAAAATGGAAAACCAAAAAGGAAGGATGTACAGTTGTTTCAGGAAGAGTTTAGGGGGCTGCTGAAGAATTTAATTTACTTATAAATGAGAAACTCACAGTCCAGAAGAATATTCTGAATTTGTTTTGAATAAATATTGCAAAACAAGGAGAAACAAAGCGAAAAATTCTCACTGCATCTCTGAATATTTTTTTCTCTCGCGGTTTAATTAAACATCAAATCATAAAGGCCACAAACAAATGCTGCTTTCTTATGAATCTCCCGACTTCATGCTGGGACCAAATCAGTGCATTATCATGGACTCGGGTGCAGTTCCTCCCGGACCCCATAGATGGCGACAAAACGTTTGTCAATGCCTTCTCCCAGCCAGCCACAGCGGACCCTGAACGAGGGGGGGGGGGGGGGGGGCTTTGCTGTGTAGGCAGGAGCTGCAGAGTGTGGAAAAACGCTTGTGGTGCAACATACGTTATCTCTAGAACTCAATGAAATTCCTCTGGGTTTAAATGGAAAAGAGCGAAAGAAAAAAAAAAGGGGGGGGTGGGATGGCGGCTGTGAGTACTGGTGTGATTTCACGGCTCTGTTAAAGTTTCATTATTTTGTGCTTTTGGTCCAAGTATTAAGTAACATTTCATATCAGTGGCAGCTGTTTTGTTTGTCACATGGATTGGGTGTTTCGGTGATGAGCTGAGTTTCCCTTCATTAAATGTGCTGTAAGGACGAAGTGCAGAAATGGAGAGACAAGGTATTTGTGGGAAAAGGGGATGAAAAGCAGCTACACCTTCATCTTTTTGAAAGCTGTTCCTGGTAGTCCAAAGACCCAAAGAGAACAAAAGAAGTTGGTGGTGGCGTTTCCGTCTCTGGACAAGGTCTCTCCTGATGCCGTGGCCTCTGCTGGACCGCGGCTCTGTTTTAGCCATTTGTAATGCAGACTGTAATCATTGTGCCTCTGTGCACCGTCAGCCGTTCTCAGCGTGCTGGAGGCACCCGGTCCTGTCTCCACCGTATCAATGGGCCTCATTGTCCCAGGCACTCTGTCTTTCCCCTATACGCTCCCTCCGTCTGTCACTTTCTGGTGCCAGGCTCGGGGGGAAAGACCCGCCACCAGATCCCCGTTCACGTCGCCTCTAATGTAGTTTGATTTCCAGTTTTATGCATATACCTTTTATTTTACACACGTTCATGTTTAAATATTGTGAGGTGAAGTGAGGAGAAACAGACCTCAACCGGTCCCAGGGTTGAAGAAGATGGTTTTGGTTCCGAGTTTGTTCCTTTGAGCTCCGCCAAGGAGGTTACGTCTTCATCTGCGTTTGTTTGTTGGTTTGTCTGTTATTTAGCAGCATTACACAACGACTGCTGGAGGGATTTCCACACAGCTCGGTGGAAGGATGTGTTCCGGGTCAGGGAAGAACCCATTACCTCTCCTTGCTGATTATTAACATTCTTAAACATTACAAGATATTGTGTTTTGGGACATTTTCCCTTACTTCCCGGGGTTATTATTTAGGTAATAATAATAATATAGTAATATTTAGGTATAAGAAGGTTAATTTGTGTACAATTTGCTGAAGCTTAATTGAAAATAAGTAGAGTGTTGAGCAGCGGATAGAGGCATTGAAAGTTAACCACATGGTGAGAGCAAGCTGGCCGTCATGGATGTAAAGGATGCATGGTTAAAATAATTTAAAAGGAAAAATTGCAGTTAACGTGTTTAACCTGGGGTAGACAGTTTGTTACTCTACAAGTCACTTGAAGCTGCTGAGATCTGTGATCGAAGCGACAAAAGATGTTTGACACTGAAAGAAAAACACGAGCAGGCACACAACGATACACATTTTAAACTAATTCCCAAGTTAAGACAAGATTGCAAGAAAAATCACATTATTACTCAAACTTTCTGTCTAACACATCCAAGTTTTTTATTTTTGTTCTATTCAATTTTGGCGAGTAGTCAATCTTGACAGCCAAACTTCGCCCACTAGTTATTCTTGCCCAAAGTCCTCTTCATCAGAAGTTGCAAAACTGATTTAATTAATGCCACAGTCTACTTTGTGATCATACAGCGTTGTCATAACCAGTAGACGTTCTGACCCAAATCTCCAAAGAACAGGACCCGGATTGTAATAACCCACAATGATCTGTTAACCCAGCCATAGCAGACCTCAGGTTGGTACTGAGATTCCCTCTCAGCCTCTCCCCCCCCCCCCGAACCAGCAGGCCAGGTGATAAACAGTGCCAGATGTTGCTGGAGCCCGGCAGGCAGCAGCGGATGAGAGGTGGGAGAAAAGTGGGGTGAGAAGAGGGGGGAAAAAACCTCACCCCCACTCTCTCTTGCTCCCTCTCCCTTCTCATAGCCATCCCCCCTCTTCCACAGCGCCCTCCCCCCTCTCTGACAGTGGTTGGAAAATGTGTCTTTGATAGAGAAAAAAAAATATATTTACTCTGGGACCCTAACCGTCCGCCAGCTCTCAGAGGGGCCTGGGAAGGGAGGGAGGTGGGGTTTTTGAAGGGGTGCAGGGGAGGGGGCTCTTCTTCTTCTTCTTCTTCTTGAAGGGCCTGTAAATCCCTGCTGCCGACCAGGCGTGACCCCACGTTGCAGATGCATCTTCCGACTTCGGGGCCAGCGTTGGTAGAGAGCCTTCTTCCTTCGCCACATCCTCCTCTGCACATAGCTGCGGGGGCCTTTCTTTCCATCCGTGTGAGGTAGAAAGTCCACCCAGGCAATCTGTGCACACCGGCGTTTACTTTGTGTGTTTACATGCTGCATTTACGTAACACATGCTGGATTGCTTTGAAAAATGTAAAGATTTGGACTCGAGCAGGGAATCTGGTTAGGCAAGATACCACTCTGTTTGTTTCCCTTTCTATCATCCACCTACATCCCTCTCACTTCTATTCATCATATCCAATATCCACAAGCACTTACATGTCTTTGCCTGTGCAGTATGTCACTTTGCTCGAGCCTGCCGAGTGTGAACCTCCAGACCACCAGGCCGAGGATTGCACAGCCTCGTTTGATTTATCCGGTGGAGGCTGCTTACCCAGAGACGTCTCCCGGCGCCGACAGATAACGTGACTTTTGAAGTTCACTGGCTTCCCGCCTGTCCATCAGGACGTGGGTTAAAGCAAGGAGAGCGGAGGTGGAGTAATCAAATCTCCTCCCGTCGGGCGAGAGCTCGTGGGATTTTTTTAATTTTTTTTTTGTGCTTCTTTTAATTGATGCTTTTCTTCACCCAGGCGGTGAGAGAACTGAAATGCATGTGGCGAGAGGGAGCCATCACGCTGTGTTTGTGCGTGTGTGTGTGTGTCCAAAGAAAGGCCCTCATGGTTTGGACGGGGCAGTGGAAAAATATTTTTAGAAAGGGGAGAATGCTGTGAGCAGGTTTTCCTGAGGAAAAGGTAGTAGAGGTCTATAGGGAAGAAGAAGAAGAAGGGGGGTGGAACTAAGTTTGCAGAGGTTGAGGGGACCACAGCAGCGCTGGCAGCCCAATTATTCCTTAACCGAGAAAGAAGAACAAGAAAAGGGATAGACAGTGAGTAAGTGAGGGAGGAGACAAGACAGCGAGATGAGTGAGAGTTTCAGCAGGTTTAATGAACCACATTGGAACTCTAGTATATTTCAGCTAAGCTTTTTAATCTCCATTATTTCCAATGCTCATTTGGCTTAAGGGGTCTTTGTGTTAAGTTTTCATCTCAATTAGGACGACCACTTGACATAAGTGGGCCAATTACAAGGTGGAGTCAGTCACAGCCAAAGGAAACATTGGCAGGAGAAGAGAGAGAGAGAGAGAGAGAGAGAGAGAGAGAGAGAGAGAGAGAGAGAGAGAGAGAGAGAGAGAGAGAGAGAGAGAGAGAGAGAGAGAGAGAGAGAGAGAGAGAGAGAGAGAGAGAGAGAGAGAGAGAGAGAGAGAGAGAGAGAGAGAGAGAGAGAGAGAGAGAGAGAGAGAGAGAGAGAGAGAGAGAGAGAGAGAGAGAGAGAGAGAGAGAGAGAGAGAGAGAGAGAGAGAGAGAGAGAGAGAGAGAGAGAGAGAGAGAGAGAGAGAGAGAGAGAGAGAGAGAGAGAGAGAGAGAGACCACCTGAACCAGAGACTGCTCCCTCTTCTTCCTCCCTGGAGTGTGCGTCGACGCCTGAAGAGAGGCTCTTATTTAGATCCAGGAGTGCGGTGTGGGCGGGAGGCAGAGGGGGGGAAGTGGAAGAGCCAGAGGTTGTTGTTTTTAATCAGAATTTCCACACACCCATGCCAATGGCAGTGTTTGCTGTGGCCGTCTGTCTGCAAAATGATTTATTTTGACTGGATCCTATCTGAGCAGGTGCAGGTGAGCAGGTGAGACCAGAGAGTTGTGTCTGGGTGTGTCGGAGTGGGGGGGGGGGCAGCACAGATAAATAAAGCATCCCTGGGGACTTTACAGAGGAGGTTTGTGAGCCAGTGGACCTACATGCACACGCAGCTGCTACGAGTCAGTCGCCATTCAGGAGCTCATTTATTTTCAGGGAGTTTCCACAGCTGTAAACCTGAAGTGATCCTCAGATACATGCAGTTTAAAGTGCCCACTGATGAGTAATGTGACATTATCCGTGAGAGTTATTTATGCTAGCCGAGTATATTCCTCATTAATGATTTTATGCGCCTTGTATAGAGTCAATAAAGAGAAGGATTAGTTGTAGCCTGGCAGCAGTTCCCACAGACGAGACCCCGAGACGTCAACACGAGGTCAACGGTATTTAGATTTGATATTTTAACCATCCAAGGTAGACACACCACACGAGCAAGATTGTGAAACGCTCCAGTAGAAGCCCCTGTGTTGAAACAAACACCTGTTTGACTGGGAGAAATACTTCACTACCCACAATCCTCAGGTGTAATAGCGACGTCTCTGATCGGCGGAGCTCACTGTTACCGTGGAAAAATCACATCGGCTATGATCGGATCATTTAGCCTTACTACACCATGCTACTATGCAATACACAACATGAACAACTTTATAAATACATACAAATTTTACATTTCTATACTAACAGCAAGGTCAAATTCAAGAGTATGTGTGCTGGATATTGTTGGTAAAGGATCATTCACAATGGTTTAATGGGACATGTAGTTCCTTAATAATTATTTAGACAGTCATGTATCATTTCCTTTTCAATTGTATTTTTTAGCCAATCGGCCTGTTTCCGGTCTGAAAACTCTTGTTCTAAGGATTATATGAAACGTCAGTGGAGAAAATAAATGGGAAAGAGCGGGCAGTCACTGTTCCAGTCTATAGTCCTCATTATAAAACAAATCCGAAAATCAAATACAAAACTTCTGTTTTTACACGACACGAAAGTTATTGTGAAAGTCTTGCGACAAAGTGCTTTTGACTTTTAAGTGATCTCTTTGCTGGTTTCCTGCTCTCTGACTGTGAGCCACGGGGGCACTGACGCAAGTAAAGTCACTAAATAACAACATAATCAAAACCCCCTGGATTGCAGTCATTGTCCAGATTCTCAAAGTTGAGTTACTGAGAAACTTTGCACTTTAAAGCACCACTTAGTTGCTTTGTTACTTACATCCAAAGTGTTTACCAGCGGCAGAGTGAGTGATTGGAAATTGAACATGGAAAAAAACCTCAGAACACAAATCAGACCTGCTTGTTTCTGACCTTTCATTTTTGTGATTTGAAACTCCGATCTGAGCATAACACCCAGACTTGTCACTTCCGATTCATCCAAGGAGTTTTCTGACCCAGATTATTTCACAGGCATTTCTCTTTTTGGATTTTGGGCCGATTTAAAGGATTTCTGTTTTATCCTCATTAAGCTTTAGGAAATTATTGCTCATCCATGTAATTATTGCTGAAAGACATTCAGTGATGGAGCGCAGAGCATTATTGAAATTTGGCTCAGCGGCAATGTAAAGTTGTGTATCATCTGCGTAGCTATGGACACAAACATTGTGTGCTCTGATGATGTCACCCAGTGGCAGCAAGTACTGTGAGAATAACAAACGGGCCAAGGCATCTCCCCTGTGCAACAACACAACAGCTGTCAGCCACGTGATCTCCAACGCTCACATAGAACTTCCTCCTTTCAGGGTATGTTTTGAAACAGGTTAGAAAAATGTATATACTTGACTTCATGTTTAACTGATGCACCAAAACCCTAAAATGCAGTTTAGTGCAACATTTAAAACGCGTGGATAAAAATAAGGCAAACACATCTCAGTATAATGCAAAACAATTACTGTATATATACCTCACTATGTCGTGATTTACAATGTATGGTAACAACATCTGAATTGAAATGTTTGTTTTCACCTTTTTCTATCGCTACAGAATGAATTTCCGTTAGATCCGCTTGTTTCACATCAACAAACCACACGGTTTCTTCTCACCACCCGTTGTCATTATCATTGTAGCTGTAGTTGTGCGAGCTGGCAGCTGTTGCCCGTCTATTTGTGTGTCAAGCTCACAATAACAATGAGCTGTTATGCGGCTGAATGATACACGTAGCAGCAGGGAGTCCTTTGATTGCAGGAGTTGTTTACCTCCGTTATAATCAAAGGTGTTGGAGGATGGGTTGTTTAAAAAGCACGAGGTAATTAATCACCTTGAATATGTTTAAAATCAGCCTCTCTAATTGTTAAAAATGTAAAAAGTTGCAGAAGGATTCAAATGCATTGTTGCGGTGGCTTTGCTCATGTTAGCAAACTTAAGGTTGTATATCAAACAAAATAAGCTGTTATCAGACATGTACTCAATGTCTGGACATTTGTGTTCCCACATTATCCCGACATTGTCTGTCACATATGAAGAAAGCAGCAGGAGATTCTCGGGACAACTGGAAAATCTACAAATGACAATCGTACTATCATGCTAAATGTTAATCTACAGTAAAAGAAGAAACTATTAGAACGTTTGCTACCATAAGCTTCTGTTTTATTCCAAAACAGTTACTGCTACAGCAGCAAAACCCTAGAGTAACATTTCATTATTTAGAGTAAGGGTTGTGTCATTTCTCACTTTTCTTACATTCTTTTCTCATGTTTCAACAAAAAGTCTCTGAGGAAAAGAGATATTTTACTCAAGGAAAAGTATTAATATCCCAGTTTATAAATACTCTATTCCAAGTGAAAACCTTGCACTCAAAAGCCTTTGCTGTCATCGTGATGTTGGCTGTTTATTTCACTTTTCAAGCTCTCATGCTCTCACCCTCTGCATGTTGACCAGTTTAGGAATTGTTTTGTTTGCCTTCTGCTCTTGTCCCCCTTTTACCCTGAATAACTACGCTGCCCTGGCCTGGCCTTTGCCCTGACCTCCCTCCTGTCCCCCACCTCCCTCTTAACCGCTGGCCCCATAACAGCGCTCCAGACCTGGCTGGGCGCTGCACAGAGGGGTTACCATTTCCTGCCCCCACACACTAAACCTGTCATTGCCCGAGGCCCACAGACCAGGAATAACTGCTTCCAAAACCATGCACGAGTGTTTAAGCATGCCCCCAGTGGCTGTGGTCATGCTATCCCTTGGATCCTGCTAAGCCCCAAATCATTTCACCAGCGAAAGGTGCACCTTCTTTGTCTAAGCTTTCACACGAGCCATCTACTGGCTCTGAACAAATGCCTACGGGAACACAATCCCGGTGGTGAAGTGACTTAAATGCCAGCCATGTGGAATATGCAGGAGTCGTGACTGGGCCGAGTCGCTCCAGGAATCACACTTTCAGTCATGCCCCGGCGAGTAGGCTGTGTTTCATACGTGAAGACAGTTGAGCAACAGATGAATCCAGTGTTAATGACGCCATAACTGCTCCCAGAGTGCCAGCAACTCTCACAGACAGAAAGGAACATTCAGAGCTGCCTCGTCAAATGACTTTTTCTCTTCCAGTACCAAGTACATCACGGCTTCTTTCCGCATTCGTGAATCAAATCATTATAATAACACCGATTTCACACATCCCGGGTGTTTCAATTCTGATAAAGACTGCATGGCACAGGTTATTTGTGAGTAGGAAATTGGTTCATGGCCCAAACGCATTCCATAGATTGACGCAGGCAGCTGCTCAGGTGGTGAAATCCATGTGTTGCTGTTTCTGTGACTCAAATGCTAGACAGGCTTATTCAAAGTGAAGTCTATATGCACGCCAGGAGCCCTGGCTCTATATCATTAGAATTAGTTCCATGTTTGCTTAAGCTGCACTTTACCTCAGGTGGACTTGCGCTTGGCCGTGCTTTACTGTAATCCTACTGTCAAGAGACGATTATCATAGATTTTGCAGCCAGTTAGTTCATAATAATATTAATAAACGTATATAATAGCGTTTCGGTGCAACTTATGTCTGTTTTAAGCAATCTGTGTGCTAACATTTGTTGCCATTTATGTGATGTTGAGCGTGAGTGTTGAGATTTTGACCTGTTTATGGAGCTGGAGCGAGTTCTCCCCCTGGGATCCAAGAATATCTGTACCTAATTCCATGGCAATGCATCCATAGCTATTTCAAGAATTTCCCCGGGGACCAAAGCGTTTCACCAAGCTGCTCTTCACAAAAGACCCGGTGCCCTCGCAAGATAAAATTCAACTTTCAATACATTGGCTGAATTTGAACCACAGGCATCGATTCGAAATGTAATTTGTGGCCAAGAGTACAAATTTGATGAGACGAACTCTGGCGGGTTTTTGAAATATTGAGTGTCTGATTATGTGTAGCTCGCAGACATACCACTTAAATTCCCCAGAGTCAGAACTATTTTGATAGGTCGGTAAATGATTGATACACAGCTGGAGTTTCGGCGTGTCTCTGTTGCCAGGCATGTGCACGTACAGAATGTACCATAATGCTTGTGGTTAATGTGGGCAGATATTCCAGTCTCTGTGTAGGCTAAGTTGATGAGTCCCTTCTCCTCCTGTGGCTGTGGCTTTTTTGTAATCTCTGCTCACCGAACACTGTGTCTTTCCCTGTCTTTTGGCTTTTTCTAATCCAAAAGCCTATTAACCATTTTTTAATGGATTATTTTCAGGGCTTATTTGTCTTTCATTTAATGTGTTAGAGTATTATTTTCTTACTTTTGTATCGCATGATATATTCAAGGAAAGGTGAATCTGTGTTTGGTTAGACATCTGGACTGATTAACTGGTGGCAGATCGGCGTATATACACTATGTAATTGACACAGTTTGCCCCTAAACTCCACCTCAACCTTGACTTCATGATTCAATCAGCGTCGTGTGGCTGAGCAACTGGAAAAAGTCAGACGAAGGATTGGAATCTGTAGAATCCATTAACATAAAGGCATCTCCGTCCCCTCCTCTCGCTGGCTGCCTTCTCCGCCCCTCTTGAAAAAGGAGGTCCGTGCACCATCTCCATCCATAAAGATCAGCTCTGCAGCTTGAAACCAGATGATATATAACATAACTATAACTTGCGTTGCTACTGGCCAAACTGGCAGACGGCAGACAGGGTGGGTGAATGTACACATGCTGGTTAGGTGCGTGCGACCCCTAGGAATATGTAAGAAATGTGTTCCTTTGACGAGAACACTCAGCATCTGGCCTATTAGGAAAAAAGATTACTAAAAGATTTTATAACACACAACTCCGGCGTTAGTAGTTTTGATTATAACCATTATAATACATCTCACAGCAAAATTGAAATATAATGGGTGAGAAAAAAAATCTTAAAATGAAAACTGCAGCTCTTAACCCTGCTCTTAACCCTGCACAAATGGCTTCATCATTAATAAGCTGTAAACAACATTTTCCAGTTACATGGGCCAACTCTATTATAGCACTGCACATTTATAAGGAGAATAAAAGGAGAAGAGAAATGTCAAATTACTTCCTGCGAAACGAAATTAGACAATTTGAAGTTTCATACAAGAAGAGCAGCTTTGTTACATAAGTGTGTTATAACCCAGGTTTGAGTGTATAAATGGGTTTCCATTATAGTGATTAAAGCTACTAGAACATTGTAGCCACCAGGTTATTATTTTCATTCTTCTTGTCATCAGTGGACAGAAACTCACAAAAATGTACAAAGTACTTATGTATCTACTAATAAATCTAATAATTCATCTTTATCACAGGTTTAATTTTGAAATCTATTGTGTTTATGTTGGGTAGTGGTACAAAAGGCAAATTTAGATTTTCAAGCTTTTTTTCTCACTGCTTTCTCACTTAAAAAAAAAAAAAAAAAAGTATTTAATACACATTCTTATTTAGTTAGTAACTCTCAAGTTTATAACTTGGCTTCTTTAGTACCAAAGCCATCCTGGATGGAGAGCAGTATTAAAGATTGCAGTTGGGCCCTGGTTCGGTTCCACTTAATGAACCTACCTAAAACCAGCGTGTACTGTAAACTTGACTTTGAGTTGTCTGTTCACGGAGTCGGGGAGCCATGTGTAGGCTGCCTGTCCACTCCAGACAGGTTGGGGTTTAGTTTGGGATTTGGGTGGGAGGTGTTCTCGTAGAATCTGATGAATGGCTGCTTGTGCAAACCTGGGTGGGAAGGGCCAATATGGATTGGCCTTTTTACCTCGGCAAACCCATCAGAAGGTAATTGGCACCATATGTCAAGCAGACGGACCTCTCCATACTGTGCACGTCTCACATGCAGCCCTCACCCACAGAAGCCCACAGAAAGGCTTGACCCTCAACCATTTAGGGATCAAACTGTGGGGCTCCATTCAATATTACTTTTCTCCATGGATAAGCCATACTTAATTGTTTTTTGAAAAATATTATTATGCTGCATTTAATAAAAACATCTAGATTGTACAGTGTAGTACAGTTTGTCTGAGGCAAGTTGTTTTTATTTTACTGAGTTGCCTCAGATTTGACTTTATGTCCTCAAATCACAACTTGTTTTGCTTCCTGTTGGAAAATAACCCTGACTGTACGTTTCTGTAAACATCATCCTCTAACCACAAACGTATACATAAACACACATTTAGATCAGATTAACCAACATATCTTTTGGTTTTGTAATATATGAATCTTAATCAAATCTGCTCCAAAAGTTAATTGGTTCTTCCTTGGTCCATATTCCCTCCTTCCAGAAACTTTCAATTAAAATTGGTTTGTTAGTTTTGGTGTAATGCTAACAATCTAAAAGACACAAATGATGAAAACCTCTTTTGAAGAGGTATTGAGCTGCAGATCATATACTAACGCCCCTGTGGGTATGAATTTTTATTGTTATTGTCACAAATAGTGTTTTTAAACGACTTATTTAGAGGTGGCAGCACTCAGTGTTTGTGTGGCTCAGCTTTGTGGAAAGATTCTGAGAAACAGAGAGTGAGTGTCCTCACTCTCTTTTGTTCTAATTCACAAGCGACCAGAGCTCTGACCTTTAGCTACAGATTCTGCTGCTGAGTAAACAAGCTCAGCTGTCAGTGAGGGCAGATTAATACCAATGGTCCCGGACACACAGCAAAAACTACTGAGATGGAATATGGGCCGTCCCAGTAAACGGGCACTCGCTGCGTGAAATATTGATTAAGATGCCTCAGACAATTATTAGCATCAGAAAAAAAACAACTGACTTACTTCTTCAGAGCCTCTGGTCTGGGTTTTGCTTCTTAAACGGTCTGATGTTTCTGTCTCTGCCTTATTAACGTAAGCGGCAAGACATGTCGTCGCTTTCAATGCTTGGAAAATACGTGGAAAATAGCTTTAAGTGAATTCCCCCTGTAGGAGCTGACACCTCTAAATTGGTGTTACATTTTTTTTTGCAGCCCTGGAGGTTGTCCTTTTGATTGACTGCAAGCGATGGACAGAAATTGCCAGTGCCCTCAAACACCCTGGTGATCAAAATGTCAGTGATTTGATAAATCAATAGCACTAGCCAGCAGCATTGACTGACATGTCTGTGTGTGTGTGTGGGTGTGGGTGTGTGTGTGTATGGAGAGAGACTTTCACAGAACTAACTCGTTATTTCAAGCTAGTGGACTGTGTGTTGGTATGAATGTAACCATGACGACATTCATCTCAGTATGTCATAATACACCTACATCTGCCGGGCTGTGGCACCTGTCCAGATATCACATGTAGTTATTTCTGAGAAAGTGACAAGTTTTTAGATCGTGCAAGTCAAATCTAAAAATAAACTCAAACTTCCACTGCCTGCACCATCTCCACTTTCTAAAAGGATACAAGGGAGGAAGAATAACGAAACGATAACAAATGTGCATTGTAAATCACAGGGATTATTTCCACAAACTTCTAAATCCACCGATAAATAAAACTAAGAGCTTGAACGCCGCTCTCTGACGTGCTAACAACGTGCGCTCACGGGTGGACGACTCTGAGTTTGTCAGTTCACACATGGCGTCCAAATGCTCCTCCACCGCTTGTGATTTGATTCTCACCCCCCTGCCCTGAATGTAGGTAAATACGGACGTCATATCTGTTTGCAAAAGACCAAATGATGTTGATTTTAGCCAGTCCTGCAATACAGATGTGTGTTGTCAATGTGTGAGGGAGCAAGGGAGAGAGGAAGAGGGGGGGTGTGAGTGAATCGACACGCTGCGTGAAGTTCTACTAGGTAATTGGATTCCAATCATTTGTATACATTTGAAAGTGGGTCAGTGGTCGTCCCCTGGGCAGGTGGCCCTCAGTGTGACCCAGGCTATGCCACACCACCTCCTAATGTGGTGTGAGTGATTGGATCTCAAATGCGTCCTGGATGCGTTCACACCAGGGATGGACTGGGACTAGATTATTGGCCCAAAAATTCAGAATTTGTCTATTTTGCCCAGGCAATGCTGCTGTGAATTGCTCGTAAATATGATCTTCTACTGCAATCGAAGCAACGGCCCCACAATTCAGTCTTGCTTTTGCCTGACGTCAATGAGAAGTGCTGTCAGCCTCACTGTATGTCGGAGTATGTGCACAATCGAAAACGGCCCACGATGCCCACAGGGTGACTTACCTGGCGAGAGGTGATACCATCATGTCTGTCCAATCTTGTAGGAAGCTGGAGGCAAGGAAATTGTTTACTTGGTTTATAATAAAGACTGGAAATCGAAGGGGCGTAGCCAACCTCAGGCTACCAACACCTCTGAGACTGCCTCACGTTATATCTCGTTTCTTCAGTCTCTGCAGAAACCGAGGCGTAAAAATGGTAAGTTGTGGTTTTCCTCTTCCCGTTGAGAGGTGTTCACAACTCTTGGCCAAGAAGCACTTCAGCACAACAACCGCCAATAAAACCGCAACTTGTTTTTAAACAATGGAACTTGTTGGTTTTTTATGGGTAAACAAGTGAGTTGTAAAATGTTAATTACTGAGGTTTAGAGGTGTGGGTAGGTGTTCTTTTTATTTATACTTTTGGACAGATCCATGCTAGCGGTTTCTTTCTGCCTTCAGTCTTTTAGCTTCTTAGGAAGAGTTCCAGGTTTTGGCAGATTCACATTTAGACTAGGGCTGGGCAAGTTAACTCGTTTCAATGGAGTTAACTCGAGTTAACTCAAGTGATGAGTTAACTCGATTAATTATTTTATCTCGCATTCACTCAGGTTTGATTATTTATTGTTTTATTGTGAAAGTCAGACTTTTATTTTGTGAAAGTCTGTTGCTGACTGCTGCAGAACAGGAAAAAAGAAAATAATTGGCGGATAAACAATCGAGTTAACTCATCACTTGAGTTAACTCGATTAAAACGAGTTAACTTGCCCAGCCCTAATTTAGACGTTTAAGGAGAACCTCTCATGTTCATTCAATAACAAGTAAATCTCACTCCAAAGATGTGAAACTCACCTGCTCATATATATATCAGTTTGTGGTCTTTACCAGACCAGTTACCATGACCAAAAAATTGAAAGCTGATATATAGAGTTTATTCTTTGTTGTTAATCTTAGCGGAATGTAGCGTGTCGCTGTAATTTTCGAACTCAACCTGACTGAGCCTGAGAGAAAAGTATCCAAGCCCGACCTAAGAAACATTTAAAAACTTAAAAGGCATCCGTACCCATGTACCCCCCCCCCCCTCTGCTCCCTTTCGCCTGGGCCCACTTAATCTCTTGAAACACTCCTGTCTCTTTGTATACACGGAATCTAATGACAGTGATTTGGTTATGATTAATTACCTTGAATGGTAAATTAGCATTGGATATGTACAATGAAGGCTTTGATGTCACAGGACTGTGGCTTTTAATCTGAAGGGCTTGTGCTGAGGGGAAAGTTAATTTCAAGGAAGGTTTTTCCATCCCTGCGTCTCACAGAAGCTTGACTCTCGTGAACTTGTGTGCCGTGGCGCTGCCTCCACTTTTTTCCTCAAAGTCTCTCTTCCATATTGTCCTCGCTCGGAGCTCTGCGCAGCCAGCCAGCATTCCTGGACTCTCAACAATGGTATGCGGTCTGTGTTTGGGCAGCCCCCCCCCCCGTACCACTCAGGACCGAGCAGAGCCGAGTGGCTTCGTTATTACACCTCAGCAGCTGGCTGAAAAATGCTATTCACCTTTCATATTGAAGAAGGTCGGACCAGTCACCTCCTTTGTGTCTGAAAGGCCAGGCGACATTAAACAATTCTTTGTCTGCTACTTCAACACCTCAGCAGAAACTTTCCCTTTTTTTAATTTTCAAGTTTGAAAAAAAAAAACACATTGATTTTCAAGGTTTAAAATTCTTTTGGCAACATGTGCTGTTTTTTTTTGCTCTTGTTCCAAAGTGGATTATAATTATTAGCACAGTACAGAATGGTACAAAAGAATTGTAATCCATGCAAATCCAGCGTGTTCAAGGCTGTCTCTACATGGAATGGAAGAAATTCGCTCTGCTTCTACACCACATCTTCCCCGGCATTGTTTTCTGAAGGAATTTCTGAGAGTGCACGAGAGGCCGCTCAACCACACACATGGCTTAGTCGATGTTGACAGACAGAAGGCAACCGCAGAAATGGGGTTCGGCAGATTTTAGAGGTGTGAATTATGTAATCATTGCAAACTGATCTGCGTGTGTGTGTTTGAAAGTGAGCGAGACAGGGAGAGAGAGAGAGAGAGCGAGAGAGAGAGAGCTCAGTATTCGGCTGTGGCTTGTGCAAAGATAGCTGCCAGGCTTTGGCACTGTGGATTTTCAGGCTAAGAGATGAAATGCTGAAAGACCCCTGGGGGTGCAGGGCGCAAAGGGAGATCGGGTTCACCGGCGTTTTCCCTGCCTTCCCGCTGTGGTCGACGTTAACTGAGAGAGATTGAGAAAAGTTAGGGGTGTGTGCGCTTCCTTTCCCCCTCCGTGCCCTGGCAGAGTTGACGGACAACAGACAGCACATCCATTGTTTGCCTAGGTAGTAGTAGTTTCTCCTCCACTCTGCGGCAGATGCTTGGAAAACTGGGATCCGACCACGGCTGTTTGGGAATGGACAGGAAACCCCATTTACTCCCCCCCTCTCTGTTGCGTCATTCAGCCCTGGAATGAACGTATTATGCTGCAATGTGCACATTTCAAATTACCTTGAGTGCTAGCCCACCTACTCTGCAAGCTTTCTTAATTTTTTCTGTGGCAGTCTCTAGCCTTTAATGTACTTCCCCTACGTGCGAAAAACTGTCAGTAGATCCCCTTTGATTCTGCTTTAACCTATAAAAAAAAGACCACAACAAGTAAGTTGTTCATGCCAAGGCAACAACAACAGTTTGCTGTGCTGTGTCCTTCTTACCGTGCAATCAGCTGCACTTTATCTGAGCTGGCTTGTTACTTCCTCTTAACCCCAATATACACTTCATTCAATCCACGCTCCGCCACCCAGACACACAGCTGGATGTCAGGCCCTGTCAATTGATGCCTGGAAGTGCTCAAGGCTCGAGGGCAGTTGGGAATAGAGAAGAAAAAAAAAATAACAGGGAAAATATCTCCACACCTATGCCTCCCATTGATGAAAACCTTCCTGATCTCACATTAGTGCTGCATCAGATATCAGGATTTAGTTTGACTTTTTCGTTATGTATCTGCGCCGGCAAATTACAAACGAAATATCCTTCCTTCCAGCCCACAGCCCTATTACTGGAAGGTTAAAAAAAGACTGTTTAGTTCAACATAGTGCTTTTAAAGTGAAATACTGTTCATTATGGTGCAGTTGCCGTTCAATGTTGACACAGGGCCACAGTTTGCTAATGATCCTGTTGCTTTTAATCAGAAATGCATGTATAGTTTTTTTCAGAAGGCAGATAGGAAAAAAAAACGATGGTGAGATTGTGGTGTGGATCAATTGTTGCTGATGAGTTCGTCTCAGAATGTGTGTAAAGATGAATGACATGTCTCCACTTCCTTCAGCTATCCAGAAATGAAGCCAAAATATCCTGTATTACTGATACACACACTCGACCAATCGCGAGTCAGTCTCAGGGGTGGATCATGGGACATATTAAGCCTGTTTTTTATGGCAACAAAATAGTAAACTATCTAAAAGTATCTATCTATCTTTATTTGTATAGCCCACATTCACAAAATCACAATTCGTCTTATTGGGCTTTAACATGGTGTGACATCCTCTGTCCTTAACTCTCAACAAGAGTAAGGAAAAACTACTAAAAACCTTTTTAACAGGTACAAATATGTAGAAACCTCAGAGAGAGCCACATGTGAGGGATCCCTCTCCCAGGACGGACAGAAGTGCAATAGATGTCAAGTGTAAGAAAACATCATCAGGATTAAAGTTTTTAGAAGCATCGATGAGGGTAAACATTTTTCAATACTATGTGTGAAGCAGTCCTGCTGCAATCATAGTCTCTGGTCAGCAGCCAGCAAGATCACGATCCAGCATCAGGATGGGATCCACTATAGTCCACAGTCATTGTCTACTGCCGCCAGTTAGAATCCATTATCAGCTGCCGCCTCGGTCGTGGTCCACCATCATCCACTTGAAGGGTGTCCTGTTGTTCGCCTCACTTCACTCTTGAATCCAATTTCTGGGCACACACCTGTCTGGGTTGCATGCGCTAGCCGAGGTGGTGAAGTGTACTCCGTGTGCAGCCGCCTATAATCCGGTTTACGCTGTTCCCCTCTAAACTGCATGATTCTCTGCAGGTCACACTAGTACAGAACGTGCCACCAAACACAAAAAGCTAATTCACAACCTGCGGGAAACACTGAATGGGTGTCCTCAGCAGATGAAAGAGTAGAAGAGATGAAATAGCACGATAGGGTCAAAGTCATGGTGACCGTACAAATCATGTTTTTGGTCTCGTTGGTCACGCAGCATCTCGGGGACCCTCGAGCGATCTTTCTCAAATCTGGCACATGTTTTCACCTCAGGTCACGGCCGTCCCACAGAACATGTTTTTGGCTTCTTGAACATATTTCCGTGGTCAAGGTCTGAGTCTCCAAAGGAAATGATGTAGATTCCAAGTGCACTGGTACTTTGTGTGTATGTGTGTGCACCCACATGCGTATGTGTGTATGTATTGTAATGGGCAGATCGGTCAAAGCTTTATGCACAGGGCTCAAAATGTGTTTGCTACCCAGTTTGTACTTTAGAGGACATGGACCCTTCGTCGGTGGAGCTGTTGGCCTAAGGGCGACTAATATTATGACGGTGCTAAGCGTAATTAATGTCCATGCAGGCAGGGGGGAGGTGGGGATTAGGATGTAGGAGAACCACAGAGCAGGAATGAGAATGTTACATAAGCTGAAAACAACTCTCATCTCAGCGGCCACACACATCTTCAAACGCTGGAAAAGCTCGAGTGATTGATTGTATTGCACAATATGACAGGATTTGCTTCAAAATTAATGAGTTGTCCTGTTGTTGTTATGGTGCTGGGCCAGTTTATACATTAGTTAATTAGCAGCAACAGATGTCAGTGCAGTGTGCAAGAGGTTTAGGTCGTGCACTTTTCAAGGGCTTTGTTTTTGGTTTAGTCCCAGGAAACACATTCATGTGTTATTATTCTGTCAATTGCTGCACTCAAATTGAACGGAGCAATCTCACACCGTCCCTAGCTCACATTTCTTGTTTGTCCTTGTTTGTTTTATTGTGAATAAAACATTTTCCATTATTTACGTTTGATTTAGATAGAGATAAGCTGCTTCTCCTGAAAAGATCCATTACAGAAGAACGCAAATAGACGAATGTAGCTTGCGCAGTAAATTGTCTAGGGTTATTCCCCAATCAAGATGAATCACAAATGTCATCACATGTCCACTTGAGACAGAAAAACTGGTAAAAACAAAAAGAATACAAATGTGTCAGGACTGAAGAAAATGTCAACAAGATCCGAGGGTTTTTGCTGTTGTTGTGAACACGTCTGACCTGGAAAACCCTCTGTAGACATATTGTGATGAATGAAATGTCAGGAAAGGCCAAGGTGATGCAAACACACATTGCAGGAAGCAGTTAGAAACCTTTTTAACGAGTCACAGTACAAGAGAAGCAGCACATATGCCTGCCCAGTTTCTCATACTCTGCACAGTGTAAACACATTAAAAAGTGACCATGCTGCCGGCAGCTGTTGCTTTATGGGGGGAAAATGTGTTGGGCTCAATTCAAACACCAACAGAGCTTTGTTTACCTGTTTTCTTAGATTAAAAGCGGCAAGACGGAGAAGGACTGTCAGCAGCTGCTGCTGAGGAGCCTGCAGTGCCTGGAACGCTATGTTTACCTCATCCTCTTCAACACATACCTGCATCTAGAGAAGAAAGACTCCTGGCAGCGCTCCTTCACTCTCTGGATGGAACAGGTACAGGATCTTCCGGCTTCACTTCAACTTGTTTTCTATAAACCACTCTCTGTGATGAATTGTTTCACAATTCCAATTCCATCAGATGTAAGTCTAGATGGAGATAATGATGTCGATAATGAATCCTTGAAATATGTCTGGAACCAGAATGGCCCAACAGTCTCCTTGGCGTCAATCGAGCTGCACTGAAAAGCCTGAAAAAAACAACTCATTAAAGACGTGATTTGTAGAAAAACATCCACGGTCAGGGCTGAAAACATAACCTCTTTGTCGAAAGTAGAAAGATAAGAAAAGCCCAGACAGTGTTGATTGGTCAATAGTTAATGGGAAACAGAAACAGGGAATGACTGACAGTGTTCACGATCAGTCTGTTCACATTGTGAACTGGTTACTATCGTTTTAGTTAGATTTTCCCTCCAGGTATTTACAAGCTGGTTCAGGTTCTATTGTAGCCGGGTTCTTCACAATGTCTCGTCTCTGTGTTTCCGTGGGCACATTAATCGTTCGGCCACCTGTGCCTCTACAGTAAAGTGGAGAATTTATGTGCATTCCAAACAAATGAGCAGTCTGTAAGTGGTACCCAACACAAACACACACACACACACACTGCAATTAAAATGCACTGTATGTTGTAATATGCTAAACACACATGGGGGTTGATGAGCAGTTTGGCAGGTTGTCAAACACATGTGAGGATGCCCAGTGGAAGCCGCAGGACACACAACCTACATTGTGTTTTTTTCCTCATTCCTATACAATTTGTTATAATTAAAAGATGTGAGGCTCAGCACAGCTTCTCACATGTGTTGACTTCGGGCTGACTAATTACATTTCTGTTGGTTGTCTACTCTAAACGTTTAAGAGAGGATGAAAGCAAACGAGCCACTTACATTTTGGACTTCAGTCGGGCAATTTCACCGCCATTTTCTGTTCTTATTCGCGAGCAGACGGCGTGAAGAAGCTGGAATGTTTGAAAATCACAAAATGAACATCTCTCGCATTTTGTGTCTTCATTGAGGTGGAATGAACTCCGAGAAAAACACAACGTGGAATTTCAAAATAGACTGGAACAATGGCTGTGAAAACAATTGTCACAGAACTATGTGCGGTCAATCGGTGCATTTTCCTCCTGTTATGAGTAGCAAATATATGTGGTGCATCAGAGTGCCTCTAATGGCCCAGTTATGCCATGAGAAAATGCAGGCGTGCACACCGAGGCCAAGGACGCTCTGCCGTGAAGCAGGGAACAGAAAACGCATAATATCATACGTATACATCTACATAATATCTCCTGGCCAGTGCCCCCGTGCTGTGTAAGCGGACTCTATCCCGAATTTCATCAGGACGACAGGCAGACGGGAACTCATTTTTGTGGTTGAATTAATTGGTAAATGGAGAAATAAGAAACGAAAGCCTATCTTTGCTCTAAAAGGAAGAAGAACAAGGCCTATATGAACAGGAGCGAACCACTGCACAGAGTTAAGTTTAACTTTTAGCTCTCGCAGACTTGTAGCACATTATATAAAGAGTGACTTTCTCCACTCACTTGTAAGGAAGTTTAATTAACAACCCATCAGGCTGGTGCCAGAGGTTGACGTCTGGCCACATACAGTAGCTGATAATAACGCCGGATAGTGGCTTGAGGTGCCCCTGACACTGCTGTGAACAACCTGTCACGTGAAAATCCTGCCTGTGGTACATGGTTAACATATGATGGAGCTGCTGAATGAATTCAATCCAATTTTCCTTAATGACCGGAGGCCTGACATGGAGCTCACAGCAAGCAAACTCCACCTTCAGTTGGAGCAGGCGCTTAAACTGTCAGTGAACGCCAGTGGATGTTCCCGACATTATCTATAATTTCTTACTTTGCACCCTCTCTCTGCTGTATATAATTGCACTATGTGCGGTACACTGCGAGAAACAGTGTGAGTCTGGGGCTGGTGGGTGTGAGGTGACGCTTGAGAATTCTCCCTGGCCTTTATTTCAAACCCCTAATGGTTTTTGTGATTACACAGCATGACCATTAAGGCGGACACATCCTGTAAATGTACACAGTGTGCAAACTGTATAAATACCGTTAATGGCTTTGCACCAGCGGAGTGCACACTGCTCAAATGTCAGCGTCATGTCCTGCAGCAGCGGCAGTGCTTTGTTTGTAGTGAACAGCGCAGCAGAGACACTGATTGATTGACAGGCCATCTCTTTGAAAATGCAGAGCAAGGTAACAATAGCACAGATGAGTGTTGAGCACGGAAAAGATAAATATACCGTACGGTACTGCGTCCGGTAGAACTCGATTTGAACGAGCCAGGCTGCGTGTGGTGGGACGGTTGCTGTCGAAAACCTTTCTCATAGACATTAGGATAAGGTGTCATCCTGAATGGATTATTCTGATGGATTTTTGATGCCACGAGCGATTCTGAAGGAGGAGAGAGAGAGCAGAGCTGTTAACTCCACCTGTGACCGCCAACGTGTCCGCTTTGTTTATTTCATGCACCTTTTGCTTCACTCTGCTGTGGGTGCGTGGATCCTGTGTGGTGTTATTATTATTATTATTATTATTATTATTATTATTATTATTATTATTATTATTATTATTATTATTATTATTATTATTATTATATCATTATCAATAATTAGGGCTGGGCAAGTTAACTTGTTTCAATCGAGTTAACTCAAGTGATGAGTTAACTCGATTAATTATTTTATCTCGCATTAACTCAGGTTTGATTATTTATTGTTTTATTGTGAAAGTCAGGCTTTTATTTTGTGAAAGTCTGTTGCTGACTGCTGCAGAACAGGAAAAAAGAAAATAATTGGCGGATAAACAATCGAGTTAACTCATCACTTGAGTTAACTCGATTAAAACAAGTTAACTTGCCCAGCCCTAATTATTATCAATTATCAAAGCCAAAAAGATTGTTGATCTGTTAATCTTCATGTGAGAACACTCCCACCAAACCAATTTACTGCTAAAAGAACATTATACAACATATATATATATTTTGTAGCCATCAGTATTACAATGTGTTTACTGGCCCAGTTGCACCCGGATCTGGCAGCAGCCCAACCAATCTGACCCAACCAACCCAGAGGCACAATCATTAAGCCTATCACCCGTGACCGTGGCAGGATCATCGATGACAAGCTGCAACGCCAAAGGCAGCGGTCGAGGGTCACCGCCATCACTGCTTGTGCATTTGAAGCCGCGGTTACACAACCAGCCACATCTGTACCAGTGCAGTCTGCACGGGCTGATGCATGTGTGTGTCTGTGTGTGTGCATGGACTCATTTGATCTCCACGGCGTTTCCAATCGTGCACAGCGTGAGCCGGCTTCTGATCTATTCCTCTTTTTTTGCTCCTGTTCATTCCGATTCTTAAAACCGCGGATTTGTGCGTTTTGCGTTGATTTGCTGCAGAATCAAAGTTGCTTATTGCCACATAATATCTATCTTTAAGTAAATATTGCCTCCAACCGCATTGTGCGCACGCTGGACAAATATTGTCCCCGGCGTCATTAGGGCACGTTGCCTCGGGGCCATGTAGCGAGATCAGAGCAGAGACATCAGAGGAGTTATTGGAATTGAAATCCATGTTTGCTAATCCAAAACGTGGCCCTCCACACAATGGCAGGACTTGTGTACAGCGCATACCACAGATGCCTGCAGGAGAGGTACCCTATCAGTCACTCCAGCTGTTTTGATATGTGGCACAGAGGCCTCCCTGTCCCCCTGCACCAGCCAAGTATGTGCAGCCTTTGAGATAGCAGATTGTGGGGACAACCAGCGCCTCCTCGCTGCTCCACCGCTGCACCCCCCCGCTGCACTCCGGCCGGCTAATGAGTTTTGCCGCTTGCGATTCCTTGGATGCAGCATGAAATACAAATCCCTGCGTGTGCTTGTCACTGGGCGCCAACAAGTTGAAGGCTTTTTAAAAAAATGTTACTTTGAATTCAGAGACCCGATTTGTTTTGACTCTTTTCTGTGTTTTTAACAGTATATCTGCATATCTACCATTAATGCGGGCCAGAGTCATGGCAAGATTTTCAATTTCCATTTTATATATAAAAATAACAAAAACCAAGAATTACACTTGGAAATTCTTGACATGACGGCCGCTGTCAGGGTAACGCAACATATTGGCAACGTTGGTGTCCCGATGTCTGCAGTCAGGAAAAGAGGAGGTGATGGGAAAACGTGTTGCAGTAAACAGACCTAGAAGAAAAGGAGGCAAATCATAAAGAAACTATATTTTATAATATTCTAAACATACAGGCCGATTAGTGAGAAGGTGTGAGAAGTCATTCTGCCATTATTCTTCGTCACGGACATTGAAAAGAAAGATGGATTTTAGTTGATTATTTAAAAAGAAAGATTCAATATTCATCCTCGGTCAAGACCTGAGTGTCTGTGACTGTTTCAGACTTGTATTTAGACAGCTGGGCTGTGGAGGAGATGAGTCAGGTGAAGTCTCCTGGTGACCAGCGCATATCCAGAGCTTCTTCTGGGATTAACGGCCACTGACTAATGGTTTTGCTGCTCCCACTCATCCGTTCCCTTGGTAACTTTCCAGGAAAACATCTAACATGCATGAAGTTTGTTTTTTTAACCCAATGTAAAGACATGAGAAATCATTTGTTGAGTGAGACACCACACAGGTCGGAGCAAAGGTCTCCAAAGCTGTTTTCAGGCAGGAGCTCTGGACAATGTGCTGAAAATTGAGCTTGGACATTTTGCTGAATATTGTCGGGGTCAGACATGTTCACAAGGAACTGCAGGAGGCAGGATGTGAAGTATGAATTCCTCCGAGGAAAATATGTATTTGTTCGTCGGCCATTGTCATCAAAAGCTCTCATAATTTTAAGTAAACATCTTCCTCTGTGTCTTGTATATGGATGATATATTCTGCGAGGGGGACTTGAAAGCAAGTTCTGCAAGATTTCTGCAGAAACCAACTTTTTGTTTTTGTTTTCACATACAGCTCCTTTTGCTGAAAATGTGCGGAGTTCAGTGCATCTATCTATCTATTGCAACTTTTGATTTTGCATGGTCAGCGAGTAGGTAATCTAGAGGCCACGCTGTGGTGCCTTCTATTTATTCCTGCACAAAGCTGGCCAGCTAAGCTATAATCACAGCAGTGGAAGGGGTATCTTGATACTATTATTTTTGTTCATTGTTCCAGCATGTCTTCCCCTGCGTTCAACCTGAGGGTGCGTTTATAGCAGCACTTCATACAGGATGACCTCACAGCCTCAGGAGTTCAACCACAGTCATACTCTTCATTCTTCGTCTAGTTTGAAAGTTTGCCTCCATCAACTTATTCACCCCGATGTTTAAACATTTTTCAGACTCTTTGGCTGCCCGAGGAGAGGAGGGAAAAGTGAGGTGAAGTTGGCAAAGCTTTTTCAGCCACGTTACCTCCGCTGAGTCATTCTCCGATTCCCTTCAAGGGTCAAACTTGCCAACAGCTGATGGCGCAGCATCGTTCCGCGCTGATTCCGAGCAGCGAGACTGAACTTTCCTGCATGCTGCGCCTCGAGGATGAGCTGGAATCCTTTAAATGGCCTGTGATGTGAAAACTAACACATGGATCAATAGAAATGAATAAACATGACTTTCTTAACGTCCATCCGTGGCACTTTTTAATTGGTGTATGAGATATTTTAAAGATTCTGCGGGGACGGTTTGTGCTTGTTTGTATTGTTTGGCTTTATGGCCAGATGTTCCTGGTTGTCCCTGGTGCTTCCCATCCGCCGCTCCGGAGCAGTCCATGAGTCAGCGTGACCCGGTGTTAACAAGTACACTAAACTATCCCTCCCGAGAGGAAGCTAATCATGTAGCTCTCTGTTCTCATTCATTCAGTAATGACTCAGACACAGAAACAGGGAATTACATGCACTTTGTCCACGGTGTTGTGTCAATGCCCCTTGACAGCACTTCAATAAAATACTGATGGTTGTTTTTTAGGTTTTGGGTTAATTTGTGCCTCCTGTGATTGTTCACCACACACAATGAGGCTCACACATTTTGTCAATTTACAATTGCATCATATTTCTATGTTGCACTGTTATCCAAAGCATTTTTAAAAGTATCCTCTCATGCACCCATTTGCTCACACTTGTGCACAGGAAGAGCCAGAGATGGAACCCTCAACCCTCTGATCAGCTGCCCCTTCAGTTCTTCATGTTTTGACACAGGCTCTGTTAACCGTACTTATGATTTACACCTACAAAACAATACGCTCTTCAATATGAAACTCCTGTGGGATGATGCTCTTGATTCCTTTCATACTTTCAGCAGCACATGGTGAGAAATATTTGCGGCCGCTGCACAATTTGGAATATTTTTTCTTTTTCCTCCACCAAACTTTCTGCTGCAGTAAGTAAGTGGTGGATTAAGATTTTACACACAAAACACACTCACGGCTTATAAAAAAAACATCTGCCTCAGTAAAACCTGTTGTTACATAAGAATCATCGCCAATATATGACGCGAAAGTGGTATTTTACAGTGTAGGTGCTCACTGAAATACCACACCAAATGAAATGATTGGCTGACTTATGTATTGGATGCATATGTTGAGTGTATCCTGCTCTCAGTGGCTTTTCAAGGATTACCAACCCTAGCTTTAATCGACTAATCGATCGAGTCTTTTACAAAGGAGAAATTCTAATGTTTGGTTGTTCGAGGTTCTCAAATATGATGATTAACTAATTTTCCGTCCTGGTAAATGTTTGGGGATTATGGATTTGTTCAGACAACACAATCAATTCCACATCTCCTTCTACACTGTGCCACTGGTAATAAGCATGTTGCTCTATTCTCTGACATTTTATTGATAAAACAATTTGTTTTATTAATTAATAAAAAGTTTTGCTCCTAGTTTACAACTTAGATGAGACAGATTTTTAAGATGAAGAATTAAATCCAAGCAGCAAAACCTGAAATATTGACATTTTTATTCTGAAGAATAGTTTTAATTTCCAAAATGCTATATCCTACAATTCCCACAATGCAACTTAGCAGCTTTTCTATTCTTAAGACCCTCCTTTCTTAACATGCGCTCTCTGCCACTTTAAATTAACTGGTTATTCCAGGTTTTTTTCTATATAATATAATGTTTTACATTGTGGTGTTGGTATTTTTATACAAGTGGAATATTT
The DNA here is from genome assembly GCF_963576545.1 of Limanda limanda. Classification (NCBI taxonomy): domain Eukaryota; kingdom Metazoa; phylum Chordata; class Actinopteri; order Pleuronectiformes; family Pleuronectidae; genus Limanda; species Limanda limanda. The sequence continues at coordinate 8,915,893 of NC_083656.1, read as the reverse complement.
GAATACTTCTTCTACCACTTCCTGTTGAGTCCCAACCCTCAGCAGACTCTTATTGTTCCAGTGCGACAGCTGCACGTGTCGGAAAACCATCAGATAACATGGTTCAACCCTGAAAAAGTGGCACTCGAAGCACTTGTGTGGTCATGATGGATCAATTAAAAAGGAAAACTTGGCCGGCTGTGTTGCATTTTCATTAACATCTCGTGTATTTCCGCGGTAGGTGGCTGCCAGGGCCGGAGTTTATGACATCCTCAACCAGCTGGCCTTCTCCGAGTTTGAGAACCCGAGGGACTCGCAGCTGGCCCGGCTGCGCTGCCGCTGGCAACGGCAAAACATTCACTCACTTCCTTTCCGAGGGGAGTTCATCTGAGAGAGGATCACAGCGAAGGCACCAGAGCAGCACTGTGCTTTTCAGAATAAAAGACATTTTTACAGTCACATTGTCACAACTTCTATATTTACCCCTGTGTCAATGCATATCTTCATTTCATCTATGGTTTGTTTTACTGTTCCTTTCTTGTTAAGTGTTTTTAGACTGTTACTTTTAGTAGTTGATATTTGTGCCTTTTTTCAATGCTAGATCATAGACTTGACTAATATTTATGTCACTTTTTTCAAATCGACTTTAAAATTAGTTTGTTTTTTTTCACACTTTTGAAGGACTTCTGTTTTACCAAGACAAAAGATAAAGTTGTTGTGGAGAACAGGAGCAAGTTCCGAATGTCACAACTGCTTTTTGTGATCTGATACCTTTTTGAACCCTGTTCTTGTCTTGACCTGATATTCATCCTCTCCTGATTTCAATTATGTTTTCAAGACAACCACTCTGTGTACATACGAACAGTTTTTTTTCGTGTCCTTGAGTTTGTTTTGTCCCAGTAAGACAACAATAATTAGTCAGTCTGTTGTTCCTGTGTCTTTGAATTCTCATGTGTCAGGTACTAACAATGCAGCATGTCAGGAACGTTTTATGTAACTTTGATTCTTCGTTAAAGCTGTAAATGTGTTGGTTGTATTCACACTGCTACCTGGACAGAATAATACATAATTTCCTTTCAAGTCATTTTCTTCCTACATTAAATCTGACATTTCCCACATTGCAACCTGAACGCTCACAGCTCTGTGAGACATTCAGGTGTTCGCTGGTGCTCCAGAAAACCTGCAATCAGACTTGATGTTTAAAAGAAATAGATGAGTTACTTTGTTAATCAGCTCGGCTCTCGCAGACTTTACTTCTGTAAATGGCTTAATTTTCTTGGACATTAACAATGTGTCAGCTTGAATCAAATTATACATCAGACTGTAAAAATGAATAGTTGCAAAAGGCCAAGGATGCAAATACCTGACAGTCGGATGATAACATGATAAAGCTACCTTTTATGAAAGCAGCAGGTGAAACATTGCTTTTATTCAACACATGACAGTTTTTTTTTTACTGGGTAGCATTTCTTTTGTACATGTCCTAACTCGTTTTTTTGTTATTATTTTTTGTTCTGCTAGTAACTTGTAGCTTCCCGTCTGCTGTAAAAACTGAATGAATCCTGCCTTAAAACCAGAAGCCATTCAGATTTCTTCATTTCATCACATCACTTTCCCTGTATATAACTGATCTCGACTAATTGAGCAAAACGATTCTGATGATTTTAAATGAAATGGAAGTTGAAATGTATTTTTTATGGTTTATAGACACGTGCAGGTTGTATTAACACCTAAATGTCTTAGCTATGCTCTTAATTTAACTTTTTTTAATTTTTCAAACAGACGAACTCTTCATAGAAGCAATCTGTAATCTTTTATTCCCTGTATCTGCCTTTTTTCTGATTTTGGGGGCAGGGGGGTTAAAATAAAATAATTTGAATAGTTTTAACAGCCCGTGTCTGCTTTTGGTATCATTTCACTTTATAAGGAGGAAAATAAAACTGATCCATCTGTGTCAAGGATTTGGATTTTAAAGGGTGGGCGGGTTGACGGTGGATATTTTGCACACAGGCCTCCCCTGTGCACTGTTTCATTGAAGTTTCCGATTCAGCGACCGGCCAAAATAATTGTCTCTTCCCTCCTCTGCTTCCTTTCTTTTCCCTCCTTATCTCCACATCTTCTCTTTTTGCTCCACTGCTGAGGAGCGCTCGCATATCTGGACGCTCTCGCTGTCTCGGAGAGCGGAGGAGTTTATGAACATCAGGCAGCTTACACTTGCACTCAAAACAGATAATTCATTGTTGGAGCCGAGATCTTCACGTGTTCTATGCAGAGTAATAAAGAGCTTAGGCAGATCAAACGACTAATCTGAGTTGCCTTTTGATGTGGACAGGTAACGTCTTAATTAAAAAGAGAAAGAAGGTCACTCTTGTCAAGAATGGCGGCCTGTGTGGGGATTAAAACCCACCGGCGGGGGGACATCAGTGAAGCTCACTTGGCTTCGGCGGCCCCTCTTTGAAAGGCTGATATCCCAGATCACTTCCCGTCTTGTAAGTGCACAGCAGGCTTATCTCGAGGAGCGCGGAAGTTGTTAGGATTTTATCACACCGCGGCCTATCCTGGATTATGGTAAATGGAAACCAAGTGGCCCGGATTGAAACAGACATTTTTGTAGTTAGCTGCACTTGTTTCCTTTTCGGCATCGTCTCGGTTTATGAGCGTCTTTATCTGTCGTTTTTACGGGTGCCTGTGAGATATATTAGGTCAATTCACGTGCATGTGTGTTTGTGAATTTCTCCCAACTCTACCGACGTAGACAAATCGGTTAAAACAACATGCGGATATGGAGACAGGCTATTCAGTTGCAGCATGTGGCCAACTTGACTCCGGGTCAAGATAAGCCCAGGACATGAGGACCATGCTTGGATGATATAGCGGCCCCTCGCCTTTGAAATCCCTTCCAAACTCGCAGAGATACTCCCCAATGTGAAACTCAAGCTAGCGGTTCTGAAGGATCCCGAGATTACGGCGGACAAAGAGCGGCATTGAGAGGTGAGCGCCGAGAGGGGATGTAATGAACTTCATGTGAAAAGCTTCCCTCTGCAGATGAGAGAAAGAGAGAGAGAGAGAGAGAGAGCTGCTCTTGAGTCGAGGGGGTCTGCACGGGTGCACCAGCATCCTCTCTGTGATTGTCCCTGTGTGGATAAAGGCAGCATTACAGACACCTCCGAGATTTACGTGTGCTCTCAGCCCTCTCGGGGATTTGATCAATAATAGCAATATGGTGAAAGGGATTTGGAGGAATCTCCGTGAATCAGTGTTGGATAATATGCCTGGACCTTCCTTTACCAGGGGAAGTAATACACAATCTCTAATAGGCCAGGTATTACACACTCCACTGAGCAAGGTAATGAAAAGTCTCTGCAGGCAGGATGAAAAAGAAACTGATTGAACTAATAGAGAACTTTTTACTGCTCTCCCACCCCCCAAAAAATTATCATTTGGAAAACGTCCCATCGATTTAAGTGTTTTTATTTTAAGATTAAGTCCTGAAGTGGATGATTAATAAAATCCGACATGCTTCATTCAACAGGACATTAGGATTAGATACTTTAACTCTGCCTGTGAATGGGTTTCTGCTAAATACACATTGTGACAGTTTATTTACAGACGGAGACCATGATGTTCTGGATGGATTGATCATGCTCGATATCCAAATTCTGATCCGCAGTTCTTTGTTTTGCAGGTATTCGCTCATAAATTGAGATATTAACAACAAAACAACAGTCAATGTTTAAAGTATTTATACAATCAGATGACACCACGATCCACAATCCACTATCAGGATCCACCACCACTATCCACAATTATCCGCCATCACGATCTCTGATTCGTGATCCACCATTGTGTGGTCCAGTGGTCCTGGATCTGCAAATCATAAAGCACATGGAAGAAGTCAGTAAAATGTCCGTTGTCTTGTATTGTTTTCCTCTCACAGATATGTTCTTTGGGGAATGAAAGAAAAGGAAACAGGAGTAAAATAAAAGCTTCTTGTGCAAAGGCCGGTGCAACACTAGCCAAAAATTATAACAATTACAGCAACTACATGACACACATTTGATTTGAGCTTTTGGAAAAAACATGTCTTTCCTTTCTTGCTGGGAGCTTGATGAGAAAATTGAAGCAACTCTGGTTCCTGTCGAGTTGATGTGAAGCTACAGCCAGGACATGTTAGCTTAGCTTAGCATAAAGGCCTGAAGCAGGGTGGTGGTGCAAAGTGTAAGACCAACAATTTGAAATGTGATGAACATGTGCAGTGGTTTTCTAATAAGCCGCCTGACAGCCTCACGGTGATGACAGGACTGACTCTCAGCAAGAAAGCTGAAAAATCACCTTCAACAAAACGCTGAACTGATCCATTTACTCTCCGCTGAATTCAATAAACATTTAATGAAAAGGCGCAGAGTCAATCTCTGAGATAAACCCTGATTGAACAAACACGAACCTCTTTAGTGGAAGCAACAAAGTCTAACCTTGAGTACCACAAATACAAAGTGACACGTACACACACACACCGCTGCAGACAAACAGACTTCCAAGAACACTCATTACTGTGTAAGTACATTTTCTTAAGGGAGGTCAAGTGAGACTCATCATGTCTGACTGGGGTCATAACTCAGTACTCATTCTGAAAGCCTTCCCTGCATTTACAAAGCGCAGAGCACCATAATAACAACTCCTTCAAGTCGCTGCTTTGTAACTTGGCAAACGCTGGAGCCGCTCTTCCCTCAAGCTGCCGGGCAGACGAGCAGCTGCTTTGCATCTCCCTGCATCTTGGAGATGAAAAGTCGCATATTTTCCCAGCACGCTGGCATGGCTAGACCACATTACAGCACACACTGAGGCATCCGCAGGCCTGCACACCGCGCTGTGATGTCTCCCTGCTGCTGGAGAGTCAGTGGAAGGAGCTTTACTCTCTGCAGCTTCACCCCCTCACAGACTGGACTAACTACTGTTCGGCAGATTACAACGTGTCACTGTGATTCAGAAAGCAAAACTCCCCCTTGTCTCTGTGAAGCACGAGACTGGAAGAGAACAAAGGGTTTAGTATTTTCGTGTATTTATACGTCAATAAATCACATTTTTGACTTTCTGGTGGGAACATCTGCGGCTGGCTGCCGAGACCCTCGGTAGCCGAGTCCGATCCGGAGCGAGGGCCTGTTCAAGTCTTTGCTCTTCAGGACAGAGTGTTCTAATGCGAGCGCTGTAGTAGAAAATTGTTCTGGTGTGTGGACTCAACCACAGACTGTGAGTGGAGCTGTTCGTTTCAGAGGGGGGGAAAAACAAGGCTTCTAATTGAATACTATATTGTGGAATTTCATCCTGGCCTTTTTCGACGCACATGAAAACAACTCCAAACAGTATGGATGGAAAAAGAGCATAAAACTTCTTACAAGGCAGTTAATGGTTTCCATCTTCTTAATGCTGCGGTTAACTTTCCATCGCTTATTAATGCACAACTCGGGATCACAAGTCCAGAGCTCTCGTTGGCGCCCCTGTGGGGGGGGGGGCGACTTCTTAAAACCCACACCTGCTCCACATTGACCATCCTGGGAGCGTGGAGGTAATTAACCCCAGAGTGAGAGTGTAGGCCCTGCATGGTGGAGAGAGGGAGGGATGGGTGGGGGGGCCTCGTCCAGACAAAGCCCAGGAACTGTGGCAGGAAGAGAAGGTCCAGTCTAGACACCTTTTTTCTCCGAAAAGTACCTGAAAGTCAAAACTCATTCCAACCCAACCCCCACTCCTCTTCCTCAGAGAGAAAGGATTCCAGAGTTGTTGGTTCAGTTGCTGCGTGGTCATGTCTGACTAAGTCTGGACTCCAGCAGGGTGAGCTGGGGGCCAGAAAAGAAAAAAGAAGAAATCCCCGTCTCTAGAGCAGTCATCCAAAGTTTGAACAGGCTGTCATGGCTCTGATGAAATCCACTGTACCAGGTTTTCACACCTTCTAAGTCTGTAATGACGGCGTTGGGTTTGTTCCCTTTCTCCGAATGGAACATATGCTCACAGTGACATCTGCAGGATTAGGCCAGATTATGAAAAACGTGAGACACAGGTCGTTAAATGGGATAATGCAACGGGTGGTGTTGGGACCAGGATTCTATTCAAGAGACACGTAATCTGATTTAATCCCTGCAGCCAATGATGGTTTCAGTTTTTAAAGGCACAATTGCTCATAACTTTAACTTTGCATTGATTTAATCTGGCTCTATATTTAAAGGGTAGGCTCACTTTTTCAAGGAGGGAAAATACTCGTACACTGAAGAAGGATTTGGTCACTGTCCTCCTGTCCGGGCTTAAAGGAAAGAAAACAGAAATCATTGATTGTTGTGACGTTGGAGAAACTGGGAAGTTGTATCACTGTTTTGCTTCAGAAACGAAAAAGATCATTGGAGTAGAATCAAAAATGACCTGTTGTGTTCAAGTGGACAACGATTGGGATCTGAAGTGTAAGTGCTGATTCCACGTACCAAGAAATGGACAGTTGTTGGTTTCATTTTGATTTTCATGTAACTTACTTTAAGTCCTTACTTAAAATGATGTTTAAAGGGACACAGAGTATTTTCCAGTCAGGACCCTGGAGCTCTGGATTTACCTGCCAGGGGAAATGAGGCAGGCAGAGTCAGAGCCATCTTTTTATTCCCTTTTTAAAACCCACTTCACCCGAAAAACCTTTTCTAATTTTATCCAAGTTGTTTATCAACCTCAATTATTTGTTTATACTGGTAGAAGAAACCCAGAACTAGACAGCCCTTCTTGATTATATCTGACTTTTTGCTTATTTTAATATATTAAAAGTACCTCAAATTGTCCAACTGTTCTTTTACTTTGATTTTTTGTCTTGTTTAGTGTCTTGTAAAAGTTCATTATTGTTATTATTCATTATAATTTTATTGGAAAGCCTTTTAATGCCTTATTTTTTAAGTGGTTTTAACCGATGTTGTTTATTACATTGTCTTCCAAAACCACTTTGCAACCGTTTAAGTGAAATTCAAATCACTTTTATTATTATATTATTATTATTTCTGCATGTGAACCAGTATAAAAGTTCAAAACCTTGCATCTGAAAGAAAAACTGATTATTGAACTGAATATTGGATTTGGACTCTTTTGTTGTTGTTGCAGGAAATCAAGACACAACCACTTTTCTTTGTTGAAAAAAGAGAAACTCTTAGTTTTAATATGTGGTCGTCTCGGCGGGAGAAGGAGCTCCCACTGTTGGCGGCCAGTGGCTTCAAGTTGAGCTGCAAGTTGAGCTGCAAGTTGTGTGAAGTCCCGCAGCCGAACCACTGGTGCGTAATGGCGCACGACTGGACGGCAGATGTTTCACCAGCGGGACAGTCTGTCTCTGCTCCCTCTATCTGACTTCTCCCCTCCTCTGCGTGGACGTGCGTTAACTTTGCTCTCACAGAAGTGGACGGAAAAGTAGAGGAAGGAGCAGGAGGAGGACGAGGAGGAGGAGAAGGAGAAGAAGAAGAAGAGGAAGAAAACTGGGCTCCCTCTCCAAACCGTCCCGGCTTTTGTACCGGGGGAGTTGTCGTCATCAGCGCTCAGATATCTCCCCCCCCCCACTCTCTGCTCCCTAAATGGATGGGGCAGTCTTGGTCTATGTAGTTCAGCAGCACAGGCCATGAAGGCTGGAAGCAACTTGTGAAGAGATCCGTCAGTTTGGCGTCTGGAGGGAAACGCACAGAAATGCGCGTCGCTGCAGTTGAACTCTGAGGACTTTTCTATCCTGCACTTTCTGCCCAGTGTGTGTGTGTGTGTGTGTGTGTGTTTCCTTTTTCTCCTCCTCTGCTCCAAGTTTACAACAGACAGGAAAAGTCAGCGCTGAAGTGGCAGCTCTCACTCTGCAGCCCTCGCTATGGATTGGATGTATTTATTCATGCGCTTTTCACTCACCCAACTATTTTTGGAACATATTTTCGCTGCAGAAACTGATGGTAGGTTGTCTGCTTATTTTCTTTCTATTTTTTTGAAAGCTGTGCTCCTGCTGATACAATGTGAAGCCTGAATGTGGTTGAATAATGATTTTTAGAAAAAGAAGATGACCTATTTCTTATTGGTAGGTAAATGTACAGAGTTTGACAGCCCTGTTGTTGTGGAGGAGCAAGTTCAAGTCAATGTGTTGAGCTACTGGATAACTTTTTTTACAGACTAAAGTTTCTTAAAGAGAGGATTCCTTTTTATATATTTTACAAATCAAGTTCAGTTCTCTTCTTTAAGTTTTTTCTTCCTTTCCTTGCTTGCCATGGATCTGTGAATGTGATTCTCACTTGCCACTCTCTGTCCCATCAGAACAACTCTCTGGGAAGTTAAGTGAATACGGTCTCATCGTGCCCTTCAGCACAGACTCCCACGGCCGGTACATCTCTCACGTGGTCTCTGCTGGAAGTGGAAGTAAAGGTGATGATGGTTCCGCTGCTGGTGCTGCCTCCGGCGCCTCAGACCCCGGTAGCAAGAGGAGGGTGGCCCGTGGTGCCCCCGAGACGCCCTCGGTCACCTCCACCTCCTCCTCCTCAACTCAGCACTTGTTTTTCAATGTCACTGTGTTTGGGAAGGAGCTGCACCTCCGCCTGAGGGCCAACAGGAGGCTGGTGGCCCCGGGGGCTTTCGTGGAATGGCAGGAGGACTATGAAGAAAAGGCCAAGGAACGTATCCACGGGAACTGTGTTTTCACTGGGGATGTGAGTGATATGCCGGAGGCTTCGGTGGCTATCAGCAACTGTGACGGACTGGTAAGTCCCCAATGACCTCTTGACACCAATGGAGAGAGATATGGAAGGAGGAAAGATGCTTTTTCTGTCTTTGGCCCATTGGCAGACAGAATGTGGGGGTGTTGTGGATGGGCTTGCATCATATTCATTTGCATTTAGAATTTCTGACCTAAGCCTCCACGTGCATCCAAAGACACACATGCAACCATCTCAACCATTCTCCATCTGTAATCCACAGTTCACGCATCAAACAATCAACCCTGTGTAGTATTCAGTGATGGGTCAGTTTGTAGTCGGGTCCTTTAATCGGAGGCTGTTTCCAGGTCAGTTACCATGGATTCTTAATGTCACCAGTCTTCACAAAATTGTGAAACGTTAAACCTGTCTTGCAGCATGATTTCTGTGCTGTCCATCTGTGTGCTTCACATGCTCCACACTCACACACATATTTTTGCCTATAAACAAAAAACATTTGTTTACATACTAGCAGACACATCCGGTGCGTCCGACTCCTGATATTATGATGTTTTCCAGGCAGCTAATGACTCCACGCAAACATAGCAAAGTCTAGCTGATGAAGGTAGAAACAGTGGAGTCAGGAAATCGGCAAAAACAAATTGGAATCCATACCTCTTTCTTTAACAATCAACCATTGGCTGAGGACGGACGTGGACTTCAGTTGAACTTAGTTATTGCCCTCCCGTGGCAATGCAACAAGCTATAAACAGAATATTGATAGCACACATTTATGATGATCATGTGACATTTGGAGTTATGTGTCTGGCCACCTGTCGAATGTATTCACTTTATATTTAGATGCTGTTGTTTTTTTTGGTCCTTAAACCCCTTAAACCCTGTGATAAATATCGGACCATTTAGCCGATATAGCTTTTGTTAGCTGCAGCATCTCACAACATTGACAAGAACAAAAAACAAAACAAAACGCTGAAGGATGCTAAAGTTCTCTGTAGAGCTGATCAGAGCTGCAGAGTTGGGATTCATCACCTTGAGTGACCTCTGTCACATTATACGCAGTCATTTCATCCACTGTTGATATTAAATTATTGGTTCGAGCATCTTTCAAGAATTCACATTATTTAGCTACAACTAGAGATGTTGCGATACCATCCTTCCCTCCGACTTTGCGTATCGACCGATACTGAGTACTGATCCCAAGTGGCAACACTAGTTCCCCCCCGCTCGAACCTGAAGCCTTGCATACAGTACACATTGCTGTTTTACTTGTGGGACTTTCCAGTGTGAAATATTGCCCGATTTCGGACAGTTTAGCTTGTTTAGGCTAATGCTACACTACTGCAAATCAATAGGCTAGGCTACTTGGCAGTGGAAGTACAGCTGAACTGTTTTCGGAGCGGCAAAGAAGAAGTGAAACTAGTATACTTTAAAGACCAGGTATTGGTACATAGACTCAAGTAACATATGACAATATGAATGGACAATAACTGGATACAATTTTTTTTTCAATATCTCTATAATGCAATAAAAACAACAGGTTGCCTTTGTAATCCAATGAAACTGACTTGAATCCAACTTGATGTAGAGCACTACTCTTCCTTCTAAAGCCCATCTTTCAAACCCACAGACGAATTTGATTATTTAGAGACACATTGTGGGCAGACTATCGCTTTAGAGTGTTATTACTGTTAGTTATGACTCGGTTTATCTGGGTAAAATCATTTCAAAGGGAATGGCCACAGAATTCCAGCGAACCCATCCAGAGCATGTTCAACCTCCTCCATCTACCATCAGTCAAATCATCACTCTGCTCTAACGCAGTCGTTTGGTGTCATCGCTGCCTCTGAGACTCCGTCGCGGCGTGATGCAGCAGCAGAGCGGTTGGGACACGAGTCGAGCCACTAATGGATGTTTGCAGTCGAGCAAATTAGGGGGAATTTTTTCAAACACACTTGTGACATGTGAATTGGCAGGTTGACGAAAGGGAGGCTGCACCGTACTCCTTTCAGAGGCGGCTCTCTGAGCTCCTGAAACCTTCAATGAGACATAAACACACACATTCACAGAGAGCTATGAATCCTTCACATTCTTTATAAAGCATCTTTACAAGCCCCTAATATCATCTCTTCGCCTCTTGGTGTGTTTGTAAGTACAGTGAAGCTCTATGTGTTGCATCAGCAATTTGAGAAATCCCAAAGAAACGATGGAAATGTATTGTTGTCATCGTCGCTGCAAGGTGGAAGAGCGGGTTGTTCACTAATCAGTAAGTAGGTGGTTCGATCCCCATCGCCTCCGATCTGCATGTTAAGGTGTGCTTGGGCAAAAATCTAAATGTGCCCCTGATGTCTGTTTCATCAGTGGGTGAATGGCTGATAGGTCGAGAAGAGCTGTGGGAATGCATGTGTGAATGGCTGAATGTGACTTGTAGTTTGAAAGGTTTTGAGTGGTTATAAGTGCAGGTTAATTTATCATTCCCCTTCATGATTTTTGTGGCCTTGTTCAACAAAAAGCTGTATTCACCCACAAGCAGGATCAAAACCTAAAGCGCACAAAAGACTTTCAAATGTTGCCTTCTGTGAAAAGCAATGTTGCTTTAGAAAAACAAGTCTTTAGAGAAGCGAAGCCAATGCATTTTTATTCTGTCAGCTTCTGTTGCGCAAACTTAAATTTGTTTTCCTTTTCAGGCTTTTGTATTTCAAGGTTTTCTTTTAGCTTTTTTCTCTAAAGTTCAGATATAAGTTCAAAATATTATACAGTCAAGCAGCTCAACAAATCTGAAACTCCACATCTCTATGATAATTCAGACATGACACCTCATGTCTGAACAACTTTTCCAAGTGCTTCTAAACACATTCAAAATGTTGTTTCATCTTTATTGAAATGAGAACAACTTTTAAAAATTGTGATTGCATGGTTCATGTTAGAGTCAGTACTGATTTAATTATTCAACCTGAATGATATTGTGATCTGAAGGTTCCATGTGTATTTCATTTAATTTGAAGGCATTTCCATATTATTTAGAAAAGAAGTTGGACATTCAATTTGTCACTTTCTTAGTTTAAGTAGTTGCTCTTTACTCTTTAAGTGGAAGACTTTTCATTTTGGTTACTTATGGCTGTTGCCATATTTGATGCCAGCTGTCATAGTAGTGTCAAAAAATAAAGGTACAAATATTTAGCAACCATAATTATACTGTTTACTCAAAAGTTCAGATATAAGTTCAAAATATTATACAGTAAAGCAGCTCATCTGAAACTCCACATCTCTACGATAATTCAGACATGAGGTGAACTTTTCCAAGTGCGTTGCTGCTAAACACATTCAAAATGTTGTTTCATCTTTATTGAAATGAGAATAACTTTTAAAAATAGTTGCTCTTTACTCTTTAAGTGGAAGACTTTTCATTTTGGTTACTTATGGCTGTTGCCATATTTGATGCCAGCTGTCATAGTAGTGTCAAAAAATAAAGGTACAAATATTTAGCAACAAATATAACACTGTAAATTCATGAGGTGAATCCAGTGTTTAAAGAAAGAAAATGCTAATGTGCCACAGCAGGCCACAGTAAAAGTAGATACAAATCTGTGAATGTCAGTTATTAAAATGCTTCCCTCTGCACAGGAGAGCCACGGAAAACAACCCGTCATGTTGGGTTTGTCCACTGCTCTAATTTGTAGCTAAACAAAGAGGCACAGACAATATTGACTAAATGAGTGAGCGGATCAATGACCGATCACTTCATCTGGAACAACAAACAATGAATGAGTGTGTTTTCTTTCTTTATGCTAGATACTTCAAGTTGGAAGAAACGGTTATTTGTTCCTCAGTAGATAATAGTTTCAAGGATGGAATTGAAGATGTTGGAGTCTTTGATTGACGCAGTGTTTGTCAGAGACAAGGCTAAACAGCTCCAGAACCGCTCAGTGAGGGAAAGATGAATTTGTTTTTCTTTTGATTTGGGCGAACTCTTTCTTTAAAGGCCACAGACCCTTAGAAATCTCGTCTATGCATTTCATTGGATAAGAGCCAGCATAAACACGGACCTCTCCGTGCCTGCAGGGCTGTGCGGGCAGCATGTGAAGGTGCGTCGATGGCTCATAGGAATATTATTTAGTCTGAAGTGCCTGTTTGATGTGGAAGAACATGGAGGAGATAACGTCTGATGAAAGCTCTGCGTTTGAAGAGAATAAGAAAGTGAATCATGTGCGGAGGCTGATGTATACGGGCTGCATCTCTGCCACTAATGTGTTCTGTGTATCTTTACAAACCCCCAGCTTCTCATCTTCAAAGTTAAGTTTGATAGAGTCGCTTATGGAAAACTGGAGAATTGCAGCAGATTGCACAGTTGCATAGGTTATTTTCAATCCTTAAAGAACACTACAGCCTATGGATATGGACTTTTAGGGTTCGATGACAATACCAATACATCGGCCATTAAACATATTTAAAACAATTTTTGCCAATGATCCCTAAGGTATATGACTGAAGTAGTCTTGATATTATACATAGTTTAACTACGGACTTTACTTTAAATAACTGTAAAGAAGAGGAAATAAGCAAATACAAGCAAATATATATAACTTGAATTTAGAATAATCTAATGTAAACGTGAATGCAAATCTTTTCTGCAAAGTTTATTCTGCCAAAGAAAAGTGTTCATGTCGACCTTTCATTGTTGTTTGTTTGTTTGTCTTTCTGTCTGACATAGCGATAAATCCAGCAGTTTTTATCTTAATTTGAAATTTGTTCGTGTTAGGCTCAGGACCTTTTATTTCAAATCTGATAAAGGTCAAGGTCACAGCATGACACCGTTGTTTTTTAGAGACATTGCAGCTTTGAAATTAATATCATGATGCTCATGAAATCATACAATCTCATTTCACAGTGGCCTTGTTATCCCCATAATAACAATAACCAAGGGTCTCATAATTTCATCCATCAGTAAAATTCAGTTTTTAAAGGTTCAACAACGCAGCGTATTGAGTATTTGACAGTGCAGCACAGGTGTCACATCCCTCTGAGTGTTTTTCTCATGGTACTGTAATTTGTGTTTAATTGAGCCACTTGTCAGTGTCAGCTCGTGTCATGTTCCTCCCTCACTCCCGTGACCGCCGCCCGCTCGATGGCGTCAGCTGCAGACGAGCGTGAACTATTGTTGCGGAGCGCTTGCTGATGGCTATGATTACACCGGTGCTGCTCATGTGTCGGGAATCAGCGCAGATGACGGGGCTGATTGAATTTCATGTGTGATGGAAACACGAGCGCTAGATAACCGCAGACTGAAGAGCGCTATTTCTGTGTCCATCGCTTAAATAGAGCGAGAGCCACCTAGCAACAGTCAGTCAAGCTACTGCCTCTTACTTTATGGTGGTGGTGGTGGTGGTGGGGGGTGACAAGGGAGGGGGGGCTGCAGTTTTCCATCCACTGGAGATGGAAAACGCTTGAATAAATTGTTCTATTCATGAATGTTTGCAGGGATTCTGTACAGGGTCCTGGTCCCGGTCCAGTATCCTCCATATTCCAGTGCTCTGCTGGCACGGAGATGGAGTCACTAAATTAAGAGCTCCATCAGTGGAGGCCCAACGTCTCGGCCAATAATGTGATTTATTTCCTCCCGGGCTAATACTTAACTTTCAGCAGTTACAGTACGTCTGGTTCATTCAGACACACACTGTGATACACATTTAAACCAATTAAACCGTTTAAACTTGGACTTTAGGAATGTGAAAGACATTTTACACATTGCATAGTAATAATATAATATACCAATACAGCTGCTACCACATTACTACTACTAGGCTATATCTTTGTGTATTACTGCTACTTCTACCACGTCTTACTTGTACCAGGTCCTCTACAGCTATCTGCTCATACAGCTACTCATGGTTTAAATTACTGGGGAACAAACTGGACATCTGCTCCTCTGAAAAGAGCATTATGTTCCCTGAAAGTTACTTTTAGTGATTTTGTATAAGCGCTGAAATGTCGTTTGTTTTTGTTTCAGGTTTCAGACTCTGATCTACTCCACAACAAGGTTCCTGAAATAAATAATAACATTAAAAACATTTAAACGAACCGAACCGTGGTTCCTATGATTCAGACTCAGACCAAACGCTCCTTGGTCCGAGATACCTTTCACACTCGATCGGACTATACTGAAAAAGTCAGAAGGTCAGAACCAAACAAGGTCGGTGTGTAAGTGACCTTAGTGCCAGCTCCTACCTCTGCTATCCCTACATTGATTATAATTAGAGTAATTATAGTTATAGAAACAACATTAAATCTTCTTTTTAACCCAATTTCTTTCATATAAAACCAATTAGTCATTAAAAGCAGCATCATAATCGTCTGCTTTAATGAACTGCTCTTTTTTTAAAGTAACATGCAGATGAGTGAGGCCAGTTTTCTCTTGGTAATCCTCATCTTGATCACCAGCTGTGCCTGCCCTTTGTGGCCCAGCACAGTGAGACGTGAGAGCTGATAAAAAGGAATCAAGTCGTAATCCCCACGCTCCCACAACCTGTCTCATATGATTATTTCAAACCCGCGACTCTGCTGAGCCATGATTCGCTCGCCGGCCTACTGATCTCCCCTAGTTCGCACCAACAAAGCTCTTATCAGACACCACATCATATGTCAGGTGCCGCCTCCGACTGTGTGCGTCAGGAGTTTAATTTATTTTTCACTCCGATACAAAGCTCGATAGAATCTTGTGTCTTCTGACTTTGCACAGACGCACGTGTGACCTTGCTGCGGCACTGCGATCCCAGTGGGTGATGGTGGATGACCTTCTTTTACTCTGTCTCTTGTTTGCGGATCAACAGAGAGCATGAACGGGGACGAAAATTACATGTTTCTAAACAATCTTCTGCAAATTACCGGTTAAGCTCCTGGAATGACGGCTGGACTTTGATCTCCTTGCACGTTGCAGCTCGAGGGCTTGTTCCATTTTTAGATTGTTTGTCCGTCATGTAGCTGGAGAGATGTCTCCGCCAGGTCACGTTGACAGTGTGGAGGGGAACAAAAAGACCACCATGTGTCAGTGGTATGTCATGACATTATTGTCTTTGTCTGTCTCTATTTACACCACATTCTCTACACTGATTTTCTCACTCATGTCGCTCCAAACATTTCTCAGCTGAAACAGAATTCGACTTGATATATTTCGACTCCCTCATCCCACTACAGCGCAGTCGAGGCTTAAGGAGCAGCTGCGAGTGGTTCCGACCAGTGCTCCGTGTCCCTTTTTAGAACTGCACGCCAGTCAAAAATTAGACTGTGAAGCACACTGCTGGGAGCTGTGTCTCAATGCAGGGGCTGCGTCCATCGGAGGCTGTGCTCCGAGGCCGATTGCGTCACAGGGACGCGACTGGACTGTCGATAAATGTGTCCTTCCATTCCAACGTGTGGATCTGTCCTAGCCCAACCTAAAGGCCGGAGCATGCTTCTGCGTTTTCACGGGCCCGGAAATCCAAGAGCCCTTCCGGGCCCCTTACGTGCTATCGTAGCCCTTCTTACGTGCGTCGGCCAACTTTTCTAACTAGACGGCAAAGCCCCGCAAGCGTCACCCACCCGCAAGGGCTGTGATTGGTCTGCTGACTACATCATTTCCGGGGTCGCATTTCCGGTTCATGCCCGATAACACCGGCGGAAACCACGGAAGATTTAGAAGAACGAACATGGACCAAATAGAAGAGCACTTGGCAGAAGAGATCCGAAACTATGACCACTAGTATAACCCGTCACTGACCGGCGTATTTTTCTGCCAGAAAAAGGCTCTGAGGAGCAGAAGCATGCTCCGACCTTAAGACGTAATGGTGTCTCTGCAGACCGGACAGTCTCACGATGTCCTTCACGGTCTACTCCCCCCACAGAGACTGCATCCTACGTGGGCCTCGTGCCCCTGAAGGATGGGACCCCTGAATTGAGACATAGCTGTAGTACATTTAGGAAGTGTCAGGGTTCTATAGTTTAGAATATAGCGATTCTAGTTGTTGTTTGACTGGAAAATACAATAACTAATTGTAATTCCATTCATACACACAGGGAGGTAAACTCCCTTTCTCCCTTTCCGGTACAGATTCTGATACCTGGACTTTTTGTACCCGTTTATAAAGATTACCAATCCAATATCAGTGCAATTCAAAAAAACTTATATAACATACTTTAACAACTGTAAAGCCCGTGTCATCCCCGACTCTTAAGTCTTGTATATACCTTACAAGTCTTTCTTTAACTCCTTGAAGCACTTTTCATGTGGTATCTTACAGGATCATATACTCTTGTGCTTGCCACCCCCCAACCTGACATATTCTGCAGTATCTTAGACATTTCTGATGCTGGTATCAATTTTCAATGTCTTATTTTGTCAGGTTTATTTTCTTTTAAGCTCTTCCTTTAAACTAGACACGGTTCAGCAGCATAGTGATTTCGCCGTGCACCTCTCGCCTCAGTTGTTCTCTGCCTCAGTGTTTAAGGGACAGACTCCAGCTGCTGGTTTACATAGCAGAGAGAAGTCGCCCTGAAATTACATACAGTAAATATCCAACTTCAAAGTTGTTCATACCAAAGTGTGGAATTTAGTGCACGGGTGAGTTTAAGTGTGAGCTATATTTGCCTTTTTTTTTGTTTGTGTGTGTGTGTGCATGGTGGGAGTGATTCTGCCTTGCTGCCTCCACCTCAGAGCCTTTTTGAATTTTATCCTCCGCTGAGCGCTGCAAGGCTCACAGTGATCGCCGCTGTGTTCACCACTCAAACTCAGAGGTAAATACCCAATAACATCTCCAATCACTCTTCAGAATCCCAGCTCTGTATCCTTAATCTCACAGGTTGACAGTTACTGACCAGAATCTCTCTAAATAGACTCTCTTGACTGACCGGCCGTGATTCTCCAAGTGACAAAAGCTCTTGAGTTAATGACACGGCCGTGATTGTGGCACAGCGAGGTGCTTTGGTCCTTCCTGGTTTGAGTGCAGTAAGTTGGCTTGGTGCAAGACAGAAAATATTATTCTGTATGCTGTTCAGGGCAGCCGTGGCTTAGGAGGTATAGATCGGGTTGTCCTTTAACAAGCAGGTTGGTGGTTTGATTCCCAAGTCCTTCACTCTGCCTCGAGAAGCGTCCTTGGGCAACACATTGAATCCCAAGTTGCTGCTGATGGCTGTGACGACAGCGTATAAATGGCGAGTGTAACTCATTCACACCAAAGTTTGCCCGGGGAACTTGCTAAAGGAGGTGATTGACTCCATTCTCGTCATCAGTATCCCGTAGGAGTTTGCCCCCCTGTGTTTTTCACAACTGACACCTCGCTGTGTTGTCAAATGATCACGTTCATCTGGGTGTCGTGTTTCCATCACTGCCGATCAGAGCCGGAGCCAATTAAAAACCTGCATTGACCAAATCTCTAGATAATCCATCCTGATATTTCTTGAGTGAGGTGTTTTCTTCCAGGTCTGAGGTGGTGACATTAAAGCCACGCTTTTATTACGAGCTTACAAATATAGATGTGTTTGTGTATGTCACGTTCAACAGTTCAACTGCAGTGGGACTTTTTTTTGCTTCAATTGTTTTGGCTCTCAGGCTACGTAAAAGCTGCATGACAGGAACCTCTGCAGACACTATTCAGGGCTAAAAAATAAGAAAAAGTTATTGTGGTCGTAATATGGAGTCTATTTGAAATTAGCTAATGAATCGTTCAACACAACAATGCCAAAAATTGGTAATAATCCATTTGTGGTTGTTCCTCGGACCCAAGTTGAGGTTGTGGATTTCCTTATGTATTCAGACCAAGAGTCTAAAAGCCGAAGATGTTCATTTTACAGAAAGAAGAAACAAACCCACACATTTTCTGAGAGGCTGCAATTCAGAGAATGTCAACGCTGAGGCGATGCTCTCGATGCAGGTATTGATTTTTAAATGATCTGAATGTAATTTCATGGGGGTGCAGCCATTAAATAATGCAGCATTTAAGCTACAACCTCGGAGAATCCAATAACCTTGCGTCTCCTCCCCCTCAGCCAGGCTTTACCGTGCAGTGTACACATGTTAGCATTTGAAAGGCCTTTCCAGATGCTGCCGCGCTCTCCCCTCACAGACCCGGCTTCACTTTCCACCCACCGCTGAAATAAGAGACCACAGAGGACGTATTCTAGCATGTCTTACTTGGCATTTCCTGGTCCGAGGCGGGACAGATTCTTTCTCTCCTCGTTGCCCTCACTGTCATACGCTCGCCCTTACGTTCGCGGCTTTGATTTCAGAGTCATGAATACAGACATTCTCGCCAAAGTCTTGTCCGTGTGCCTTCTTCATGAGTGTAATGATAGATTTTTTTTCTCTCAGTGAGGAGTAGCAATTTGAGAAATGTGATTTGTGCCGTGCGCTGCGTATTCAGAATGATCTTAATTGAGACAAGGTAGCAACACAAAAGGAAATGGTTCTGCGTCATCTCGGTTATTTGTTCTTCCTGTTACACTCACACTTAATTTTCACCTTAGGAGCCTGACACAGTGTCACAGGAAACGTGACGGCACAACATTGCCTGGATGTGTTTGAAGGTTTGTTCACATTCATGCCCTTTCCCTGCTTTTTTTTTTTTTTTACTACAATCGCACTCAATAGATCCAAGGCCAAACAGACCCCTTTATATTCAATCAAAATGTAAAGAAAGAGATACAGAGTTCCTGCATCTATCCTCATGGAATTGTAATGGATTCTTCTTTCTCTGCCCATGTCCTTTCCTTCAACCAACATGCACTGGAAATCCTTTCAGTTGTTTCTGCGTAGTCTTGCTTACAAACAAACATTCTAAATGCATTCCCCAGCCAAGGCCAAACAGTCCCCTTATGAAACCACATCTAAATTCACTAGATCTTATCAAGATCCATGCATTATTCCCTGAGGAAATAACGGAAATGACAAAATACGCCCCTATCTCGCATTGTTTACAAAAGTGATAAAATAAATTCTGGATCTGCCCCCGGATCCACACAAACATTGTATTGTTTTTTTTCCCTGAGACGTACGGCATCTTTCCACCGAGTTTTGAGGTAGTCCCTTCCGTTGTTCTTATGTAATCTTGCCTGGAAACAAACAAACAAACAGACAGCGGTGGAAACGTAACCTCTTCCGCACAAGTGTCCTGATTAGGAAAAGATGTGAAAACCATGGGGCCTTTATTTGTGGTTCCTCCTGCAGCCCGGAGACGTGCAGCTTACGTTTTAATGGTTGTGTTACCCAACAAGGAATAACACATACAGTGCTGTCAGAAGCTTTCCACATTATCTTATACTGCACACACACACTCCAGGCTATAGTCTAACAGAAGTGGATGTTAGAGACGATCACTCCATTGTTTACGCACAGCTTGTGATTTCTAGTTTTAGACACCACCACCACTCTTGCTTACATAAGCAAGAATGTATCACGAATGTATACCTTAAACCTTTTATTGCCGCTTAGGCTCCGTGGGAACAAGCTTTGAATGCAGACATGTCAGCGAGAATTTGGGATTAACGGTATTGTGATTTATCAGAAGTCTTGTTTCCAGCTTCTGAATCCTCCATATGTTAACTTCGACTGTCTGCTGTTTGGTGCTAGCGTGGTTGGGTGTTTGTCTCTATGTGTCAGTCCAGCGATGGACCAGCGACCTGGCCTGTGTGTTCCCCCAGACCGTATGTGAGTGTGAATGGTTGTATGCCTCTGTCTGTTGATCCTGTGATACTCTTGAGACCTGTCTCTTGCTCAATATCCGCTGGGATTGGCTCCAGCTCCCCCCACGCCTCTCAGAAGAGGCGGTGGTAGAGATAACAGATGAATGGATGCGACGTTTTTGGCCACATCACCCAGATCTGATAGAATTCTTAATTTGTGTTGTGCTGCTATTGTTGTTGAGCCGTGGAAATGAATGATAACAAAGATTAGCTGCAGCGTGGTGATAGGGAAACACAATTTCACAGTATTTCCAGTCTGTCTCGCTGTTTGACAACAGCAAGAGGACAGCTGCTCTCTGGGTAGATGAGTCTCAGGATCCTGAGAAGTGTCAGAGCCTTCTCATTGAAGACTAAGATAAAGTCACTTAATCAAAAGTTAACCGTAAAACTTCAATACGGGCTTATAAAAACATCGCAGACGTATCACAGCTGAGACAATCCGACACGAGAGCTTTGCCAGAGACGCATGAAGCCCATGAGAACTTGCGGCTGAATTGAGACATTGCGACTCATCATCTCGTCCGGGCTGAAATCATTGTGACACTCAATAAAATTCGGTGAGGGGCTTGAAGGGCCCCAAATTGCATCTACCTGCGTCATTTCCCATATTCAGCCCTGCTCTAAATCCTCCAATTGATCCGGCACGCTATAATTACTGGCTCCAGTGGAATTACTGTCCGTTTGAAGGAGGAGGGGTGCACTAATGTGAAGGCCTCTTTTTTTTCCAGGCAGGTCTGATCCGGACTGATAATGGGGAGTTTTTCATCGAGCCCCTCGAGAAGGGCCAGCAGGATGTGGAAGTGAAGGGGCGTGTCCACGTGGTCTACCGCAGGTCGGCCATCAAGCGGGAGTCGGGCCAGCGGAGGGAGGAGCTCCACAACGAAGGTAGGCCCGGAGAGGGAGCGTGACGTCTGTGGAAACAAAAAGCACTGTGTGGGTGTTGTGTGTGTTTTCACTTGAACTTGTGTACGAGTGCATGTGTGATTAAGTGCATTTCCTGCCCTATATGTGTTTGTTAGTTTCCAAACATGACCATAAATATATAATCTCATCTAATAGCAAACATACAGAGGGAAGAGGAAAAGGTTTAAGGCTGTTTTTCTTTCTCCTCTATTTTACTGTTCAGCACTTTAAAGAACTTGTGCTTTATGGAAGGGCTAGAGTGATACTGTATATACTGACTTTCCAGAAATGAAGCTGAAATATCCCTTATCTAAACTCTGCCATCTTGCAATATCTATGGAGTCTGCACAGTAGGGATCGGGGATGTAGCTGTGGCACAGGGGTCCTGTCGATACATGCGCTCGACCAATCAGCAGTCGGTCTTCTTTTTATTGCATCAAATAAACAAATTAAAACCAAAGTTACGGGAAAAAACCCTCGAACAAACATAAGTCTTCATAAGACGGAGGTTTTCCTTAAAAAGAAATTTATTCAAACTTTTAATTTAGTCAATGGCCATTAACATGGAGGAGGCGGGGTTTATGACCCACACTGCAGCCAGCCACCAGGAGGCGATCAAGGTGCTTTGGCTTCACTTTTGCAGACGCGCCATGTCATCTATCTTTATATATAGTCTATGCTCGGCATGGCATTGATTAAAATTACAGTAATTCCATTAGAAGCTGCACATAATAATCTTAACCTGCACTATTAGTATATGTTTTTTACTATAGTCTGCCATGTATTTAATCTTCATCATTATGTGTCCTACAATACACTTTTTGCATGCACATCTGGTTGGATACACAACTGCACATTTTGACAATGAAGTTGAAACACAAACACTGACTTTCATACATAATGGAAACCAGTCCACACACCAGCGCAGTCACTTAACCCCGCAGCGTTCGGAGCGTCCCTTTAATTCTGCAGCTTTTAAAGACTCCATCCCCTGTCTGCGTACATTTATTATCCCGAGCAGCCGAGGCAGCGCTCACTAAACCACCTGGTGGAGCGAGGAATGCTCGGCTCTGGTGGTACTGCTCGGCCCGGGACGCGGAGGGAGGGAGGGGGCGGGGGTCATTGCGGAGTGAGTGAGAGAGAGAGAGAGAGAGAGTGGGGGGGGAGAGGGGGTTGACCTTTACTTCACAGTCAAACGACTCAACGCCATCATGAATTCCTCTTCTACTCCTTCCTTCGCCGCAACAATAGCTTGAGCATCTGGCGGAAGATGTATTTTTTTTTCACCTCAGCCTCTTTTTCCCGGTTGCCTGTGAAAAGAAATGTCTCTTTTCATTTTCCTCTGCGGCCCTTCGAGCTCATAATACAAAATTTTAATCAACTGACTCATTCACATCCTCTTAGCCTCGCTCCTTGTTCTTTTTCTTCCCAACTGCCCATTACATTCAATTTTATCTTTAACAGGCTACATTCTTGTTTAAAGTGATGCAACTGTCTAATGGGTTTTTTTGGGCCATTTTTACCTTTTTCCATTACTGTGTCGCTCTAATAAGAGGTGATTCACAGAGGGAAGCATTAACCTCCTGTCTATGTGCCCTTGCTCTTCACTCCAACTGAAATAATATGTCATGCTCCGTCACTCTCATTTCGAGTCTTCATCCACGCTTATGTGGTTATAATTACAAAGCTTTTCAAACAGAAATCGCTAGAAATACACACGTATTTGCAGTCATTGCATGCATTTATCTTAATCACTCACGTTCCAAATCATTTCTCAGGAGATTTACCCGGAGCCACTTATTATGTTTTCAAAACAATGCATCCAATGTTATTAATCCTCTGTTGGAAACGTTCTGCTCTGTAACTCTGAAGATATCTTGCTAATTGGATTTTATGGTTAGCATAAGATTAACTCTCATGTTTCCATTTGAATTTGAAGCAGTGATGTATCAAATGTGAAATTAGGTGCAAATTGCATAAGATTCATGATATGTGATCGCTTGCGGCGACATGCGGTGGCTATCTTGATGCATGAAACAATTTCAGACATGTGTACTGAGCTTATGCTGTGTAAATAAATGTGAGAGCATTATAAGCTCCAGTAAGGATAGTACATTTGGGTTTGTGTATTTGTTTTTGATTATTAATGCAACAGGAAACATAATTGTTTTGCAGCTCTGAGTGCCTGAGGCTCTGTAGTGCTGTGCTCCAAACATGTGGTTCACTATTTGAGCTAAATCTGTTTTCTGTGTCGTGGCCTGAATCAGTAAAATTACAAATTCACACAAGTGTTTAATCTCTGACAAACAAAACCGTAGAGGGATGAGATGCTGTGCATAAATATCACACGTGCAAAAGCTGGATGTTGTTTGGAATCAGTGTGACCCAGTTGGGACTGAATCTCTGAATGCACACACTGTATAGTTTGGCTGAACGTGGAGCATGAGGAAATACACCTCTCACTCTCCAGGCCAGTGATTCATGAGTCCGAGGGGAGCGTTTTGACTCGAGATCGAGCGACTTAGAAAACATCCACAAGCCGCAGCCCTGTCAGAACCCCCGAAGGATCCCACCTGCTCACTCTGAGACCAGGAGACAGTTGTTTTACGTCGAGTTTGACACTGACGTACAGTAAATCACTTCACGGGAGCTGAAATAAGAGATGAAATATACATGCATCTGATTCCCACAGTCTTGTTTCGCTGACTTGTTTATGTGCTGACTTATCTCGGCAGTGGCAGACTTCGGGATCGCGGACCTCCCCGCGGCTCTGGACCTCGTGGAGCAGAAGTTGTCCGAAACCGAGCGCAAGAGGAGGCACGCGAAGAAAGACGACTACAACATCGAGGTGCTGCTGGCTGTGGACGACTCGGTGGTGCGCTTCCACGGCAAGGAGCACGTGCAGAATTATGTTCTCACGCTCATGAACATAGTAAGTCAGTTCTCACCACTTTGTTTGTACAGATGTTCAACATGAAACATCAAACAATTGTTTTTTTCCAATTAAGATTGTCATAAAAACGTGTTTGAATAATACACATCCCCTCCCGGCTCCCATGTTTTCCAAAAAATTTAACAGAACTTTTTACTATTCACACAAGTGGTTTTAATATTTATTCAACTACTGTTAATTTCTTCTAACACGCCATGTCGATTATTTCAGTGGTCTGTTAACAGAATCGACACCATCCTCAGACTCAAGTTCACAACTTTTCAAAGTAAAAGCTCTGTACATCGGCTCAGTGTAAAGCATGGCAGCAACAAAACCCACATTGTGCTTTTACTTGGAAGAGTAATTCTACGAATGCGGTTGCCATGACACAGATCAGCACCTGCAAGACCCACGAATGTCTGAGATAGTCAAACTGACTGCTTTTTATAAATATCGACTGTAGCCCTTGTCCAAATCGCACCAAATTTGACAATGCACTTCCCTTGACCGTTAAGAATACACATGGCAAGTTGACTGTCAATAAGATGAAAGGTTTGCAGGATATTTGTTCCTCATACAGACAAACAGATGTTATTAGTATGTAGATATTAGGAAATATCCTTCCTTCACATTGAGCTGCTGTCAAATTCTGCAATCGCATCTTTATCAGAGATATTTTTCACCTCCTTGTCCTCTCTGACATCAGACATCGCCACACTTCTCCCCTCTCTCTCTCTCTCTCTCTCTCTCTCTCTCTCTCTCTCTCTCTCTCTCTCTCTCTCTCTCTCTCTCTCTCTCTCTCTCTCTCTCTCTCTCTCTCTCCCTCCCGTTCTCTCTCTAGCTGTTTGTGGATTACCAGTGAGGAGGTGGGGGTAGAAAAAAAAAGAAAAGGAAAGAAACTCTCAGCTCATTCATTACGGGTTCCACCAGCTCCTACCACCCTAATCTACTTACTGGGCCCAAATCCCCCCAAGTCAGATTTTCACAGGGTGCTGGTTTCACTCTGTAACAGTTACCATTTGGACCCTGCATGGTGGTCTGATTAGCTGCGCTAGACCAATTAGAAAGTTGACTGGAAGCTGTGCAGGGCAGTCATGGAAACCCAGTGCCAGAAGTCCGCTCGCACTGCCAAGCTCTGCTTTCATGGAATGATGTGTTTATTTAATAAGCATATAATATTCACATTCTGTCCCCAAATGTCTTTGGCAGGGAGGAATGCCTGATTATTAATGATCCTGGTGAATTATTTATTATACCGTGAAGTGGCTGTGAGAGTGTAATTGTCCAACAGTGCTCTCTGATTCAGGCACTCAGGAGTATTTCACATCACTGGTGGGAATAAGAGGAGGTCCGCTGAGATGAAATCGACTGACACATACAGTGCAATCCATACGACCTCCCTCCTACTGAGTCAAATCCGATGAGAGAAACGTGCCACTTCCAGAGAGAAAGGTGCCACTCAAACAAAAGCCTTTAGTTACATTTGTAAGCCACTTGCTCGCTGTGTCTGAAAGAGCTCTGCCCACTTAAATCCCCTGAATCCCGGCTCCGTGGCTGCAGAATGTGTAGTACCACCTGGAGAAACTCCCCCTGAGGGATTGATTACTGGACATCCTGTCTGCGCCGAGCCAAGGTGACGGCCGAGGTGCCTCGCCACACAATGGCTGTGTTGTTTGAGCGCGGACCAGGCTTTGTCCACATCGATTTGACGCCGTACAAAAGCCAGTGACACCTTTAGTGACTGTGGCCCACAGCTGCTTCTCCCATTTGCAGCCACAACAACCTGAGTCCAGCTCTCTGTGTGCTGCTCCTGGCTTTCTAATTATCCCTGTATACGCGGGGGCCGGTCCTTCCCGCTGCAGGACTCACTAGAAAAAAGTTTTCTGAAGCTTCAATACAGATGTGAGAAAGAATATGTGACCTCTGTGTTTACAAAAGTAGTCCAGGTACTTTTAATGCTGTCCTCATTTTTCCGACAGCTTCTCTGTTTCAGATCGACCCTGTAAATAGGTCAGAAAAGACCAGAGGAGGAATGTGAGATCCTAACAAATCTGGGAGAATTCATGGTCACTCGAGTGGTCTTTACAGCATTTATTGACCTGAATGGGCTTCTGTGAATGGAATATTTGCTCAAATGCTGTGGGTGTAACCCTGCGTACCAGTGCAAATTTGGACTCAGGCCAAGGTTAACCGCTCTTCAGTGACGGAGCTTTTGTTCTGCAGGGTCATAACTATCTTACGCAGAGAAAGCTCGCTGACCCACACTCGTAGCTGCTTCACCGAAGCTGTTATTCTGTTACATGCAAGGCCCTTTATGAGCCTGGAAATTGGACAGGGACTGAAGGAGCTTTGAGATTTTACAGCATCGCTAAAAAGAAAAACACATTTTTATTCCTATCTGCAGCTGCGACATCTCTCAAATCCAGAAAACAACAAGCAGAGTCACTACAATGTGATAAAAAAAGAATACGTTTCTCTGTGATTTTGCAGTTATTTGTGTGTGATTAGTTTCTCTTCTGTCCATATTGTCGTGGTGATAAATCTCTAGCTCAACTTTTTGCATACTGCTTCTCCTCAGCAGCTGTAGAGATTAAAGCTTATGAACAGAAACAAACATCCCAGCTGTTCGACTCTGCTGTAGTGTTAATGAAAACGTGGGACTTCACCTCCGGGCTCTTGTGATTTGTCCAGCGACACCAATAAATCGATGACCTTTGTTAGATCAGTGTTGCGTGTTATTGACAGGCTGAGCGGTGGTCTAAAGAAAACTGATACTGACAAAGCACCAACAGCATTTTATTTTCACTGCACCTTTCAAATAAACATACAATGACTCAAACAGTAGTGCTTCACAAAACCCATCACAACTTTAGCCTGAGCTAAAAATATTTATTATACAGTAAAGCGTGACCACCTGAAACATGTGAAAATATTCTGGGTAAAAGAACCAATGTTGTCTCAGGGTCACAACCTAACCCAACTGCTGCCATAATTAATATGGCTAATAAGACTTCGCCTAGCAATGAAAGATAATAATGAAATAATAAGCTGCCTGCTGCAGGCAACCAGTGCTTTTTTTAACGCTGGAAGAGCATAGCAATATTTATTAAATAAATTGTAGCAGAGAAGGACTATGAAACATCTTAATTAAGCTCATTTGAAAACCTTTATCTTCAGAATGACAGGGGCGACCACAGAGTAGAATATGGGGACTATGGGGATATGAGGGACTCGTGTAAAATGGCATTATCAGGGGTATTGAAAGCTGAACATAAAGCCAGTGATATATCAGTGAAGTACTATCAGACTCTTCACTCATTAGGACAGCATTTATAATCAGCAGCGGAGCAGTTTTAGCACGTTACGTAGCTTTTTCTAAAGCTTGAAACTCAGGATAGTTTGGCGACACGGTCAAGATGAGAGGCTCCTGAAAAGTGCAAGAAAATGTTGCACAAAATATGAAGACAACGAATAATACACAGAGGTTTGATTCAAATATTTTCCACGCTTGAATAATATGAGTTTGTCCCTTTCGGTGAACAGCAGCTGTAAAACTGGTTTCCTCTCAGTAACAGGTTCAGAAGTCACATGGAGAAATGTGAGTGTGCTTTGTGGAGCTAAATGACTCCATTGTTTTCCGGTCGAGAGTTGCCCGGTTTGTTTGGCACTTTGTTAATTACAATCCATAACCAACATGTCCCAACTACATGACTTACTGATTTATGGAAAAAGAAATATCCAGCCTTTATTTACCTCTGAACTTTTACTTGCAGTGACGATTTGGTGAAAATAAATCAACACCCAAGTGGAAATTGAACTTTGGGATTTGAACGGGATCCTGGCTCGGCCCTGGGTTTAGCATTTACATACCACAGCATTATTATAAAGCCAAACAGCAGTTGACACATTTCTGGGTCAGGCTTCGCTGCCATTGCATAACTAACACTGGTTTCCCTGGACGGTTGCCAATGTCTTAAGAATATATTTCATCATTATTCCAAGATTGTTGTAAGAGATGTGGGAAAAAAAACACTCAAACAAATCGTTGCTGCTAATTTCATCAGATTTGAGTCAAACCCGGTTGATATCAAGACACTTGGAATTAATTGACCTGAAACCGTGCTACTTATAAAGACTTTGCACATCACGGCTGCTCTAAGAACAGCATTTATCTTCTCCTTCAAGCCGCAATCAAGTAAAATCACTGAACTCCAAATAGCTTGGCCTCTCAGTGGGAGGGAACTCAAGCAAATCAGTCGCCTGTTCCTTTTCTCTTTCCCTTAATTTATTCACAGACCGTGACTCAAGCTATTAAAAGTATAACAAGTTTCAAGTTTGAATATGCTACCGGGAAGATTTCTCAGAAAACCAAGCTTCACTTTTTTATTTCTGACCTTTTGACATCATTTAATTTCCATCGCTAGACGAGGCGTTTGTTTGTCCTTTTCACTGCCTAATAATAATTAAGGGTTATTTATTCCAGATTACTGCATCGCCTTGGCTACGGAAGTTAGAAACGAGCCCATAATAAACTCTGATATTGTTTGTAACAATTCTTGCTCACAACAGGGTTCCCCCCCCACACAAACACTTCAGAAAAACATTTGCAGTCTGTGTGCATTGTTGACCATAAGGACAGCGGGTGCTTGAAAAGTGCTTGGTTTTATTTTTGGCCTGCACATGTTGAGATGTTCTCAGCCACCTTCAAAACCTCCAGTGTCTCTCCCCACCCTTCACCTCAGTGACAAACTCTATTCATTTCCCCTCAGGTTGATGAAATCTACCACGATGAATCTCTGGGAACCAACATCAACGTCGTCCTTGTCCGCATGATAATGGTCGGCTACAGACAGGTGAGC
This sequence comes from Limanda limanda, assembly GCF_963576545.1. NCBI lineage: Eukaryota > Metazoa > Chordata > Actinopteri > Pleuronectiformes > Pleuronectidae > Limanda > Limanda limanda. The sequence goes on along the minus strand of NC_083656.1, from coordinate 8,886,824 downwards.
TGGGTCAGGCGTTGCTGTTGTCTGTTTGTGCAAATACATGTGCAAGCGTCCTTCAACCTAATGACATTTGGTATAGGACACATATTCATATTTAGATTACCTCTGTGTTTCAAACCCATGTACATTGTTTATTATACCATCATAGCTTTGAATAGGATGTGATAACAAGGTTAAAATGTCCACAGCAACAAACACCTACCCTGCTGTGCTCTGCTCTTCAGCTCAGTGGGTGATTCATTCTGCTTATGTACATCTTAAATGTAAATACTGTTGACAGCTGAGCATCTTGGGAAGGTGAGAAAAAAAGAGCTGATTACCATAGGAATATTTTATTTTCTGGAAAAAGTTTCCACGTGCAGTTGGCGTTTTATTTTTTGTTCAATTTGACTTTGGAGCACACTCGTCTTCCTGTCCTTGTTGCCAAAACACCTCCGTCCACACTTCTACCTGCTCGGCCTTCTTTGTCACAGATTGACTGACACACTGACTGATGTAAGTACAGATTTTCATTCAACCTTTAATAATCCAAATACGTTGACCCTTTAGTTAGAACTGTGTGGCTTCTCTTTTGTCTTCTTCCAGTTTTATTACAAAGGGTTTTTGAAAAGCCTCATATTTGCATTGTGCCTAGCTAAAATCCGCACATGTCAGCAATATTTATTCCAGTTTACATTCAAATTAAAGCACAACTGCTGCGTTTGCTGGACGACAATTCAGCTGGGTGGACTAATGTATTGAGTTGGTGACTCATTTTGTTTCTGTGCTTTTTAAAAGGTGTCTCCCACACCAGCCATCGTGCAGTCTACTGTCCCACTGCCTGAAACCCCACGTTTGATCGTAGTTGGTAAGTTTGTGATTTTTCGTGGAAATGAAAAATGGAAGACTACACTCTTCTGCAAATTGCATCTAAATTTGTTATAAAAGTTTAACAATGCAGAAGATTAAAAACAGAAAAAACCTTTACAACTTATTAATCAATGTGTATTGTTCATAGAGTCTTATTGAAAGGACTGTCATGTTTCTTTTTCATAATGCTAGACTCAAAATGAGCTATTTCCTGATTATTGTGATGAACATGTAGAAAAAAAAGATGCTGTGTGAAGGAGCATCTTTTGTGCTTGGGCTCATTGTATTCCGCTCCTCCTACAATTTCAACCTTCAGTATCAACTTGATGCTGCAGGAACAGCATCTTTACCAAACAGCGTGATTCATACACAGTAATAATGGAGGAAGCAACAAGGTAATTGCCCGTTGTCCCTAGCCTAATGGACAGACATTATTGCTGACTCTATTCATTCTGACTCTATTAATACTGTTGTTGCTGCTCTTCCTTTTTAACCTTTTAACCTTTGATGTGAAAATCACATGTTTCAATATTCTGCATCACCTCACTTTCATGAAAAGACTTACTCTTTTGTCTAGGTTTAAAGATGGATATCTCCTGAAATAATACTTTGGTTGTTCTGCATGGTTTTTCAGAACCTGCATTTATCCTGAGAGAGGAGAGAAAGAGACTCGTGAGAAGGCGCAAAGCATGAAGAGAGGGAAGATGGTGAATAACAAGGATCAACGCGTCAGCGCGCTCATCAAGAAGCTGAATGACTTCACGTGGTACCTTGTCTGATTCTTCCACAGACGCACACGCTATCTCATGCGGTCACCGACTCACACATGGATCCACTTTGTGTATTTACTAACAAACTCATTCACTCACTCACTGACAATAAACTGTTTATTTTCTCATTCTAACCGAAATGTCCAACCAAAGAAAAGGGAGGAAAAGTAAAGGAGAGGTAAGGTTCAGGTCAAGTTTTTTGCTTTTGTTGTACTGACGACATATTTTTGTATTAATAAATGTTTTAAAAGGAACTCTGAAGTATTGTCCCTTTGTCATTTTTTCATAATAGTATTTTGTTTTATTTATTATTATTATTATTATTACAATATTAATACGAATAAATGCAGGGTGCACTGTGAATTGAAATACATACTGTAAAAATAGAGAAAATCTGTTACCAGTATTGTGTTGTCAATTCACAAAAATACAGTTGAGAACTGCACATTTAAAAACAGTAAGAAGCTGAAAAAGAGACAGTACTTTGCAGGCGAGGCTGCTGCAAGTTAAATATGAATTTACGTTTAAAAACAGTGTAATCATCCCAGTGTAATCATGCATTTATGATTCAGAGCACAGTCATACTGAAGTAGCTCAGTCTTGGTTGTATTACCATAAATTAATATTCAGAAGAAAACGCTGCTTGTTTCAATAACCCATAGTGACAGTAGATTAGGGACAAGAGATTTTTTTTTCTTTCATTTCAGCCAGGAGAAACATAAAGACAAACAAATGAGAAAAGCTTCACATCCTACTGTGGTTTAACTGCATGTATTTCTAGTTTGCTGTTGACCAAAGTAAAAAAAAATCAATGCATATATGTTATTTTCCCCTACTACATTATTGTAACTATCACCTTGGTTGTTGTAAAGCTGCAAAATCTGTAGTTATGCAGATAAACTGAACATCTGATACGCGGTGACAGACTCGTTGTTTGCTCTACTCGTTCACTCATCTCTCCACAAGTGCAACCTGGAGACTAGAGGGTATTTTACATTTACTCTTCTTCGGTGTGGTTTCCAAAGCAGAGATATTGTGTTTGCATAGCACCAATTAGATGAGCTCAGACATGTTGAATGTGTCACCGGCCCGGCTCTTGCAGCGCGCACACACACACACACACAGACACACACACACACACGTTGGGGAGAAGAAAGATAAATGTTTTGCCAGTTCCCCTGGATCCTTTCATTCCATTTACTACCGCCTCACACATTGTGCATGAGCAGTGTTGTTGTTGTCAATCGCCGCACAATTTCATCCTCCACTCAGCCTTGTTGACGAAGCGGATGAAGTTAAACACAGAACACAAAGAAGAAAACCCCCAGAAAAAAAACGATTCAGTTTCAACCTTGCTTATTCCATTTTTACCGTTTCCACTTGGAAGTCATGTCTCTGCAATCGTAAAGTAACTGTGACACTTTGAGCAAAACACACAAACACTCCACTCCACTTTGAACTCCACTCCAGGCATAGTTCACCCAAAAATGAATATTCACCCACCACTGTGCCGATGGAGGGCTGGGTGAAGAGGTTCAGTCCACAAAACACTTTTCAGTGGTGAACAGCGTTGCATCCGAATCCAGTGTGAAGTAACTGTGAGATCACTTAAACATAAAAAGTCTCCATGCTGCTCGTGTGGTGTCATCCAAGTGTCCGCAAGCCCCGACATTCAAAAAAAACGTAAAATCTATGAAGTGTATTTCTGGTCAGCCGAGAGGTTGATGTGGTTGTAGAAGTTGATGATGAAGGAAAGGAACGCGGACCCAGTACTAACAAGTATAATAATGTTTATTACACAGAAGTTTCACAGGCCAGGACGAGCTCTAGAACTCGGCGAAATCACACAGCCAAATGGTGAAGTCTGACAGGCCATGGTCAAACACACATTATATAGAGAAGTTAGTTCCGCCCATGGCTTCGGGTAACATGTCATCTCACCTAAGGCCTCCTAATAAGGACGTGTTTAGTACATGAAGATGAGAATACACTGGTCAAGTATCTTCCCTACACCTCCATCCATTTGCTGTCAGAGGTCATTCTCTAGGTCAAAGGTCCTTTCAAACAAGGAAAGACCTAATTGCATAAACAACTGAAAGACTCTCTGAGAATGTCTGAGAGTCACCAAAATAGACGTCATTAATATCAGCCTGTCATTATATTTAAACACATGCTAAAATCTTTTACTCTAGTGAATACACTACATCTAATTTTTCTGTAAAAACCACAAAATTATCAATTGTTCCAGCTTTGATTCTCTGACTAATGATTAGTCATGTGGACAGGAAATGACGTATGGACCCTAAACTCAATCAATCGAGTCCCATTTCTCTTTTGGCCGAGCAGATGTTCTCCACTTTGTGATTCTCCCAGGAAAATAGATCGAAAACTTATCTCCATCCATAAATGCTGAGACGTCGCTGTCTATTACCTCAGTGAGAGCGATGGCCTTTAAATAGAGAATTAATAAAGTGAGCAATTTGTTTTCTATTGACTCCTTGAGTGGTAACCCCCCTGCTTCTTGTGCTTCCGCAGTCCATAAGCCTGATCGAGCGTGGCAACCCATCCCGCAGCCTGGAGCAGGTGTGCCGGTGGGCCAACACGCAGCAGCGCCGCGACCCCGACCACGCCGAGTACCACGACCACGCCATCTTCCTGACAAGGCAAGATTTTGGTCCTGCAGGTATGCAAGGTACTGTATTTTTCTCGATCGAGGACTGTGCAGACTGAGTGCTGATATCTGCTTCCGTTCACACTCAGGGGTTTGGCTTCGAGTCTTGGCCCAGGTAAGGTCAATGGAAACTCTGAAAAAACACAAGCTGAGGCTGCAGCCGAGGTCACGAACCCAATTCTGGCAGCGGCGCCCTCACAGGAGACCGATTATTAAGCAGCTTTCCAAAACCTTGCTGACTTGACATTTACGCCACCCTGGTTATGAAAAATGTATTTTGCTGAAGAGGATTTATTATGGCATGTAGAGAAAAACAGAAATGATGATAATAGATGGTCATTTATGTTATCTAACAGTTATTTTTTTTGGTTTGTGTTTATTGAGTTTTTCACATTAATTATTACTATTATAGATCATTCTGAATCCTAATAATACATGTATGCATCCAGCGGGAGCAGTTTTGCATCATACATGTTTTGTCAGTTTAGAATTTGTCTCACGCTGTATTTCTTTTTTTCAGCCCTTCAAAAAAACTAATTTTGAAGTGAGCAGCAAAAAAGCCGCCGCAGAAACCCGGGCCCAGAACGAACACACGTCCTCTGTGCTCACGCTCAATATTTTTGCAGAGACCTGTGCATATTTTTAAACTTTCTAAAGCACATGTGTCATGTTTAGAGGACGACCAGAGGCTACCTGGTTTGCTTGTCGACCATCCCTACGTTGCCATGGCCGCCGTTGCCTTGTGTTCACAACAACGCCTGGTTTCTACGGCGCCTTGCACCGCGCTGGCCTGGACAGCGCGCCGTGTCACGGGGTCGAGAGCACACATCACACCGTCTTGTCAATAGTTTAGATGGTCGATTTCTATATCCACACACATGATACATGGAGCTGTGGGACGTACAGAAGAAACTTCTGTTCTTTTCACGGCGAAGCTGCAGAGCGCATGGAGACGAGCCTCTCCTGAGAATGATGCTCTGTCCTCATCACTGATCTGAATCTCAGAAGCCGTCCCTCTCTCTCCTCAGCTATAGAGAAATACATATATTTTTACCGGGCTGTTGCTTCTGAACCCTTTTCACGTCAATGTGCAAAACTTTCAAAGCTGCCTACTTTATGGAAATGTCACCTGCATTCCCCTGGATTCCTTTTATCTGCCTTTCAGATACAGGCTCACGCTCTACATTTGCTTTTAAGTCTCACTGTCTCACTCGCAGCACTAAATACGTCCATCAACCCCCGGAGCCATCAACCGTGACATTCACGCCTCACCACCGGCTGCCTGCTGCTGCATTGTTCTGCTTTTTACCTGCATGCCAAAAAATGAATCTTCTGACAGTCAGAACGCATGAAAGAAAAAACTGATCTGAAAGCTGCCAAAAGAAAAGGCCGGAGCTAGCCGTGCTTCTGAACCAAAACCCAAATGCGCTAAGCTGAATCGCTGCACACCTCTTGATCGAGTTATGTTCAAATGTTTGTGCTTTGCTTTAAAGTTTGTTGTCCTGATGAACTCTGTGTGTGTGTGTGTGTGTGTGCGTGCGTGTGTGTTGAACGTCTGCTGGGTAATGACGACAGGCTGCGGCGCTCGCTGTTCTGTTTTCTTTGGGGACATTCTTTATGTTTCGTGAGGCGGTGTTTGGCTCACAAGCTGTCACAGAAGGGCTGCAGGCACACACACACACACACACACACACACACACACACACACACATACACACATTAGGAGAGGTGCTTTTATTCTGTATTTGAATTCAAAAAAAGCCTTGAATTCCTGGAGTACATGGAGATGTACTTTATATTATGCTTTTCTTCCTAAGTACAGTCTTAATTCAAACACAAGGGATGCTCCACCATCTGAAACATCACAGACATTTTCAGACAAGGACTCATTAGTACATCAAAGAGTCAACTGTATTTTCAGAGGGCTGCTTCCTAACTGTTCCCTTATTTTTCAGTCCAAAAGCAGTAAACAAGTGTAGATTTGTGGTTTTATAAAGGAAAGAGACGACAAAACCTTCACAGCCTGTTCTTTAGAACCTATAGATATATGGTCTCTCTGATGAATGTCCCCACATCAAGGAAAGACTGAGACCTTTACAGCGACCGCTCCTGTGTCACTTACGCTTCTTTGAGTTCAACAGTGTCACATGAAGAGATTATCTTCCTCTCCTTCATCCTGGTGCTTGATTAGTGGGGCTGTGTGGTCTCTTTTCTCTCGCCCAGGCTACGCTCCAGTGACGGGGATGTGCCACCCACTGAGAAGCTGCACTCTGAACCACGAGGACGGCTTCTCCTCCGCCTTCGTGGTGGCTCACGAAACCGGCCACGTGTGAGTACCGCTTTGATGATGACACGGCCGGCAGGGTCTCATGGGCTCCTAATGCAAAGTGTATAGATATATAGCTCTGTCCTCTTTGTAATTGACTCAGAATCCACTTCATCACGTACACCTCCACATCCTGATCAGTACATGCCCATCACGTTGCGTATTGTTGTGTTGTTGAAGTGTTTATTCAACAAGTGGCTGTTGTTGAGCTGTATATAATTAAGTTTCTAATATTCTGCTGGCTTCATTGTAAAAAAACCCCACTTCTCATATAATATTGTCTTGTGCAACACCACTTTTAAAAGCAGTAAACATTGACTGTAAATTCATTTATACAACAATGTCACCAAACAATGACAATAAGAAGTTTTGTCGAGAAAATTCTCACGGGAAGACTGTTGCATGGGATTGCATTCGATTGTGCTGCTGTACCTAATAAAGTGGCCGTCATGCTACTTTAATTTCCTCTTCCTCAACATGGGTGGACGACCACTCTACCCCCTCAGCCACAGCCGACCGCTGAGAATCAAACCTCCAAATACAAGTTGGTAATATTCTTGTGGTAGTTTTATATTTTTTCTTTGAGGGCATCAAGAGTTTAACTGATTCATTTCATCTCATCTCAACTCAGAGATGGAGTTTCCCAAAATCATTCTATACGTAAAGTGTGTTGATTCCACTTCAGGTCACGTCCCCGGCTCCGACGACTTTGTTGTACTTTTCATTCACTATATACTTTTGACTTTAAAGCTAATGCAATACTTTCTAGTATGCCCCCCGTACAGTTGCCGGCTGAAATGTTGGCGTTTCATTTGCGTGAGTGCATGGCTGTTAGATTTCACATTTGAGTTGTCTCACCAAATCGATTCGGTGAAAGCTTTCTCGTGAAATGAGGATTTAAAGGTCTGTGCACTTTACCCCCTCCCCCTGCAAAAGCATTGAAAACTGGCCAGACAGACTGTCGACTGTCCAACACGTGAGAGAACAGGTCACTCACCTCTTCATCCTCTAACAATGGAAAGAGGACAGACTCTATATTATATCTGAGTGCTCAGAGGCCTGGGGCGCTATTCTGAAATCCTCTGAAAGATCTGCTCCTGATGACGACGTTTAGAGTTACCCTTAAGGGAGATGAAAAAGTGTTAGGGTTAGGGAGGAGGACTTTTAAGAGCATTTAGAGTTTCTTAAGCCAAGGAGAAAGTGGCGATATGAATTTACCGAAAAATCCAGTTTATGAGCTGTGTTCTTTTTCTCAAAGTTGATAGAAGCTGAGCCATTGACACTGGATTAAATACAAAATAACCATTTTCACCTTGTCTTTCACTTTCTTTCAAACTCCAGTGAACAGTGTCGACTTGCAGTAAAAAACTGAAATGCCAAAGTTAATAAATAAGTAAATTAATGTATTTATATTTTTCCATTGGGAATCAGTGAAAATTATTATTTGATAAGAATAAAACCGCTTACCGACCTGGAAGTTAAATAAAATACAATCTTGACGTCACCGCTTCACAATCTCCTGTAAACACGGGCTTACTTATCAGACGCTCAAACCCCAGGGAACATAATGAGACTCAGTGTGACTTCAGATGGTTAAGATCTAAACACGGCTGAACAGATTATAAATTAAATGATGAGTCACTGCTGAAAATAACCATCCATAGAGGAGATATCTGATTGATGTCACATTTAAATACGTGGAATATGTGCACACGTCTCATCCAGACACTTTAATCAGCACACTGACTCTCATCTTTATCCCAGATGTCGTTTAAGAAAAAGATGAGAGGGTAAAAACTGTGCTGTGCAGACGAATTATCTCCAGCGATCAATTAATTGTCTGCACGGTGTGAGGCAAGTCATTAACCCCTGAACACGTAGAGATTGACGTGTGCCCCACAGTTTACCAACGAAGACTTTAATTGCACCAGACTGACAGTGAGGATTTGTTTTACATGAATAAACAACCAAATCTGAGCTCTGTTCCATAGTGCCTATTGCTTATCTTTAATATTATCTAATTCAATTTCAAATTCCCATCATACGAGGCAGGACTTCAGTTCATCTCATTATAAAACCCCTGCGCCTTTTATGTGATGTGCTCCAGATCTCCATTGAGGTGTGTGTGGTAAACTGCAGGGTGAGAATTTAGCTGTGTTTTTCTCGTGCATGCTGGGAAATAGCTTTTCATGATCCTGAACAGTATAAAAGTTGGATGATATTTTATTGTAATTAAGCTGCACACTAGAAAAGAAGAGACCCACACAGCTGCTTCTTGAGTAAAAACCGAAAAGCCTCTATTTTTGTGGCTCTGTCAGACACACAAACACACACACCCACATTTGCACAAAGGTGACGCCTCAAGGAGCACAGTCTTGAGTTTGCCGCCTTACAGTGGTAACATACAATGACAGATGACGTAAATGAAAACAAGCAATGTATAGACTTCCAGTTGGCCGGTTTATTGATTTAAAGTAGGTTTAATCCACTAACAATGGATCACATGACTTTTTCCAGGTGCCTCTGCTCATCTAAGCTTGACAAGCATTATTAAATTAATCTCATCACAGAGGGATATTGTTTTTTTTTTATTTGTATTATTAATGGCAGACAAAGTTAGCGACTTTCTTGTCAACACATGAATATATCACTGACCACGCCAGCTCCAGTTACACGTCATTTATTGAAGGTTATCTCTCTAACAAGTCTTGTTTCTAGGATGATCAGAGCCGCATGCCCCAATTAAAAGAAACTGCTGCCTGATCCCGTTTTAATTGGTTGTTTTCTTGTTCTGTAATTATTCTGCTTGTATAACTTTCTCTCTGTAACTGTAACCTTCAGTAATTGAGACAGAAATCTAAGTAAAGACCGGCTGTGGTTCTCAGTCCACAGAACCTTGAAGCTGCGCCACCACAATGAAGTGAATTACTTCATATTTTGACCAGTTGTCACTTTTGCTCAAAGATTTTATTTTCTCAGAGTAGCAGTGATTAATGCTAATGTATTTTAATCATTTGAATGAGGACATGTCTGATCTGAAGTGTCTGCAAGAATCCTCTCCTATTCAATAAACCTTTTTCTCCTTCTGTCAGGCTGGGCATGGAGCACGACGGCCAGGGCAACCGCTGTGCTGATGAGACCAGTATGGGGAGCATCATGGCGCCACTCGTCCAAGCGGCTTTCCACCGCTACCACTGGTCGCGATGCAGCAAGCAGGAGCTCAATCGATACATACAGTACATTGTGCTTTTCCAAATCCATGATTTCCCTTATTTCATATGGACGTAATGCCGGACACCTCATGTGTGAAGCAGCTCTACGTGTTATCGATTTTGCCTTTTTAAAGAAGTTTCTCCTTCATCTCTCCAAAGACCTCATGGCACATTTGTGACTGTAATTCTCGTCTCCCCCTCAGCTCGTACGACTGCCTGCTGGATGATCCCTTTGAGCACAAGTGGCCCAAGCTTCCCGAGCTCCCCGGAATAAATTACTCCATGGACGAGCAGTGCCGATTTGACTTTGGCGTCGGTTATAAAATGTGCACAGCTGTAAGTCTCACCTCTTTAGTCCCAAGAATTATTATCGAGCTGAAACTCTGAGGTCCCCTCTCATCGACAATCATCATGTCACAAGGGATCAAAATAAAATGAGATGACAATACTGTATGATTGCAGATTATATGAAGGTTTTTTCACATGCGCTTGGTCCAGAGGCGACAATTTCCTATAGAAAATCACAAATGTGTCTCTGATGAGTATTACACATTTCAAACGCCTCATATGAGAGATGTACAGTAACGTTGGATTTTCCTCCTGCAGCATGACGACTCTGTACGATCATGAACATTCCCAACAAGAATAACCGGCTGTTTTCTCATCTAGTTTCGAACCTACGACCCTTGCAAGCAGCTGTGGTGCAGTCACCCCGACAACCAGTACTTTTGTAAAACTAAAAAAGGACCTCCGGTGGATGGGACGGAGTGTGCACCAGGGAAGGTGAGGAATGTGTCTGAATCTGCTTCAAATGATGAGTTTCATTGCACAATAATTGCAAAGCGGAGCTCTCTAAAGAGACAAAGTCGAGACAATAAAAAAGAAAAGCTGGACACGGCTTCAAAGTCAGTATTTGGAGTTTTAGTATCTTTCTTTCAGGCTCATAGGTCTGTCTTTTCTCTTGTCTTCTCAGTGGTGCTTCAAAGGCCATTGCATCTGGAGATCGAGCCAGCAGCCTCAGGGCCACGATGGGAGTTGGGGCTCCTGGTCGAAGTCCGGCTCTTGCTCCAGGACTTGCGGCGGTGGCGTCCGCTCCCGCAGCCGACAGTGCAACGACCCTCCGTGAGTAGCGAGGGGAACGAACTCTGTGTTGTTCATCCAAGACAGGATGACGCCATACTGTCAAATGTACCTGGATACTAGATCCAGCTGTTGATGCAGAGTGTGAGCCACTATACACTTACTCCATTTAAGTTCTATTTTTAAATATCATAACATTTTCCATTTTCAATGCATCCCCACAAGATGTAATCAAGCATTTATCTTCAGGCAAGATTTGAGATAATGGCTTAATTTATTCTGTGCTGCACTGCAAAGTAAGTAGGTACTAGAGAAATGACAAGAGATGCTGTTCAAGCACAGGACTCCCTCACAATACACTACACAAAGGGAAGCTCACATCTGGAACAAAATAAAACCCTCAGAAAACAAAAAGGAGTATATTTTGGGAAGAACAAGATACCGCCTGCCTCGTGTAAAGCTTTTTCTTTATGATTTTCTTATCATAAATATTAATTATATATTATTCAGTTCAACACGGCTTTTATTTATTTTTCCAGTTAATCCTCTTTCTTAATTATTTTGTGGAATTTGATGCAATTTACTCTATAATATGCTCTACAAAGGGTTTCCAATGCATGTGTAGAATGAGGGAGGATCAGCTTTCAACCTCACAACTGAGAATCATCCCCTGAAGAACGAACCTTGAGAATGTCACGCTGGTAAACGTGGTTTCCTGTTTATCGTCGGTCCAGGCCTGCGTACGGTGGTCGAGATTGCCCCGGCTCTACTTTTGACTACCAGATGTGCAACACCGAGGAGTGTGCTGGACCTTACGAGGACTTCCGTGCTCAGCAGTGCGTCCAGAGGAGCAACAAATACCACAAGAACATCAAGCACACCTGGCTGCCATATGAGCACCCAGATGGTAAGTCTGTGGAGGGTGAAGCAAGGTTGGCTCGCTCTCTCCGAGGTCAGCCAAAGCAACAAGTCGACGCTCTTCTCATCTCATTATTATATACCAACCAACTGTCCATCCCTTTACTGGCTATACTAGCCCCATGCACGGACTTTACCACTACATATTCCTATATATTTATATATTTATATATGGATATATTTTTGTTGTTTTATATATATATATATATATATTTTATTGTACTTTCCACTCCAGCAGCACAAGAACACTTCCCTACTGGACACTGACACAATCACATCATTGCATCCCATTCCTGTATATATATTCTCCGTATTTGATTTATGTATGTATGTCAGTGAGGTGTTTAAGTGTTAACTGTATAAGCTACTGGATGAACTGAATTTCCCTCTGGATTAATAAAGTATCCATCTTTACATTACATTACATTACATTTCATTTAGCTGACGCTTTTATCCAAAGCGACTTACAATAAGTGCATTCAACCCCGAGGGTACAAACCAAGAACAACAAGAATCAAGACAATACAATTTCTTCGAAATAAAGCAAAACTACAAAGTGCTATAAGTTAGTGCCATTTTAGTGCTACCAAAGTGTTAGTTTCAAAAAGTGGTTAGTTTATTTTATTTTTTTATTTTTATTTTTTTATTCAAATCTATCTAATCCATCTATCTATCTATCTATCTGGATGGTTGCAGGAGTCTCTGTCTGGTGTTCTTCATGCTGTTATCGGATTATCTGAACCCAGGGGTGTGTGTTTTTTTGTTTTTTTAGACGGCCGCAAGTGCGAGCTGAGCTGCAAGTCCAAGGAAACAGGAGAGGTGGTGTTCATGAACCAGGTGATGCATGATGGGACCCGCTGCAGCTACTCAGACCCCTTCAGCGTGTGCGCCCGAGGAGAGTGTCTGGTACGTCGAAATGGCGAAACAATGAATAATTTAACAATGTCTTATTGTCAGATTCAAGGTTAAGCGCAGAGAAAAGTTTCTCCCTCAGCAGATTCAAACTCTGTGCGCACACCATCCTGTGCAGTAAAGGTCGAACACCAGAGAGGTTGTCACATTGTATTTTATTCATTTATTTCAGTTCTGTTTTTAATCTGACTCTTGAGTGCATTATTACTTCTATGTATGATTATAGTTATTATAATAATACGACAGGGCCTTAACCGTTTTTTAAATTGTGCTTTGATAATAAAACGGTGCCCTTGGAAAGTGCTGCAGGGATATTTGTAAACTAAATTGTGAGTAATCGTGAACGCTGCTCACTTCTGCTCTTTCCTCCAACACAAACACACACAGACATTATTTTGTCTGAATTTTCACCTTGGGCATAAAGTTGGGATTTTTCGCTGTCGCAGTTCTGTCACACGCTGTTTTGTCTGCGCTCTGTTATGTCTGGGTGTGTTTCCACTATGTATCATCTTAAACCTAAGACTGTGTAAAAGTCAGATGCAGCTTTGATTGACTTCCCCCCCCCCCCCCCCCCCCCCCCCCACTTCACAGCACGTTGGCTGCGACAAGGAGGTCGGTTCCTATAAACAAGAGGACAAGTGTGGAGTGTGCGAGGGGGACAACTCCCACTGTCGCACCGTGAAGCTGACGCTCACCAAGACGCCAAAGAAGAACGGTAATCATCAACTGTGGGAACAGAGAACTGCTGAGATCAGCGGCTCTGTCTCAGAGGAGTCATGATTTTACACGGCTTATCCCGAGGCCTTAAACACATCGTCTCTGTCTTCTATGACGGACCGCAGCCTGTATCCCAAACCATCATCAAAGTACTGAATTTTCAGTCTCAGTGTCTTGATTCAGAAATAATTGGCTGCTATTACAGCCCAGAATAAGTCTGCACTGTTTAAGGCTCCCAGCTGAACCTTGCCGTGTCTCTTTGTCTTGTCAGGAATGCTGAAAATGTTCGACATCCCAATAGGAGCTCGCCACATTGTTATTGAAGAGAACGACACCTCCCCTCACATAATCGGTGAGTGGTTTAACCCTGGAAGACAAAAGAAGTGGGGTGTGATTATAATGTCATAACACAAATCCATTTTATAAAATATTTCATGTTTATGAATGTGATTGCATTACTACCGAGTAGAGGACTTCCCAGTTGTTACTCACTCCAACCGGTGACTCTGAGTTTTCCAGCACATACCAAACACCCTGCTCCTGTCTCTCTGGAATCTCTGGACTGCTCTGAGGCTGCAAGGGTCAATTGTATGAGGTTCAGGGAAGGGTGTAACGTTGCGAGGAACACTGAGGTCAAACTGCATGGTCAAGAACGTACTTATCATGGTGATGCTCCAAGTTCAATGTCAATAATACATATTGGTCAAGTGTATTTTTACGAGTAGCTCGGAGTGTTTGGAATATCTGAGGACGCTGGTTTCGATTGGTCAACAAATCCTCGAACACCCAAAGACTCGGATGCTGAAGTGTCTCCACCAAATGCCTCAGGAGCCTAAATATTGCTCTGAAGTTCTGAGGTTGGGTTCAACACCCAGATGAAAGTGTGAAGGACTCTAAGGAATGGACTGGAGTGTTATTGAAGAAACTACTCAGTGTGTCAGAGGTCTAAAGTGCACGATGAACACCGGGCATTTTCCAAAATTGCTGCGGTCAGTTGCTGCGGACACTTAAAACATTTGAGTGAGAGACTCTGAGAATTTCCTGCTGCGCTCGTCATACTGTATGTTGTACACAAATTTCTGACCCAATTTTTCAAACATTTTCTGGAGCTCATGTCTGGAAACGGCTTCAGATAATAACCGTGACCTTGATGTTTTTATCCTCATACCGTTTCTCAAAAGCTCCACTGAAAGAAAGACTCCACTGCACTTTAGTGAGTGAAGTGAGGATTGTTTCGGGACATGCTGAAGATCAAAAAAAAGAAATCTGTGGTGGAGAAGAGGTTTATGCTGCAGAGAAGAGCACTGTATGAAATCTACTGTAACCACTGTGAATCCACTCTGGCTTCATGTGCATTCCTCTATGAAGGAGCGAGTTTTCAGAGCTAACTTTTAAGCTCTAAGGGCATTTTGGTACGGTTCATAATCAAACAGAATGAAGAAATATATATATATATATATTTATTTTACAGTATCTATAGCCAGAAGGAATGCCCCCTGTTGTGTGTGGCATTACACACACTTTTGACACAGTTCTACAATGAAATGCTTTCAGAAGTACATTTCTATTCAGGCCACCAGGTAAAGTTGCGGGAGAGGAAAAGGCTCCAGCAGCGCTTGTGTTTCCTCTTCCGGATCGGAAACATTTTATGCAGCAGCTGAGAAGAGAATAATTCACAATCCTTCCTCCCTGGGGCTCATTACAGAATCATTTTTGTTTTAATGAAAGTAGATTTTCTATATTAAATCAGCATGCTGCGCTGCTTCTTAAATTCAATCTTAATGTCACAAACACCATTGACGTGACAAGGGAATATGTGACATGCAATTAGAAAGTGCCAACGTGAAAAGTACAAATTTATATCTGATCGGCGATAGAATGTCACGTCAATGAGATTGACTGTAACCGAGTAGTTGGAACACTGCATGGTACAGTAAATGCAGTTTCCAGCACAATGCAGGTCCAATCAGTAAATCCAATTTTCTTTGCATAGCCCTTATTCATAAATCACAGTATGTGAAGTGGCGACGGCCTCCTATTCTTTGTGCTCTCAGCAGCTCTCTCTCTCTCTGTCAGTCCAGATCGCTGGGGCGTTGAGCCAAACCCTCCCTCTCCTCTCTTCTCCGCTGTTTTCCTTTCTGGCTTCGATTAGCTCATGGGAAGAAGAGATGACACACAACTTGGAGGAATTACTGTTGGCTTACCACAACGCCAAACATCTCAAAATACATACTGACACGTTCCCCCTTCTTGAAGGAAAACACTGTGTTGTGTGGCAAAGGACGTTTGATCCAGAAATTCTGTTTGACTCTTCAGATGAGTAATAAATGCAACGAAAAACTACATTCTTTTCCACCGCACATGCGTAAAATACCTTCTCCTTCATTACAGCTGTGAAGAATCAAGTTACTGGGAACTTCATACTGAATGCAAAGAGTGAGGACGCTGAGTCGAAGACCTTCATCGAGAACGGTTTACAGTGGGAGTATTCCATGGCTGATGAGAAGGAGACCCTGAAAACAACTGGTCCTCTGCATGAGGGCATCATTGTTCTGGTTAGTGGGACTCAATCCTGTACTTTTACTTTGCTTTTTCACCATCTATCTACATCAAATATTGTTTTTTCCTCTTTGTTGCAGGTTATGCCGCAGGAGGAAGATACAAAAGTCAGCTTGACGTATAAGTATATCATACACGAGGACCTGTTACCGCTTATCACCAACAACAATGTACTTCTAGCCGAACTGGACACCTACGAGTGGGCATTGAAGAGCTGGTCCCAGTGCTCCAAACCATGTGGCGGAGGTCAGCGAGTTGAAAAACACACAAAACACAGGCACTCAGTTGAGCACATACTTCCGCCAAGGCCGAACAGCCCCCTTAAATCAAATCAAGCTGCACCACAGTGCTCACACTCATAGATTTCATCAAGATCCATGATTTATGCCCTGGGAAAACAGTGAAAATGTTTTTTTAATATGTTAAACAAAGTAAAAAAGTCCCCTAATCCGCACCAAAATTAGTTGGGCTCTTCCCTGACCAGTACAGCGTCCTTCCACCAAGTGTTCCGTCATGTCATTGTTAGAACTGGTCTGCAAGGGACTGGCAGCTTGAATGCTTGAGACAGATGCTAAATTAATCTGTGACCAACTGATAATAGTTTCAAGCATTTCTCGCTTTTTCAATCTAACAATTTTCTACTTGTGTGATTTTAATTAAATATCTGTTGATTTGTTACTTTTTGGGCTTGTGATGCCTGAAAGTAATCACTCGTTGTAGCCCCCTAATAAATGCATCAGGAGTGCAACGATGGTTGGTTTCCAGATGTCCCTATTTCCCTTAAACTACATGTCTACATGACCTCGCTGAAAGATTAACGATGTCATGTTTCCCCCCCGCAGGCATTCAGTACACAAAATACGGCTGCAGGAGGAAAAGTGACAGTCGCTTGGTGCATCGTAACTTTTGTGAAACCAGCAAAAAGCCCAAACCCATCCGCAAACGCTGCAATGTGCAAGAGTGCAGCCAGCCAACGTGAGTGACCTGCAGCTATTCACAGTCTATCCATACTGATGTTTTTCTACGGCTAATACAGCATTAACAATGGCTATAATAGCTTTCACTCTAAATGTCAACCCTATAACATATGCAATTATCGAGGGAACATTAGTACAATCTTGACGAGCAACAGAGACATGGAGACTCGCTGTGCTGACAGGTGGGTGGTGGAGGAGTGGACTCCCTGCAGTAAGACCTGCGGGAAGCTGGGCTACCAGACCCGGGTGGTGCAGTGCATGCAGGCGCTCCACAACGGCACCAACCGGCCCGTCCACAGCAAACACTGCACCGAGAACCGTCCGGAGACCAGGAGGGCGTGTAACCACACAACATGCCCCGCCCAGTGGAGGACAGGGGCGTGGTCTCAGGTAAGGGCGGATTTAAAGTAAAACAATGGACTGTAGTAAACAACATGTGTCTCCATCGCCCCCTGGTGTCTTGTTGTAAAAAGTTATAAACCTGCCTCCTCCATGTTAGTTCAACTGAAAGCTACTGTGCAGAGTCTGGATCTAAATGGGCAAACTGGCAGTGTTTGCATCCGGGATATTTTGGCTTAATTTTTGTGCAATGGAAGGAAGTGGAGACACGTGGTCCACCTTCATATTCAGCCTGAGAGTCAAACCTATAGCCTGGTTTTATCGCAGATTCACGCATCACTATGTTAAAAGAATGTGTCACACAAAGTGGTCAGTTTTCCTCAATATTTACACCAAGAAACCGCCAGGTGTAACTGTGTGTGCGTAGCTGAACTAGCTAACTGGCAGCTGACGTTTCTTTGTCAATTTACGATTTGTTTAGTCTGGAGAATAAAAGAAGTTACACGGTTGACACACTCTATGTAATCTAACTCTGGATTTCCATTCTGTGATGATATAAATAGAAGACACTCAAATAGATTTCTAATCAAAACAAGTCTGAATAGGATTATTGTGAAGGTGATATGGATACAAACAAAAGGACTATTGTAGTTGCTCAGTGTGTTGTTGTCGGTGTTGGCATAGTGACCATGTTTGGAAGCTTAATGAATGTATAATTAAATGTTACTGCACAGGTTGAATTGTTTGCTGTGTGTCTTGTGTGTCAGTGCTCGGTGACCTGCGGAGAAGGAATCCAACAGAGGCAGGTGGTTTGCAAAGCCAGCGACAACACCATCGGAGAATGTGAGGGCGAGAAGCCGGAAAC
Source organism: Limanda limanda (assembly GCF_963576545.1). Taxonomy (NCBI): domain Eukaryota; kingdom Metazoa; phylum Chordata; class Actinopteri; order Pleuronectiformes; family Pleuronectidae; genus Limanda; species Limanda limanda. The sequence goes on along the minus strand of NC_083656.1, from coordinate 8,868,632 downwards.
CGTCCTCATTTGCAAACTCAACTATTGTCCAGGTGAGATTCACATTCGGAGTTGATCCATTCTGTGGTTTGCTGCCCTCATTGCACGCACTGGTAGAGAAGCTGTCTCTGCACGAGCAAGTTATTTCCATTTGCCAAGGAAGTGGCATAAAGATGAGTATGTTTTTCTGGGAGAACTTGTGGGTGGTCGTTAATACATGCTGCAACCTGCGCATGTAGTCATAAATCCCTGGCAGTAGATTTGAGGGTCGTTCTCATGGCATGATGTTCCTCTGACTCAAAGTTAATCTCACAACCACATTAAAATGCACATTTGCTTACATGATAGAATTTAGCCAGAACTAACAGTTAAAAAGCAGATTTAACATCGACACACACATGAGCTATGTCAAAAATTGGCACAACAGGCCCGGATTTGAGGTTAAAGCTTTTTTCACCACCCTGTAATACTATTTACATAAACATGATTGAATACACTTTTCTGCTTCTATGATGAATCACATCAGCTCCTCTGACTGTGCTGTGTGGTCCTCCAAGAATTAAAGCCAAAGCTGAGCTCAGACGACACAAGTTTTAGCCCAGTTTATCTCTGATTCCCCCTTTTCTGACAATCTGGGACCTTGATCAGTTCCGAAGCTTTGGCTCAGACTCTCTGGTAACATGAGGGGTAAACAGATCCAGTCTCACAACCAGTCCACGTTAATGCAGATGTTTTGCAAAAGAAACCCTTCCCTCAGTGTTTGGGTCCGAATGTTGTTATAAGTCACTAAATCTGAGATTTTTACAAACTTCTGAAATGCAGATTTCCAAAAACTCCTGTCACAGTGAACTTCACGCATTCCCAATTGTAATGGTACCTCAATGTTCTTCTCTGTTATTTGACAAATTGTTGATGTAGACTTTATCGCCACCTACTGGCCGGGCATACTGGATTTAGATATTTTCTAAAACGAAGGTCGTGTGAACATATTTTTTTTTTTTTTTTGGAGACACGGCCTTAAACTTTATAATAGACATCCCTCATTGAAGTTTATCCTTATGTGCCTGATGCAACTTGATGGGTTTAAGGACAAAGGACCCCCTGAATGGAACGTTTCTGATCTGAAAAGATTTTTCATCTTCTTTTCTGTACTGAGGCTTTTACCCACCTCAGCTTTCGTGGTGTTACTTCACCTCTAAAGAGCTGCGAGCACCATTCTGCTTCTCTGTACAGTCACCGAGTGGAAAATAGTGTCTTTGCTGAAAAACATGAGAAAGTACAGGTTGTGCCTTACGAATCTGTAAATAGCACCGAGCTTTATTACAGGTTTCTGAATGACTCCTCTCTGTTCTTAAAGCGAGACGTCATTGAACTTTTCTTTTTTAGGAAGCTCTTTTAGCCTAATTTTGTTCTTTCTCTGCTGTTATCCACTCCAGGACAGCCGGTGTCTTCTCTCAGTGTTGAGAAGATCGTAAATACCACGATAAAAGCAGATGAAGTGACACGACAAAGGGTTTCTGAGAACCCCGTCCACAAAATCTCCTCAAGTAAGTCAATATGTCACTCCAATCTATCAATCTATCTATCAATCTATCTATCTATCTATCTATCTATCTATCTATCTATCTATCTATCTATCTATCTATCTATCTATCTATCTATCTATCTATCTATCTATCTATCTATCTATCTATCTATCTATCTATCTATCTATCTATCTATCTATCTATCTATATTCTTATCTCAGAAATCAGTCTTATAGAGGCAAACTTTAAAATCTATAATATGTAAGGTTTTGTTTGTCTTCAATCTCACTCTTATGTTTTTTTCTTCTTCTTGTTATTACCAGATGAGCCATGTCTGGGGGATAAATCGATTTTCTGTCAAATGGAAGTTCTGGCCCGTTATTGTTCAATCCCTGGATATAATAAGCTTTGTTGCGAGTCTTGCAACAAGAAAGAAAACCTCGCCACTCATGCCCCTGATATTGAAAATGCCCCGGTGGTCCTAGTCGAACGTGAGTCCTCCTCTCCTGCTCAATCCTCATCGTCCAAAGCTCCTCAACCTGCCACGACCCAGAGCCCGCCACAAACCACTAAAGCCATCAGCAGACGGCCTTGGTCCACCGCCCCGCTGTCGACCACCGCCGCCGCTGCTGAGTCTTCCACATCCGCAGGTGCTGCTCTGCCCCAGGTCCCCACCAGTGCCTCCTTCCTCGTAGCTGGGAAGGGAGACTCTGACCTGGGGCCTCTTCTACCTCCAGAGCCGCCACGGCCCACAGCAGAGTCCAGTAGAGGTGCCTCTAAAGAGCACAGTCCAAACAGCACTTTAGGCCCAGTCACTGCCAAGTCAAGAAGGGACGATTTAGGATCCGAGAGGGACTCCAGTCACAGAACCCTGTCGGCTCAGAAATAAGAGACAGTGAGCGATGCTGTGAACATGCTGCTCAGTGAGACGCTCTCATACATCAGCTCAGCCTGCGTAGCATCTGATAGACTTGCAGTCAGGCTGCAGATATTTTCTTTTCTTTTTTTTTCCCATGCCAGTGAACTGACCAGTGATGGTTACCTCATCGAATCTCCAACGGAAGAAAAAAAAGTTGTCAAAACAAAGGTGCTGTAAAATAAAACGACCACAAGACGTGTTCAAAATGTGATGACTGCATTGCTACATTCATGTTTTTATCTGTGTACAGTTGTGTAAGCCTGTTTTTTCTCAAGTGCATTAGAACTACTATTGAACTGGTATTGTGAACATGACTAGAGGTCAAAGGCCATGGTTGCAGGCATGCAGGTGCTACCTATGGGGTCCTGAGTGTGCCAACAGAATATTTATAGAACACTTTGCAATCTCTTCATACACTTTATCTTTTATTCATTACATTAAGATTCAAATTATGCATTGAAAGCCTGTTATAGATTTTTTTGTATGTATTCTGCTTTTTAAAAATATTAATGAATTAAGTGGAAAGGAAAATTAAATTGCAAAAAGTATTTTAAACCTTTTGTATAGATTTATATATATTGTGTTTAGATCTATAAGTTTTGTAAATTCCTGACAAGCCTCCATCCACCTGTTCTTGTTGAAGCTGAAGGTGGCGCTGTTCATGACATAACAGTGGACCATTCAGAGCACCTGTTACTATGGTAAAGAGACAGACAAAAAAGCACAATTTATTCAGACCAAGGAAGTAATAAAATATTCACATAAAGATTTTGGAAGCATTGTTGTAACAATTGTTTGGCATTGCCACTCTCACAGTGACCTTCTAGACATGATTTGTTGCTATGAGGTTTCCAAGCAACCAGCTGAAATGCTGCATACAGCTGCTCTGTATGCCGAGCTCTCATTTCCTGTTTTTCAGCTGATTCCCCCTCTGCTTCCAGTTTTCATGCTGAGCTAGCCACATGCTAACATTAGGCTCACGTTTGTTGTGATGTCAGATCTTGTCATCTGAGAATGAAAGTGAGCGAATTACTCAAAATTTCAACAAAAAAAATGTGAAATTACTCGGAAATGTTTATACATTTTTTATGGTAATTTAATGGCTATAGCTTTTTTAAATGTTTAGCTGGTTTTTTTAATTGATAATAATACAAGAGTTTATTAAGTCTATAATTATTTCCTCGGCACACTCCAGGTTTCATAGTCATCACTCCAGGCAGAGACCTTCATGACATCTCTGTCCCCGGTGCTTCTTTGTTTTTAATATTGACCGCATCCAGTGTTGTGGTGATAAATCCGCGAGGATCATCCCTGCTGCAGCATGCCCTCACAAAAAGATTTCAGAAAACAATAAATCATGATGGGTTTTTTTTTGTAACTGATATATTTTTCAGATAATAATGTATATAGTGTAAATTTCAAGTTATGAAAAGTTGTGTTTTGCAATTGGAAACTATAGGTGATGCTGTAAGTCTGCAGACTGTGGTCGGTCATCGTGTTACACCATTCCTGCATTGCAGTCCGTAACATCATTATGTTTATTGTATAGTTCTTGTATATACCTACGTGAATGAAAGCTTTAAATGTTAATATTTATTGAATTTTTAAAGTGGTATGGAGAACAAAGTAAAAGACATTTGAAAGAACCAAGAGTGTTGTTATTTACTGTTGTTGTGGCTTTTTCCTTCTCGGCTTCAGTGGACATGCGATATTATGTGCAGGGCCGTCGATAGGCAAAGCACGGTATTTTATGGGGCCCCATGAGAACAGCTGACTACATCTGCAGCAACGAATTTTTTTTAGAGAAACCACATAAATTGCTCAACTATTTACAGGAAAATACAATGACACCATATCTGAAGGCCCCTGAATAAACTTAACAAGCTTTCTACCAAGAGTTTGGTAATTGTAGAGGTTTGGTTGAAAAGTATTACATATTACTGTATGAGGATTTATATCGTGCTTTTATAATCTTCATGACCACCTGAAGCAATTTACAGAACAGTTTTCTTATTGCGCATCTTGCCCAAGGACACTTTGGCACACAGAATGGAACCCCAAACCCTCTGCAGCCCCTGTGTTGGGGATTTGAATTTGACCTTTACTACTTTGCATGCACCCTGTCTATATTTTTGATACTAAAAGGAAATTATGGAATAGATTAACTGGATTTAGATTGATGATGTGGTTTGGTATCATATGTTTCTTGTATCTATTTTTTTTCGGGGGGTAGCACTGAAGTTTTAAAGACCTCAGATCTTTTATCCACAGGTTCAGTCAGTTTTAATCCAGTCCTCTATTCACTGCATTTTAATGAAGAAGAGGCTCCTGTTATGAGGTGTTGCTTTTAATGTGTCCTTAACAATGAATCAGGAAGATGAAACAATTAAATCACTTTATTGATTTGATCCTGTCATACGCAGAGTGCAATTACTCATGTGTCAATGGAGGAGTGTTGACTCCACAGTGTTAATGAGGTTTGATTGGCAGACTTGATATTATTTCCTATTAGAAGCCAGCTGTCTTCGTGCCAGGCTGGCCCTGGCTGCTGATGCTCATCTCATCCAGCTCTGCTCCACACAGCGTTAAGAGCAAAGCTTCTCCCGCTGGCAGCGCCTCTGCACTCGAGGAAAGGGCGGCCTCCTGCCGAACGGCCGGGCTGTCGGGGGGCCTCGGTCTCTCAGTCTCCCCTGTGAATGATGACAGGCTGCTCCTGCTGCTGACGAGTGGGTGTCACACAGACTCAGTCAGCTAAGGGTGGTTCTCGCTGTGAGGCGTCTGCGGAGATGTCTGGTGAAATCCAGCTGTGCTCGAGGCAGAGCCTGATTGACAATGGACTTTGGCAGCCAGCCCTGAAGAAAAAAATGATCTGTGTTAAACCCTCACATTGTTTTTTGATCACAACAACAAAATGGGCTTGACTATCACGTCCTGATATTCTCCTGCTGCGCAATAAATACATTCTTTTCATGTGGTAATTTGTTTCCCAATAGCAGGATATTTCAGTAAAAAATTTAAAATAAATTCAAGTCCCATTTTGGAACTGAGCTGTAAAGTGTCCATGACAAATGAGCAAACTCAGCGGATGTGGTTGAAAACCCTGGAAAGCAAAGCTAAAGTCGATCTTGACACGAAACAGTCGAGAATGACATCCTGACTGTGAGGTCTGACTCCTAAACTCGAATCTTCCTCGAAGTCGACAACCCTTGTTTGTAATTCAAGCTGTGTAGCTAAATCAGGTAATTTCCTGGATCACTCACCAGCTGCACAAACACAGAAGTTATTTATTCATAAATCATCTATCACTGATTGTGTTGTTTCCTGCCTCCACCACCTCGGCCTTCTCAGCTCTGCTTCCTTATCCCACTCATCAGGATATTTGTGCAAGTTCTTTTTTCTCTAGCAAACGTCTTATGTGTAAATGTTGTGATCCATGTCTCAGCCATTTGTGTGTGTTAATCCTGGGAGAATGTAAGAAAGGGGCTCGATGTTTGCTGCAGAGCCGATTCAGACCAAATGTTGTTTATCGAAGCATCTCGGCTGTATCGTGATGCTTGGACCAAACTGAGAGATGTGTTCTCTCTTTTTGTTTTGGAGTTGTTAAATTTATTTGTAACAACTGGTAATGGCTAAGCTGAGAAATTCCCCGCTCATCCAATTAAAGCACCGTGGGAGTGAAAGAGCAAAGACACAATCAGGAAACGATTTTCGCTGCAGAAAAGGATTATTTCCTCCCATTGTGAGTCTGCAGATGGTTTTTCTATTCATTATTTCTTGTGTGTGTGCATGAATGAATGTACCTTCACGTCCATGTTAAGAAGCCACGTGAAGTGACTCTTTCTCGTATCCCCGTCCAGAGGCTGAATGATGATGCAAGTCGGTCCATCCTCAGCTCTGTAAACACACCAATGAAAATCATTAATTTATCTAATTAACTAATTAACTAACATAAACTAATATGAACTTGTTATGTAATGTTTTATTAATACATAATTATTATAATGGTATTACACAGAATACACAATGAGCAAAGTTAATGATATAGTGTACTGTACAAAGGACTAGGTCTACACTGAGTAAGCACTTCTCCTTTTAATATTTTGAAGTACTCACTTAACGTTACTCAAGTAGAAAGGTTAATGTGGTGCTTTCATTTTAGGAAAACCTCAGATTTGTAAATTTAAATAAAAATGTGACGGCTATAAAAACATTTTTTTGTTGTAATCTAGTCTTCACCTCGGTCTTAACATCCTTCAACATCCTCTGACGTCGCTCTAATCACACAAGATACGGCTGCAGACGTTTAAGTCCACTGATATTAGCCGGGGCTGTTGCACAGGCTGTCATAACAAACTGAAATGCCAAAGTAAATCCAAACTGGGTTGGTCACAGTACAGTCTTTTCTGTTCTGACTTTACAACCTGTACTGTATGATGTGTGCGGGTGTGTAAAAAAAATCCTTGCACCTCACAAAGCTCGCCTGAGGTGGGAACGCCTCCAGCTGAATCGCTGCTCCTCCGAGATAAACACTGGACTTTTGTTTGCAGCTATATCTGACACTCAGGAAATCCCTTTGGCCGATTAGATTTCCTGCCGTCTCGGCGGAAACCTCGTGAGTGACGATCGTTTCGGGCCCGACGTGCATCAGAACCTGCGGCAGAGGACGAAAATGTCAAATTTAATTTGAAGAGCGGCACTTGTGCTGCTGGGCTGGGATAAATGTGAAGACAGGTCGAGCAACGTGAGAACACATATCCAACTGCTAAAGTATGGTGTCATCAAATCATGGCTTTAAACAGAAATGTGCAGACGACCAGACAAAAAAACTGAGCCCTGGGCTTCTTTGAGAGTATTTTCATGTGGTATTTCAATTTTCCAAATATCGAGAGGCTCACTTTGATTCGCTGAATGCTCGGGTTCCACTGGTGCATCTCCTCCACTCTGGTGAACAGGATGTCATAGAGCTCGTCCACGCCGGCCTCCAGCACCGCCTCCAGCCTGAAGACCTTCCTGGCCCCAGGCATGGCTTTGCTGCATATCACATCCCCGGTGCTCTAGACAGGTTCGACGTACAAGTGTGAATGTAATAAAATGCCCAATTTTGTCACGGGAAATTGTTTTAATCAGACATTACCTCTGCGATCTCCACTTTCCACCCGTCTTTGTCCTCCAACATACTGAGAGCCTTCCTCATTGCTCCGCGGCCTTGTTGCACATAGAACAGCTGATCTTCTTTTGCTGGCACATCGTCTCTGTTTGACTCTGTGAAAGGCACCGGAGTGAAAACCTTCTTTCAACAGCCACACTTGAGTGATATTCAACCGCTACTGCGCTTCTCCAAACGTGATTTCTCTCACTCTCCACAATCCTCTCCAAGGAACAACCTGCCAATTTGGCGGTCCAATTTCCCATCTTTCTCTCTGATTTCCCCCCCGCTGCTGCTGCTGCTGCGTAGGTATTACTGCCAGTTGCTTCAGCCCCTCCACCACCCCAGCATCCACCTGTAGGCTCCAACAGGGGGGTTATAAATAGAATTTCCTCACTCCATTCTTATTTCTTTCATCGTATCTGGGGGAGTGATGAGGTTGGTGCCTAGAAGCCTAAACACTAACTATGTCCTGCTGCAATAAACATTTCAAACGTGAGTTGTCGGATTGAAATATATTTACCGTTATAGTTCAAACCAGCATGTGATCTCATGCGCTGTTGCATTTGTCCCCACCGCTGCAGGTGTGCGACCTCCTGGCCTAACACTGCCATCGTTGTGCGTTGAAGACCTGCAAGATTGAGAAGAAAAAAAAAGGTTAAAAGAAACAACAACTGAGGAGTCACGGAGCGGCCTTTTTTAATTCAGTTCCTATAAGATTATGGCCGATGTTTACCTGCCGTACTCCTCAGGTGAGGGTAAGAGATTCCACAGCAGAGCTTCACGACAGCAGGCAGCATGCTGGCTGTCTCCAGCAGTGACAGCAAAGTGAGAGAACGCGACTCTGAACTTTATAGGGCCCGTGAAGGACGCTCCACAGAGATAAGGAAGATAGGAAGAGTTCTGAATTCTGCTTCGAAGGACGCGCTTCACAAGGGGTTTGGAAACTAAAGCAAAATACTGAATGCAAAGGCAGGGAGGGAACTCTGGATGCTGCGTTTGTGTGAGTGCTGGAACAGAAATGATACAGAAGACAAAACTTTCCAACTTTAAAACACTCTCAAATCAAACTGTTATTTCTTCGTATAATTTGCAGAAACAGCATGGAGCCGGTTGTACAAAGTGAAACCAGCGGGAATTAACCTTAATATTCCAGTTTCTGAGTAGCTCTGCATCAGCGACGATATCGAGTCGACTATAATAAGCCACTAGAGAAAAGAATAATGAATAACGTCATTGTGCATAGTAAAAAGTAACTGAGATATGTTAGCCGAAGAATTAATTGAATGAAGAAGTAAGAGACAAATGTAAAGAAGCTGAGTTCACTGCAGCGGTATTGCATCTTTTGTAAAGACGACAAAATGTTGTGTTTCGAATCCTCGATCAAAGAGACTCCTGCGCCATCTCTGTGCAAATATTAAAATCATTGCACTGTTTCAGGTGTTTCAGGTGTTTTGTCCTATCATGCAGTTCATCAGGTTTTAAGAAGTGATAGACACAAAAACTTTGTGTTTGAATAATAAACTAGTGAGTATAAAGCGAGTTGGGTTAATCTCTATGGCTCAGTGGTTTCCAGCTCCCAGAGGAGTCGTCTCAGTTTTCTGCTCCCAATTGTTTTCATCATTTAATCATGAAGAGAAAAAAATGTTTGGGGCTGAATTTGACTCCGTGTCTGCAACAGAGGAATAGGACGTGTATGTGTCGTCTCACATGCTGTTGTGGCTTCAGGCAACTGGATAATTTCAGGATGAAATATAACATAACTAAATTTATGGACAGGCACTTATTGGGCATTCGGCTGTATCCAGATGGAGAGATGATGATGATGATGATGATGATGATGATGATGATGATGATGATGATGATGATGATGATGATGATGATGATGATGATGATGATGATGATGATGATGATTGTTATTATTATCAGCTTCATTTTTATCAAAATCCATGGAATTAATGCCCGTGAAAATTGTGAAAATATAGAAAAACAAAAAAAGTCAAAAAAAGTGGGGGAAGAAATTATTTCTTCTGTGACACCTATCACATCCATCCACCAAGTTTAGTGATAATTCATTGACCAGTTTTTGTTTTATCTTGCTCACAAACCAACCATCACAACTAAAAGGGGATAGGGTTCAAACCCTCTGTGATAGAGTGGTTCTCATGATGTGATGTAGTTTATAATCTATGTTTATTATTTATTATCTTATCTCATAACTCAAAGGTAAGACAACAGTGTATTTAACAGCCCTATCTCCCCCTATGACGCTTTGAGCATTCTTCGGTTGGCTGCATTTCTAGTTTGCACTGGTTCTTACTGGGCTCAATGACAGTAAAACGTATTCAATTACAGTTGTCAATCATGAGAGAAGATAACGGGTATGCACAAGACTAATGGCATGAAGGTGGTAAGTAAGCTTAAATCAATATAAGTTATTTCTTTAAGAGCATGGCTCACTAATCCTGTGCACAGCTTTCACTTTCCATAAAACCTCCTGGTCTGCATAAAATCCCCAAGGGAAAGAAATCCCATGAAATGCCAAAAATATACAGTTGTTTTATTCAGATGACTTAAAATTAATACTCTGTTATATAAAATGATGATTTCTGTTCACTCGCTTATAGAGTTCATTATTTATGATCATCCTCATAACACCCTCTGACCTTCAAAATGGTCATTTGGGGGTTTACATGATGAGGAAACAGCTCTATAGTTGATTGGCACTGCTAATCAACTGTAGAGCGGTTTCACTACGTATATGCCAAATCAAAGAGGCTGTAGTATGGGATCATGAATTACATAGGGGCAGCACAAGTCGCTGCATGTGCCTGCATGATGTACACAGAGGAAATAAGAAGGTGGTCATTAGGGGAGATGGGATGTTAAGCCTCTAACCCTGCATATCCTCTGGATTACCAGCATTCAATATCCTCGTCTTCCCTCCCTCTCTGGGTCATTAGGCAAAGACGTTATGCAGGGGTCTGTGTGGATTTCCATCCCACCCGGACCTAAGTCCCTCTGCAACCTGAAATGAAAATCTTTTCTACTTGTGTGTGTGTAAGTGTGTGTGCGTGTGTGTGTGTAATATACTTGGAGGGCCCAGTGCCTCCCTCTCCCCTTAACGCTGCCTTGCAGGAAAGTTTCCCTGATACAGCCTCAGGAAACAGCTGCCTCTTATCGCCCGGAGCCAACAGGTGTCCTTGTAGAGAGAATTCATGAGGTGAATGCTGAACTTCCCCTGCTGACCAGGCCGCCTGACCTCCGGATGGATGGGAGATGTCTGTGGCCTCTGAAACGGCAAGGATGCACAATAAAGATGCTCACTACGTCCATAAGTCATCATAACTTGTGCACTGAGCTGGCCAAAAATAAAAATGCAGCCGTCAATTCAGTGCTGGTCAGGCGTAACAAAAATGAATTTTATGGCTCGATAGATTCTGCAAATGCAAAATAGACAAAATCCAATCCATTCAATGCCAAAAGGAGCCCTTTTTTTGAATGAGTGTTTTTGTCTCTGTATTGACTTTGGCACGGTTATGTGTGTTTGCTCATATTGCTTCTGTCATATCACTGTCAGTCTAACCCTTATGAAACCACATGTCCATATGAGGCAGATTAGGGACCTGCCTCAGGGCTGAGAGCTGCGGAGACCAAACATGGGAACATACAATGGAGCTGATTAAATAGACTAAACAGTCTCCTTCAATTTAATCAAGCTGCACCAACTTTTTACACACTCATACATATCAGTCGCCTTAATGTGCCTGATCTTTGTTATTAAGATCCACGTTGAAATATGTCTAAATGTAGAATAACACATTTTATTTTCAAATCCATGTAGATCAGTTTCAGTTCAGGATTTGACGTCTTGTCCAGTGAGAATCTGAGTTGATTTAGAAAACACGAATCCATCAGGTTACATCAGGTCGAAAGCTGAAAGGGATTTGCACTTTTAGCTCAACTAAACTGGACAGCCCCTAATTTTGTAAGGTCTCAACCTCATTATGCAAAGAGCCTTTGGATAATGTATATTGTGATTTGGTTAGACACAAATGCAATTGATTTGAGCTTGTTTTTGTCCTCCTTTAATTGCCATTCAGCAAATTGCCTTGGGAATTGATAATGCTGCATTGTATTGTATTGTATTATGCTGCATTGTGCTGTATTGTGTTGTGTTGTATTGCACATCAATTTCCACAGCATTGGTTTCCGCAAGGTCAACATGTATTAGGGTAAAAAGTCAATCTTGTCCATTGACTGCATTGTCTGTGTGCAAAACTAATGATAGTCAGTCACTTGCTTCTCTCAGACTGCTGTTGGTGTTTTCTTCCCATCCCTGCTGTACCAGACTCCTGCTGCAAAATTCAACTCTCTCATCTGTTCAGTTTCTCCGATGTAAAAGCTTTCACTTCTCCTATACAACACTTTATATACGGGGCTTTAGGTGACCTGTACTCAGTAAGAGGCGTTCAGCGCCACACTGCCCAGTTGCTAAGGCTGACTCTCCATCAGCCCAATTACCTTTCAAACTGCAGGACACCTGCTGCTATTATAGACTAAACTATTATATATATATATATATATATATATATATATATATATATATATATATATATATATATATATATATATAATAGTTTAGTTAGTTTAGTTATATATATATATATATATATATATATATATATATATGTATATGTATATATTCAGTCCTTCATGCTGGATTGTGAAATCTGAAAAGAAGGGACGACAATACACTTTTAGAGCTTGATATAATCATTACAGGGTCGAGGATCGCCACTTGTTCGTCTATGACAGGTCAGATATAAATGCAGAGCTCAAATCTCGTCTGTTATTTGGAATTGTTGTTCATTGTCTTTGTAAAATTGCTTCGATGTAACCATGAAAATCGTTTTTGTGCACTCTCCTGCAGAACAACATGACCTGCTGAGTTGCTTGTTTACAGTTTTTTACGTTGTGAAGGTTTTACTCTTTTCTTTGATATGATGGCTCCCCAAAAGTGAAGCCAAAACGCCTTGCTCGCCCCCTGGTGGCTGGCTGCACTATGGGTCATAAACCCCGCCTCCCCCAGGTTAGTAGATGGAACATGCACCAAATTAAAAAGTCCAAGTACACGTCAAATAGAATTTTCTCAAAAATGGTTTCTGTCATTTTAAGTAGTATTTTTCCGGTAAGTTTACTTTTAATAAGTTATTTGATGCTAAAAAAAGGGGGTTAAATGCCGTGATTGACAGCGGAAAATGACTCATGATTGGTCGATTGGTTCAAACCCTCCATCGCTACTAAACAGACTCCAAATGGGCAGGATGGTGATGTTTGTATCCAGGATATTTTGACTTCATTTCTACATAGAGGGAGAAAAAGGAGACGCTGCGTCCATCTTTATATACAGTCTTGAAAAATTGTTTTATTTTAATATATGTTATCAAGTGCACGAAACATGTATATAAGTTTTATTTCTCCTCAAACTAAAGATGACACTTTGTAATATAACTCATCTTGCTACTTGTCTCAATTTCAAAACATCAGCTGGTGTGCAGAAGTGATGAAAAGCAGGTGACGTCTATACGCTCTTCGTGCGCTGAAGGGAGCGACCTTGAGGAGGACTCTGAGCTCCGGCGTGGACTTCCAGCACCTCCGCACCCCCGACACTCACTGCAAACAGAGCCAGAACAGAAGAGTCACACACACAACAACAACAGTAATGGGGTTTATTCAGATCTATTGCAGAGAAGATAACCATCCTCACACTGAATGGCTTTCCACGTCAATCCTATTTCTGTACACACCAAGAACCTGGTGTCCAAGGACACTTGTTATCGCTACTTCATTGGAGTTATTATTGTGAAATGCACGTCAGAAGCGAAATTGATGATACCCTTGATAGCTATATTTTCCTTCATAAATGTTGAGATTATCTCCTGCCGGGTTTTTTTATGTTCCCAGACATAGAAGAAAGAACACTATGGACTTAGTCTATGCCAATTAAAACTGTGAAATGCTGAATATGCAGAATCTGTTGGCATGGGAAAAGATTTTGGTGCCTGAAGCCTCTTCTGGTTTCCATTTCGAGTTTAAATAGAGTAATAAAGTTTAGGCAAAATGCCGTCTGGATCAAAAACACCTACACAAAGTATTGGTGTGTGTGTTTTTAGTGGAGAAACATTCAACTTGTGTGATAAAGTTAATTAGTTAGATTGTTGACAGTGTACAGCGGAGTCTTGGCCCAGATATTCACTGTCTACGCTGGAAGCTCCAAAATATTAGCCTTTGCTCCCAGAAGCGTCAGACAACTGCAGAACAAATGAAGGCTGAAGGTCGATTATATTGAATACGACAATAAAAACTTTTCTTGAGCCTTCAACTACCTCTGACTTTGCTGAAATAGGCCTGAACACAGAGAATGGAGAAAAGCAGGACGCCATTTCACTACCTGGTTTGTCATCACTGAAGGTTCGGTTCATCCTGAGTGAGCTGCGGAGGTAAAAATGAATCTTCAACACATCAACCTTGACAAACTTCTAAACACAAGTTGGAGATAGAAATTTGAGCGATGGCCCTGACCACGTTGTTTGCGGTGTTCTCCACGGCTGCTCGAACTTTGCATCGTACACCGATGGTGATGCGCCAGGATGAAAAGCCTGGAGCGGATGGAGGCTCGGCTGGCGATGGCTCGAGTGGTCGACGCCGTCCAGAGCGTGTTTGATCATCCCCATCACCAGGTCTTTCTCTGAGGGTGCAACACATCACACAGCACCAGAGGAGTTCAACCATTCCCATCATCAGCATCACAGCAATTAAAATGTTTTTATATATATATTCACCGAGGTAATTAACATAATTGGAGCCGCAGAAGAATGACTTATGTAACGAAACGTTATGAGAAGTCACAACAGCAAAGCAATGATATTCAGAAAGTTAATTGCAAATATATCAGTTCATTCACCACTGAAAAGGTAGAACTGAAACAGAATTAATAACTGAGACTGATGATGAATGTGAATGTAGAATTTATTTCAATGAGTTTCTTTATGTACAGATCCCACCGATAAACGCTGAAGGACGTTTAAATGTCTCCTGAGTGACTCCATGGCCAAATCATTATGTAATAATCAGGTTTGAATGATTATCAAATAAATTAAAGTAAAGCAAAGGGAAATCATATTGAAAGTCATATAATATTATATATATTTGTTGCACTATATATATATGCATATTTGTATCTGAATAAACCTTCTGAAAATAATGTTTCTTTCAAATAAATTGTATACCACCGTAAAATGTATGCCATTAAAACTAAAACGTTTACAAGCCGAAAACATCTTTCTCTCTGATTGAAATGAAGTGTTTTTACCTCTTTGTCCTGCGAGCAGAAGCCACTGCTGGACTGTGGACAGAGAGTCTGTTTGCAGGATCTGACAAAGCAGCTCCAACACCTGATCAGAGAGCAGACAACAGGAGCTTACAAACCACAGGAACTTGAAGCTGTCGGGTATTTTCCAACAATAAATCAAACGCAGCGTAGCCTCGGGCAAAAGCCTGAGTGCACTGGAGAATTTCTATAATGTTGGAAATCTCCTATTGATCTGCCTCTAATCCTCCCTCTCTGTTGGGAAATATTAAATGGCTGTGCCTCATTTCAATCCCAAACGGCCGTGTGAGACACTTTTTTTCAAACGGTGGAGGAGCTCAAGAGCAGTGGAGGAGGATTTCACCGTGAGTTCTTGATCGTGGAAGGGCTGAGGAAAGAGCAGGCGCTGGGAGCCAGATCTGCGCTGGTAAGACTTTGTGGGCGGAGGGATGATTCTTCCAGTGTCAGCCGAATATTGGGTCTTGCGACGGACAAATTCTTCTTCTGGTGGCTCCTGGAATGAATTGACAAAATCAGGGTTTTTACACAATCCTAAAATATTTCAACAATAAACTTCAATTTAAAACTTATACTTGGTGATGATAAGAACTACCTGAAATAACAGAAAATGAATGTAACATGTACTATGTCTATTTAGTTTGGTTCATATCTGATCCACTATCACGGAGCAGACAGGGTGCTGTATGACCTATATTGCAGGAGGTGATCCAGATGATTTGGCTTCAGTTTTGGGCGGCTATCATGTCGTCTATCTTTGAATAAAGTCTATGGCTGATTTTTACAAGGAAAGTTTACTCCATTATTCTAAATTCCTCAAGTTCATCTCTCTAGGAAGAACTTAAAGGTCCACCGGTACATTTTACCTCAACCCCTGCCTCTCAATTACATCTTAGTACTCTTAGTACTGCCCTACTCATACCAACCAGAACAGAAGCCTTAGTCTTAAACTGAGGCATAAAAACAAACAAATGATTCCAGGTTCAAACAATCAAACCAAAGCATGCACCTCTCGTTTGTCCCTCTGTGCTTGAGGAGACAAACTGACTTTTGCAGCGAGCTCTTTGAGTTCATCCCTCCAGGCCTCTGAAAACAGGGCTGCGAAAAGAAAGCAGAACATTTAGCATATTCGCTCTCAATAAACGACTCTCATGATTCGATAGCAGAGCTTTAGAAAAACAAATGAGAAGGTTCAGGAGTCGTGCATGTTATTGTACCTGATTTTTTTCTGTAACTGCCGACTCCGTTTAGACTCTGATTGAGTGGGAAATCAAAAGAAGTGTCGGCTGCTTTCCTGAGGACGTGGCTCTTGAGAAGTGGATGAGGAAATAAGGACGAGGTGACAAACCAATCATCTCTCACCATGCAGACAGGTCTCCCATTAAGTCCTGCAGACACGAGAGAGTCACAATATTCAAAGTTCCCGTATACGTGCTTCAGAAGAGAGTCGGCAATCAAAGCGATGCCCTGGAGAATCGAAGCCAGGAAAACCCCTGCTGAGACTAAAGCTGATAACTTCATAAGACCTCCCTTTCTGCCAATAATGCAGGCTGTGTCTTTCATGTAGCATATTGCTATTTTATAGGTGCCCGTACAGCTGCTCGTGAAATATTTCATGGTGTGGTAACTCTGACTTATGACTGATCTCAAGAGGTGAGGCTTCCACAGCCAATTCAGAGGGATGACCTTTTTAATTGCTTCATTTTTAGAGCTTCTGAGGGAATTTAAGCTAAATCAACACATTTAGCGCTAACAAGTAATGAACTGCTGTCAGAATTATGTAGTGCAAAAAGCATTTGGTGCTTATTTTATTAATTTAGCTTTCCAACAACAGCCCCTCGATATCAGAGAAGCTGGTTCAGTAAATGTCTTCACTTCAGCCTTTAGCTAGACCTTGCACTTGGACTTATCGTTTTTATAACTTTCTTTCTTTTCTGTTTTTATAATTTTTTATAATAGTAGATGCTTGGCTGTCATAATGGCAAGTTCTTATCACATTGATGTTTGTCCACGAGCTAATTTTTCACGTATGTTTGGTTGAAATTAGTCATTTGATTCTTTACAAACAGGATGAAACGTCTTGAATGACACTTGAGTCACGATTGGTCGAGTGTGTGTATCGCTAAACTATAAACTAAATACTTGGCCAAACTCTAAACTCTGGCTCCAGTTACACAAAATGGCAACTTTAATGTCCCGGATATTTTTCCACATATTTCATCATTAATGCTCGTTATATTAGATGTTAATATTCCATCCAATAGTGAATTGATACCAAACGTAGAGTTTCACACTTCCGTTCCGATAAAATTCAATCTATCTTGCTAATGAGATACGTAGATTGAAATCTCATTGGGTCCTCAGGGTGTTTCCTCGGTTACTGGAACCAAATACTCAAACATCCAACTTCACACAGACAGCTGCACTGCCACTCGGCTAATATCGAATCATTTTGGAGTAAAAATAAAAATCCATTTCATAAAGTATAAGAATATCTCCTGCCTGCTGCGGCTGCCTGCTCACCTTGGATATGCCTCACCCTGTTTGGATGAGGGTTGTGCCGGGAGAAGAATGAGTGATGGCTCAAGGCACCGAAGCGTGGACTGCCTCCCGTCAGTGTCTTGGTGAATTCGTTGGTGAGCAGCAGCTGAGTAGACTGACTGGCACTGCTCTGTCCGGTTGTCCCTCGGGAGTTTGAACTCTGCAAGACGGACATATCTCCGAATGGCGGCAGGAGGGCTTTGATTAAATCTAAAAGATTAAGAGAGTTGCTTTATGAAGATATGCGTTGGAAATAACAGAAGGTTTAATGGTCGAGGCTGTTATTGTGACCACACATTCTCAAAAACAGTTGAAAACTAAAACCTTTCAGAGGCAAGACCCAGACGACTAAAGCTTCAAAAATCTACAAAGAAGAATTCCAATTTGGAGAAGAAATAACTATCAATAACCACTTTACCTCTGAAAGCCGCCTCCAGCTGAAACCCTCTGATACTTACTGCTCTGTGTTGCCACCGTTTCTAAGAGACTCTTAAACCAAACAAAAAAACAATGGCATCCCTGCACAGCCAGTGAATGGCGTCTCTAAACCGGTTCATTAAGGGCAGATATTCACATGCATGGCAGGTATAATCTGGCCAATTCATGGTGTTGAATTTATTACCTCAGCGAGTTGCTGTTGAAAAAGCTTGAATTGAGGTTTGATGAAATGATCTCTCACGGGTCTCTTTATAAACTCACTGGAATAAACTTACCCTCCACTTTGCCCCACATGAGGAGGTTTGAGGACATGCATGGCACCAGAGACTCTGCAGATGCTCAGGCCCTCCGCACAGAATCTGCCATGGAAGTGTCGTGTGAGAGCCACAGACTTGCTCCAGATGGCCTCCTCTCGTGTGCAGAACGTAATCCTTGTGCCGATGCTCACTCCTTCTCTCCCTAAGCCTGGAGGACGGAGAGCATCACCAAGCTCGCTGCAGCATTAATGAGGCATCGATAGACCTCATCAGCACCTGCGGTTGTTGGATGTAGGGTCAACATCTAAATTGTTTCCACCTGGTAAAAATGTAGACTAAATCTAAATATGGATTTTTTCTGGACTTATCAATTTCCAGTCTCCCCCCTGTGTTTGTGTGTGTGTGTGTGGGGGGGGGGGTGTGTGTCTGTGTTAGGGTGTTGTGTCGTCACATGTATGACACTGTTTCTTAATTCCCTGGCGACCCATTCAAACAGATGCTCTGTGGAAGGAAACCAAATACATGGAATAATATGGAGGCTTATTCAACACAAAATAATTGAATTTTACCCACAAGAGGGAGACTAAACTCCCCTTTCTTTATTTGATTTTAATTCTACATTTAACATTATGTGATTTTATCTTACTTTATCCCCCTTTAAGCTTAATCGGATTAACTTTATTTTTCTTTTTATATTTCTATGTGTATAGCTTGGGGGGGCTGGAGCTACATTCCATTGCATCCGCTTATTTTGAGGTATTTATTTTCTCCAAAGCACATCATGATAATGGAATTATGATACATTTACAGTCTTGCAAATGTATCATAATTCCATGAACACTCAGCTCACTCGAAGTAAAGCCTTCGTCACATGTTGTATTTTTCTATGGGATTGCAGACAGAAGCGAGATTTCCATCTACTTTGATTTTCAAGGTGCTTTCTGAGAAGAAATAACAGTTAAAGCAGAAGTACAATCAGGGGTGGACTGGCCATCTGGCATACCGGGCATAATCCCGGTGGGCCGTTGACCCAATGTGGGCCGGTCTGGTCCGCTATGTTGTTGTTTTGTTTTTTTTCTCTTCTTCCTCTCTAAATTCCCTCCAATTGGGCCGGCCAATTGGCTACAGAGGGCTAGCAGTGTGTTGCCAGCATCGACACATATTATTGGTCTATTGTTTGTCATTGTCAATCAATCATGGGCTGACAGGCTCAGAGAGCCCTGACAGTGCTGTCAATCACAACACAAACCAGGGGGGGCGGGACCTCATGGCATTGGCGGGGGCAGTCGCGGGACGAGCTGCTGCTGAGACAGAAACTTAACTTAATGGATAATAAGAGTAAAAAAACGCCCGGGTGGCGCTGAGAAGCATGGGAAAAAAAGCTGAAGTCTCTGGAGGTGGAGGCTGCTAAATGTGCCAAACTGACGGACCTATGTGGTGCCGGGTTCACCAGCCCAGCAGCAGCAGGTGCGCCGGGAGACGAGCGAGGAGGACTCTCTCTCTCTCTCTCTCTCTCTCTCTCTCTCTCTCTCTCTCTCTCTCTCGCTGCCCCCTCCCTCATGAGATGTGCAGGTCCGGTGGCGTGTTTGCCGTCGGGGGGGTGCAGCGCGAGAGCTTGGTCTATCCCTCCGCAGGTTCACCTTCAGAAATCTTGTTACGACTTTTACTTCCTCTAGAATAGGATAAGAGATAGTGTCTTATTTTGTGTGCCTATAGTATAGTGGTTATACTGTGGTTTATGAATGTTCTTGGGCAGACACAAGAGGCACTTGTTTATAGTTAATTAGAAGTTCAGATGCACTGGTCCATTACTATTTGAACCTCAGCATCTAGGGTTCAAAATTGGTAAAATTATACATTATATGCATATTGTTGTTGTAATTTTTCAGTCAGTTGAGATAAATCTTGAGGAGAAACATTTTGGGTTGTTTTGTGTCTTTTAATATGAGCTACTTTAAGACATTTAGAAGACATAAGTTACGTCAATTTAATGGCAGATGTGCTCGGCTAATTATGTGGGCCGGTCTGAGCCAAAAAATGCCCGGGCCGTTTTGTTCTCCCAGTCCAGCCCTGAGTACAATGGAACATGATGATGTTAAAGGTTTCCTGCACTTAGCTGGTCTCTGTTCAGCTCCTAGATTGGCTCCTATTGCCAAGAAAAACGGTCCAAACCTCTATACGAGTGTAGCAGCGTTAGATTCTGAATAAAAGAAAGACCGTCCATTATCTACGACCATGAGCTATCCAACTGTGGCTTTCATCGTGTTTATTGCTGGAAAGAATTCACAGTCATCTTCACTGTTACTCTCACGTCAGTGTACCGTTGCCCTCGTGTATTTTCTGAGCTGATTATCTAAAGCAGGGGTCTTCAACGTTTTTCAGGCCAAGGACCCCCAAACTGGTGGAGAGATGGAGCAGGGACCCCATATATATTGTATAACATTGTGTTTAATATTAAACTGGGCCTAGTGCCATGTATAAACATAGCTACCCTGTTATTGTGCATTCAATACTAAGCTATTCAAATATTACACAAGTTCATACATTCATGTTTTTAATTTAAATATGTCCAAGGTACAGGGTGGCCATGCCTCACACAACTTATCTAATCTTGTTTGGATGGAGGTTATCAGGCAGAGGGTCAAATCAGCCTCACAATATGTTGGATGCATGTTAATGTGTATTTAAAGACATTTAAATTTTTTGGAAAAAAAATTGGTTTGAAAATAAATACAAAATTGTAAAAAATTATAAAAATTTTTAAAAATTGTCTAATCAACCAAAGATTTTGCGACCCCCCTGCAGTATCTCCGTGGCCCCCCTGTTGAAGACCTTTGATCTAAAGTCTTCACTGGCAGAATTTTATTTTGATCAGTTGCATGTTTCTGTTGCTGAGCAGAAACCGCTTGGGAAAGAAGTCCACAGAGAGATTATTCAACAGGATAAGTCAACTCCGCATTACTGTGGATGGACCTGAGGTGTGAAGTGGTTTTAGTTGAATAGTCTTTAAACCTATATTATGGTGACATGAGTCTCAGCTTGCTTTGCACGGATGCTCTCTTTAGAAATTGAATTCAGAGGGTGACTTTTTTCTTTTATACTTTAAGTACATTTCAGAGCATGTCGTTTGTAAAGGTCCATGAACAGCGAAAATCCAAAGAGTTATTGATCCTAGTGAGCTCTTTATGTCACACACTCAACTTTTGTTGTTCAAATAAAAAGCAAGGCCATTTATTCTGAAAGGACCAGAGAGGCTATTAAAAGCATAGGGGGGTGGGGGTGGGACAGAGAAGGAGATGCTTCATCATTTCACACTTAACATGTTTACATGGCATGATGTGCATCCAGGTGGTGTGAAATCAGAAGCCGTGTCAGCGTTAAACTGATACTCTGATAATTGCACTTGTAGTGGAAATCCAACAGATCCATGAAATAGATATTAAAGTAGAAAATGGACCGAACGATTATGTTGTCCCTGTGACTTTCATGGATCAAATCAAATTGCTTTCTTCACGTCAGACAAATTACACCTCATTCATTCCCGAACACCATTTCTCCAAGCAATATAGAAATATGTAAAAAAACATCACATATCTCTATTCTGGGATTGAGGTTTATTATCGAATAATTAATATTTTTAAAAAAAGGAATTTAACATGTGTTGTCTTTTGAATTTACGCCACCTCAAACTATCTGAAGGAAACATTTAATGATTCATATCACTAGAATGGGTGGTGATTGTTGTGGAGGTAATTTAATCTATCGGTTGTTGCAGAGTGAGAGCGGAGGGAACACAGAGGAAACTTGATCATTGCGATCCAACAATGTGTTTGTAATTTGATGCTAATGGTTGGTACAGTTATTGAAGTTAACAGCAGCAATTTATTATAAAAGGAGTTTCCTTGAACAGCAGCTCAGCAAAACCATTATTATTCATCGTAAATTTTTTAACATAAATGTGTCTTTGCTGACTTGCAAATTTGACTTGAATTTATGAGAATTCCATGTTTCGCCATGACCACAGGTCTCTAGGTCTCTATATGTTAATTCATCATCCATCAATCCATCCATTATCTATATGCTTACGCTTTAAGTGGTCTGCATTCAATCCTAGGTGACATTTGGCGAGAGGCGAGGTCCACTCTCCGAGAACCTCACCCCAATCAGCATGGCCTTGGACTGTGAGAGGAACCAGCTCGGCTACAGCACACCCCAGAGAGCAGTGGTACATGCATTAATCAATTCATCCTTTTTCTGCCTCTTAGCCGGTGTCGGGTCACAGTGGCAGCAGGTTAGACAACCCAGACGTAGATCTCGACAGTGATGCTCCAGCTCCTCCTGGGACATCCTGAGGTCTTCCCAAATCACATGAGATATATATAATCTCTACAGCTTGTTTTCCAGGGTCTGTCTCTGGGTTTCCATGGTCTGAACAGCTCCCATGAGAGGTGCCCATGGAGAAACCCTAATCAGATGCCCCAACCACCTCAACCAGCTCTGTTCCACGTCAAGGAGCAGCAGCAGCACTCCGAGTTCCCTCTGAGATAATTAAAGTCCTTCACACAAGTCTAACTTGATTTGAGAGATGAGAGAAACACAACCTCCTCCGTGGTTCTCTCCTCCGTTTAATATGTTGATTCAAGGCGATAAAAACAGGGTGACACATCATGATTGACATTGAATCATGATTGGTTGAGAGCATGTATCAATATTGTAACTTGTTGCGTCAGAAGTGACATTTGCCAGAAAACCTGAAGACAAAGTGTTTTATACAGATTTATTTCACAAATAGGTGTTAAATAACAGAAATAACACGATTCTATAAACATTTGAATAATCTCTTGTTGTTTAAAACCAAAAACCAAACCTTAAAACATGTTATAACCTTAAAATCTGATCATTTACATTATGAGGACTTGCGTTTTGTCCCCGTACGAAGACATGTTCCCATAAGGTGACTTGTGTGAGCAGATTTAGGTCCCTACAACATCAGTAATACCAGGCCCCCCCCCCCCCCCCACACACACACACCTTCTGTTTACTTGTATCTCAGTGAGGGCACTCATATACATAATGCCTTCTTTAGACCCTTACCATAACCTTAACAATCACAACTATACACCTAACTATAATACCACATTACAGGGATTAAATACACCGCTGTGCTAAAGATGTCCTCAGACTGAGTAGGGCCAGCTCGGTGCTGGGACCCCCCCTGGACCCTGTGGAGGAGGTGGGACAGAGGAGGATGGACAACCAGTCTTCCTGCAGCAGTACGACTGTACACCCAGCTCTGCTCCCTATAGAACTTCACACATCCATAAGGACTGCACTTTACCTCTGGTTTAGCACTCTTAACATTGCGATATTCATTCTGTCTGTGCAATCCAATGGTTCACGGTCAATCCATTCACTGTACACAGTCTCACACAGTTCATATGTTTCTTATTTTCCATTTATATTATTTACACTTCAGTGATATTATCTTTGCACTAAAGTATTGCACATTACTTATTATTACAAATACAGGATTCTCATCTTATCTTATAAAAATAGGAGTAACACACACACACACACACACACACACACACACACACACACCACACAGCTGCATCAGTGACCACAGCAGCTGGTCTCTCTGAGGGAAGGAGGCAGCAGCGCATCTTCCGGACGCACTTGGTGGGTTGAGGCTGAGGTTGGAGGACAGACGCTGAGACTTAGAGGGACTTGGATCCTGTTCCCTTCCACACAGCAGCTCTCTCTCTCTAACCCTACCCCAGGGGCCGAACCCCGGAGATGGCCGCAGCCTCCACAGACTCCGGGCAAGGTGCCACCAAGATCACCCCCGAAGCGCTGCAGGAGATGCTGCGCTACTACAACCTGAGCCGCCGGGAGTTCATCAACACCTACAACATCCAGCCTCTCGTCTACATCCCCGAGCTGCCGTACAGCGCCAAGACCACCTTCGTGATCATGTACGCGGTGATCTTCGTGCTGGCGCTGGCGGGGAACACGCTGGTCATCTACATAGTGCTGAAGAAACGTGCGATCCACACGGCGACGGATATCTTCATCTGCTCGCTGGCGGTCAGCGACCTGCTCATCACCTTCTTCTGCGTCCCGTTCACCCTGCTGCAGAACATCTCCTCGGAGTGGTTCGGAGGTGAGTTGTACACCTCTTGAACTCTTTTGGGATGAAACCTCTGTCCTCCCATGCGCTCTTGGACACGTTCAGCTCCATGCGCACTGTGCGTAAAACCACGAAATCTAGAAGTTTTGCCCGATTTCTGCACGATTTGCAAAATGCATGGGTTTAGGCTGGGATATACTGTTGTGTACTATTTACTTTGTAATATTACATCACAGCATCACACCGTACTACTCGATATACAAGATTATACCTGATTCATTGCCACTATCCTGATCATCATCATCAATATGCCACTTTGACTTTGTTTCACAACACCATAGCTCAACCTTATCACAAGTGGATGTAGTGGCTGTTATGTTTGTGCCGTTGCATTCTTATCTATTCTATTCTGTTCTTTTTGCATGCACTTATCTTGATGGGAAACTCCACAATTTCCCTCATTTGGATTAGTAGGATTATCTTATCATCATAATAATAATAATAATAATAATAATAATAATAATGTTGCAAAGAAAATAATACTCATGCAAGAAGTCTGTCAAATATTGATAAGCAATGCAAGATGCTAATTGTGATCTGAGTGCAACAAGTAGCAGAACAATGAATGGAATGCAGCAGCAGCAGCAGCCGACCCCATCACACCTGACATCCAACCCCAGCCAACACGCTGGAGGCGCCCACACATTAAGACAAGTAACCCTTCATCAGCGCTGCACATTAGCCAGACTGAGTAAGGAGTAAGAGTCAATCACATCTGCAAACATGTTATTGATTCCTGAAAGGAACTCAGCAGTCGTCGATGCCTCTTAATGGCAGCCGGAGGTCACGAGCTTCTGCAG
The DNA here is from genome assembly GCF_963576545.1 of Limanda limanda. Lineage (NCBI taxonomy): Eukaryota > Metazoa > Chordata > Actinopteri > Pleuronectiformes > Pleuronectidae > Limanda > Limanda limanda. Next base: position 8,843,446 of record NC_083656.1, on the reverse strand, counting down.
CAAAAACAGAAATATAAGCAAGCAGCTTTTATTTTTTTACTTTGAGTAAAAAAATAAAATCGAGTCACACACCTGACGGAACAGCAGGAGAGAGAAAGGGAACAAACACCTGTTCTTGTGCCTAACAGCTGACAGCTGATCTAACTGCTGCTCACACTGTGGTTGGTCTCGATCGCTGCTGAGATAGAGAGATATGACCACATTTCTACAGAGATCAATAAATGGATTGATGAGCACTACTTGTAACATGCGACTTTGAAACACAGGAATATTGCAGCTTGTTTTCGTCTCACAACCTGAGGCATCTTGAACCAGAAACTGCTCAGTGTAATGAGCAAGAGTGTGCAGTTCACTGCAGAATGCCTGTAAAAACAACACAAAGTCAAAGGTGTTGTACATGTTTGCATTGCATTGCATTTGTAGGAGCCTCAGCACTGTAACTATCTCCACCAGGTTTATACCTGACGATAGAAAACCACTGGACTATAACCTCTAAAAGAGCAGATTTTTAGAAACTGAGCACAATTTGCTTCACATATGTATCATTATTTATCTGTATCAATGTACATTTCATTATATTCATCGGTTCCCCACACTGTTCCTAGCATCCACAACACACAAGAGTATCTGACAGCTGACATTCAGCGTATCACAGCAATCGAAGGCAGGCGAGAAGCATGTGCTGCCATTAACATCGATAGTAATTAGTTCCATGTGAATAAAGGTGAACCGTCTGCTCTGTGCTTTGTTAGCTGTGACATGTGTGTGTTCAAAATGTCCAAGTGTACTCGGCGAGGGCTGTTTTGTCATTCCAATTAAACCCTTATCTTCCTGCATCGCACGGGAACACGAAAAGGTTAGAAGATGAGCTCGCATCCCTCTTCAGTCTTTGCTTCAGTAGAAATGTATGTTATGCAGTTTCTAAGAGTCTCATCCTTTCATCCTCTCTATTATGTTTTTTTTCTGCAGGGGTTCTGGTTTGCAAGACGGTTCCCTTTGTACAGACTACAGCAATAGTGACTGGCATCCTCACAATGACCTGCATTGCCATTGAGAGATACCAGGGCATTGTCTTTCCCCTGAAGATGAGGAGGCAGTACTCGTCCAAACGAGCATACAAGATGCTAGGTATTCAACGTGTGTGCCTCGGTGTGGAATTATATTTATATGTTTTATATGTATTATATGTAAAGAAGTTGCAATGAGTTGTAAAAAGTCTAATCTATCTAGAACACACAAACAGTTACACACGTGTAAACCCAGAGTCAACAGAATCTGTTGATCATTGTACGTGGATTACGTGACTACAATAACAAATCATTTTTATAACACGTTTAGCAAAGAAACGATTCTGTCCCAAGCTTTTTGATCCTTATAAACTGTTGATCATTATATCCATAATCGATATAAGCATTTTCCACTGTAATGGGTTTGCAGTGAAAGCAATCTATAGTGGCTCCATTACATCTCTGTCTACTGCAGTATGGATGTAGATCAGGGTTTGAATCTCGGGTCATGTTAAAGCTCCATTTAATGAGATTTCCCTCATGAAAAATAGGTATAATCAAAGCCATATTGGCCAGAACTGAGAATGCCGAGTTGTTAAATGCCACCAAAGCTCCTTCCAAAGAGCAGGCAGATGTTCAGGACTGAAGCGGTGGCAGGACTGGATTGTCCTTATTAGGGGGAGTTACCAGTTGTCATGGCTGGATCACAAACAAACATGCAATTAGCTAGGAATCTGGAGATATGCAAAGAGAAATGGCAGACACCAGGGACTGAAGCAGAACAGATGTGTGTATGTTGGGTGTGTGTTTGTGTGTGTGTGTGTGTGTGTGTGTGTGTGTGTGTGTGTGTGTGTGTGTGTGTGTGTGTGTGTGTGTGTGGGTGTGTGTCTGTGTGTGTGTGTGTCTGTGTGTGTGTGTCAATCAAAGTATAAACCCTGTACTGTGTAAACTGTATCTATTATTATTATATATTTCTTTCCATCCTGCAGGGCTTGTATGGATTGCCTCAGTGATCGTGGGTTCACCGATGCTGTTTGTGCAGCAGCTAGAGGTGAGTGGTGCCGGTCAAACCAAGCAAGAGTTTTTTTCTTTTAAAGAAAGCAATTTAAAAAGAGCAGTCTCAGACTCCTGGAACTGACATTGACAGTTTTTCTTCTCGCCTCTCCCAGGTGAAGTACGACTTCTTGTACGATCACTACCACGTGTGCTGTCAGGAGAGTTGGCACTCTGTGACTCACCGGCAGACCTACACCACCTTCATCATGGTGGCTCTGTTCCTGCTCCCCTTGGCCGCCATGCTGTTCCTTTACACGCGCATCGGGATCGAGCTGTGGATCCGCAACAGGGTGGGCGACTCCTCAGTCCTCAACACCATGAACCACAGGGAGATCAGCAAGATCTCCAGGTCAGTTATGTCTCAAGCGTCTCATATCCAAGGGGGCTTGGTCGTGCCTTCCCCTGAACACAAATGCTAGAGGGTGTGGGTTTGTGTTGCTGATGGCCCCCTATTCGTCAATAGAAGACCTATTTCTCATTGATCTGCTGAAAATTGAACTTTTCTCTGGGAAAAAAACTTAAATGTGAGTTTAAAACGCACACACTCAGTGTATTCTTTGCCTGTGCGACAAGAAGGTAACCATCAGAATGAAAGCCTCACAGAGAGCTGTTGTGTTTGCTACAATGGTATTGCATGGAACAGACTTCAACTACAGCTCTTTAGGCTTCGTGATATAAGTAGCTGGATCCAGTAATTGGGAAAAAAAATTGCTTTTTCTGTTAAGGACACTCAGAGGAGACAAATTGCTCCCTTTATTTCCCCCGAGTTCGACTGTGGGACTAAGAACTGCAACACATGGTTAAAGGCTTCTCTACATTATATGTCAAACAAGGGGAAAGAGTGCCGTCATGTCTGTCGTAAGAAGGACTCAGATCTTTACCTCTCGGTTTTTACTCTCACCAGGAAAAAGAAAAGAGCTGCCAAAATGATGATCACCATCGTCCTGTTATTCACGATTTGCTGGGCACCGTTCCACACGGTCCACATGCTGTTCGAGTACTGTAAGTATTACCACAGTCTATATGAATTTTAAACATTTTTAACCTTAAAATAGCCGCTTTGTAATTAGTTTAATGCTTCACTGATTTTGAATAGTGAGAGAAGATGCTGCTTTCCTGTGAGAAGTGTGTAACTGACAGCGAGGCCACTTTAAATATCAAAAATTCTAAATAGAGTTTGGTGTATTTGTGACAGCTGCAGCTCTTCTGATACAGGAAACTGGGAATCATGGGTAAAATCCACAATTCAGTTTTGTTTCCCCTCAGTGATTAATAGCTTTGTTTTGTCTCTTCATGAAAACCAACTAATCACTCAGACACTGAGCCCAATACAAGTTACACAGTGCTTTAATGCCATTGACTTTTAGTCTCTTGGGATCCATCAATTTGAGTATGAGCTTCTTTCTGTGTTTTCAATAATCCAGATGACCTGGAGAAGAAATACGACGGAGTCACAATCAGCATGATCATCGCTGTTGTTCAGGCCATCGGGTTCTTCAACAGCTTCAACAATCCCATCGTGTACGCCTTCATGAACGAGAACTTCAAGAAGAGCTGCATCTCCACCCTCTCCGAGTGCGTCAGGAAGCACAACCAGCCAGGCCGCGGTGTGGTGGCTCCTAAAATCAGCGTGAAGTTCGTCAAACCCCAAAGCAGAGAGGCATTCGCAGATTCGGTGGCAGGACACAGCCCGAACCAGAACTCCAAGGACAAAGTTCCCTCGAATCCACTGCACAGAGACCGCGCCCTGGAAGTGATAGTAGAAAAGATCTCCACCATCCAAACTGAGCTGCCTGGAAGCAGCTCCTCCCAGGTCAAATGAGGAGGACGTGGCTTTGAAAGCGCAAAGTGTTCAGCTGTAGAGCTCCACAATCCTCTCTGCTGTCGGTCGCCTGCACAGGACAGTCTCGCCGTTGTGGTTCAAACACTCCAAAAAAATTGCACCAGCTTGAAAGCACATCTCTGCAGCACCAGAGATTGTTCTGTTATTATTCTGGTCAGGAAACACAGGAGCAAAGGAAATGATGGCCTTCTGAGGAAGGATGGTTTCACTGTGAAAACGTCCCTGGCAGCAGTGAGGAGCAGCGGTCACACACCGGAACACCGGGGGTGTAACTGTGTCATGAATTCATATCAGTGGAGGTTTCTAATATCTGCAGGAAGTTCTGTCTCACTCTGTGAACATTTAATATTGTGGAGGAGGGAACCTTGTTCATTGTTATTCCAAATCTGCAAAACCTTTTTCCAGATTCAGTATAACAGAGCAAAATGTTTGGAAATGATAACAAAGAAGCACAGCCAAGGTTTTGGCAGCAAAGGCGAAAAATTGGATGTAACCTCTGAATGTTTTGCTACTAGATTTGCATTTGCTCAAATTGTAGACTTTGTTTATGTGCCCTTTTTCCACAAACACTCTGAGTGCTTTACACTATGAAGCACTTCTCTATCACCCATCCAGCCTGTTCACAAACTGACAACAAAGCCCGAGGACACTTTGACATGCAGAGTGGAGGAGCCAGGGATCGAACCACCGACTTACCGATTAAATGAGTTCTGGGTGGTGAATGATAGAACAAATTTGCAAAAAAAAAGCGTCTGAAATTAGCCTTAAAGATAGTGAGGAGTTTACAAATCCAGAGGGAGTTCTAAATAGAACCGCTGCTCTTTCATATCGAAAGACAAGACAATAAGTGGAAGACAATGGATGGATGAATGGAATCACATCAATTCAGGGTCGATCAGCACAAACCTTTATTTCAATGACGACAATCTCTCTGACTATTTCTGCTTTTGAAATCCTCTGAGCTGCCGGAACTCTGACCTGATGATGAAACGCCTGTTATTGAAACAAACTCTGCCTTGTACTTTGGTTTCAGTCCAACAGCTGTGATGAATAATGACGTTATATCAACAGTCTGCCCTTGTGCAGTTTTTAAAAAGGTTCATGTTGTACCATATTAATGTTCAGACTTTTGCAGAACAAACTTTAAATTTGGCTTCATGTGTCACATGTAAACACACAGGAAGCAAACCCGGTTTGACTTTAAATGTGTTAATGATGCTGTGGAATGTTTTGTGTTGTTGATGCCTTAATGCAGTATAGTGAATGTTATTGTTTTTTTCGTCATAACGTTTGTTAAACGCTCCTGTAATGACGTGTTTGGTAAAGACGGCGTGGATTTTACCCACAGTCCTGTGCAGGTCGCAATGAATGTATACAATTTTGCCGACTGCATTTCTCAGAGATTGTGCTCACACGTATATTTTGCTGCCAGTAGGCCCCAAAATCTTGATATATTCATTTTACATGAAATAAAGAAATCTATTTAAACTAAAATTGTATTTTCAATAAAGGTTTGCAATCAAATGGGGCCTTTTAAAAGTGAGAGTTTTCAACTAAATTTTTTTATGAGGTAAGAACTATATGATGGTATGTTGAAGACTTGCTTTTTATTCTCTGACAAATGTCATTTTTCTTGGTCTATTTTTATTTATCATGTTAAAAAGTTAAAAGTGACTCTTACGACTGAATTAATATTTCCAGTTTGCGCAAAATTGTTTTGTTTAATAAAATAAGTAAAAATCGACCTGGCTGAAAGTCGTTATTCTTGCTTGTGCCGCCTTCAGGAGCGTTTCAAAGGACTTTGGGGCCCAGGTAAGGTGACAAAGTGAATACCTGTATACACACACATATAAGCAAAGTACTGGCTTTTAAGTGCAAACCTCCACCACCGTCCCAGGCATCATCGCCGGCCTCTTGAGGTATTCGACTTGGGTTCTTTCAGTCTCCTGTACAGTCAGTCATAGAATTTAAGGGCGTTGTCAAAAAACGGACGGACTAAGGTAATCAGCCATTCCCAGGAGCCTGATGCAATCGGCTCCTTTGCCGACCCAGTTGCGATGCCCGTGGTCTGGCTGCTGCACTGGCTCTACAACATTAGGCATTTTAGGCAACAGATATCTGCGGTTTGGCAAAACTGCAAATGCACAATTCCAGTTACTCAGGAGGTAATTTACCAACCAGCTCTGGTATTTTACTGTGAGTTTATGAAACGTAGGAAATAGAAAGTGCTACATGTTTGTTACGAGGAATGCTCAACCTAAAATCTAAGGGTCAAAATAAGATACTGCCTGAAGGCTTAAAAAGTGGCTTTTACAGGTTATAACTTCATTTTATGTGATTGACAGCAGTTACAATGGACGACAAAGAGATTTGTCTGGACCCCATGGACAGTGTTGGGAATGATACTTTCAAAACGTATTCCGTTACAGAATACAGAATACATGCCCAAAAATGTAATCTGTAACGTATTCCATTACATTAACTAATCTGAGTAACGTATTCTGAATACTTGGAATACTTCCGGTTTGTATTGCATTTTTTAAGTGTATGATTGCGGCGTTGTTATAGTCAGTGGAGCAGCAGCAGTTTAAACTCTCTCTCCGCCGATGCGGCGGGCCAGCTGGATGTCCGGCTCCCATCCTCTCCCACCTCTGTGCCGGCCCCACCGGAGGCTGAAGGACCCCCCCCCCGCGCCAAGGCTGCCTCGCGCCGTGCAGCGATCGTTTCGGCGTCGAGTCTATTTTTTTTTTGCGCTTGACGCGAGCGTATCGCTCCAGGAAACACACTGAAAAATGATTTGAAACGATATTGATGACATTTTATATGATATAAATGATAAAGTATGCATCCCATAGTTTGTATTCCCCTTCTGTTGTCCTGGAGTTTTAATTTTACCAATTTTACCGATCACATTATTAAATGCCCCCCTCTGCCCATCCACTACAGACACACAAGCAGTCATAAAGATAAAAAGAGAGGGGGGGGGCGGAGAATACGTAATTTACCCTCGACACCCGACATTGAACGGAGCAAACAGCGGAGAAGTTCTTGAAGATGGATGACATTAAATTGGGACGCTGTTACAGTTAATGTTGGAGCAACAAGTGACCATATGCTTTTATACTTCTGGATCAACGGGTGATATTATTAGCGCTGCCCGGCGCTTCAGCGTCCGGTGTGAACCCGGCGTGCCTCGCTGGTCTCCTGCAGAGCCATGACAGCAGAGCTCTGGGAGCGCAGGTCGGTCTTCTCTCACCAGGCGCTGGAAGGGCAGCTTGCGGATCAGCAGCTCCGTAGATTTCTGGTAGCGACGGAAGTCTCTCAGAGCTTCGGTCCCGGCCCCGAGCCGGTAGCGGTGAGGCTTCTTCACGCCGCCGGGGGAAGGTGCGCTCTTACGGCAGCCCTGGTCTCCAGCTGCTTCCTGGGGGTTTTGCCGCCGGTGGATTTACGAGAGAGTGAATAAACTCGAGAAGTACAGTCATGTAATCCACTGATTTCAACAATGTAACTGTATTCTGAATACCATCTATTTAATTTGTAACTGTAACGGAATACAGTTACTCATAATTTGTATTCTAAATACGTAACGCCGTTACATGTATTCCGTTACTCCCCAACACTGCCCATGGACAGCTGCTCCAAATTGTGCCAATATTGAGTTCTTGAGGTGAAAAACAAGACAAGGCATGTGAGGTCCCAGTGACCCAGCATTTGGTGAGGCAAGTGAACCCTTGTAGCACATTTAAAAGAGGTTCCCTCACGCCTGCCCAAGAATGGGACCCGCATTTTAAAAGCATTTAGCCTTTGACTACAGCTGTTGCTGGCACGGAGGCATGAAAAAAAAAGTCCTAAGACTTGATGCCACAAAAAACTGTTCTGGTCTTTGACTTCAGTCACTGTATGAACAGAAGAATACAAAATAATCACCCATGACTTTCTTGGTCATTAATTTATTACATTATATACATTATAATATGAATAAGCTTCCGACAGACAAGTTCACCTTTTGGTTCCTCTTATATGAAAACAAACTTAAGAGGATTCCTGACGTGGGTTGGCAGAGTGAATAAAGTTTTTTTTTTTAACCAACCAAGGCTACAGTGCTGACAGGGTTGAAATCAAAGTGCCACATCCGGTCTGCTTTGTGAGAGAGAGAGAATCGGTCTCCAGTCTGCTGCCAATAAAACTGAGTTATGCAAATACGCATAAAACTCAGCCTACAACGCAGTGTTCAATGCCTTGAAAGTCTGTTCAATGCTTTGACATTGAGATCAGGTAATATCTTTATAACAGAGAAGACAGTTTAAACGAGTAAAAAAAGCAGAAAGCAGTGAGGACAAAGCATTTTAAGAGTTCTGAATTTCTCCTTTGACCAGATTTAAACTGAAACAATCTGTGGCACCAACAAAAACATCACGCAAAAAGGAAGAAGACACAACCCTATTTTCTGTAGATTCCTCAGAAAGAAAATTGTCTGACACTTTGGCAGGCACTTCTGAATTCGGTGGAGATAATCTTATAATAATCCGTCTACAGGCTCTGGGAAAAAAAAAAGAACACTTCCAATATCGCTGGCGTTTCCTCGATGCTATGTGATGAGAGGTACATGAAAGTCTGCACTGTCAAACAGGAGAGGCCTTTTAGCTGGAGACGGATTTTTGTCGGCTTTGTGCAGGAGTTTAAACAATCCGGTTCCAATGTTCATCGGGATGCCCATGATGATGCACTCGGACACACCTGAAACAGGAGGACAGGAAGTGTTGAGACCTAATTCAGACGCAGAGTATATTGGTCAATCTCATTAGAAAGAGGAAGCAGGAGTTTACCACAAACGGAGTCCTTTTGTCCGTAGTAGGCGGCGTCAAAGAGATGATCGGCCGTTTTCTCGAAGGAGGCCAACATGAGCACACTCTCCTTCATTTTGGCTAAACCGAACCTGGTGATTCCCAGAATCTCCCCCTTTATGGAGAGAAGATAGTGTCAGGTAAAGCACTACACTAAATATATGCACACATACACACACAGACACAAACACATACCTTATAGGACATGAGATCAGCGAGGAGCATGACGTGACGCCGGTCAATGCTCATTCCATGGTTTGTCATCGTGTACTGAATCTCATTGATGATTGTGGATCTCGCAGCTTCAATACCCAAGGTCTTCTCAACCTAGAAAAAAAAAAAGCTTGTATGAGACACAAACAAAGAGCACCGACCTGAAACGCCACAGTCAATGAATAAAAAGGCAACCATTCAACTTGTTATTATTCATAATGCAAACTGAGTCACCAGCGTGCATCAAAGAAAATTCAAGAGTGGCTGTATTTGAACATGCAGGTTTCACTTTGGAGTAATACAGATCAAATAAAAAAATTAAATTCACAGACATGATCCAAATACAGCAGCGACAACTGACTAATTTCTTACAGACGTCGTCGTTAAATTTCAAGCGTAATAATAAGTGGAAAAGTTTTGGATCAGCGGAGGGACAAATTGGACAATGGAAGACCTGATTCTAGGTAACCATGAGACAACAGTGACATAAGTAGAGATCAAACTGGCTCCTGCTTGAACCAAACCATGTTCCACACATGCAGGGACCTAATCCAAGCCACAGCACCACTGGCGTTAGGAGTCCTTGGACTGATACCTCGTATGTATTGTTTGAAGTGGTCCTGCTGCCCTTCACACCATGCGTTGCCATGACAGCTCTCAGGTTGTCCCCCTCGACCAGCAGCTTGTACTTGTTCTTGCCGCTCTGCTCGTCGATGTGGATGACGGCTCGGCTGACCTCTGGTATTCCTTGAACCACGACCTTCCAAGTGAGACCAGAGAACAGTGTCAACAGAAGATAGAGATGAGGGCTGATGAAGATGGAGATAAAACTACCGCTTTTATCTTCAACAGTTACATCGCGTCGGCATCAGCACTTTGCTCGGAGGGAGAGCAGTGAAGGCTTTTATTTTTCTGTTCAGGTGAAAACATTTGATCCCAGTCTGTGTGCTACAAGATTGCAGGGAAATAAACTGAGTTAACATGGTCGCACCAGGAGGTGTATTTCCTCTTTGACAGCAAATATGGTGTAAAACTTCTCCTTCTATGTTGGTGGGGGATGAGGCTGTAACAGCAGCTGAGAGCAACAGAGCTGTTAGTGCTGTGTGAGGGTTGAGCCACTTTCCCAAGGCAGTAATGTTTTTGATTTGTCCCTTTTGAAGAACCTTGCTACAGCTGTTTTGAAAGGTGCTTTATGAACAAAGTAACTACCATTAGTATGACATAAAGCTCAGAGTTTGGAGCACTTAGTAGCGAGACACATTGTCCAACCATCAGTTAGAAATCCAGACGCTTTAGAATAAGAACAAAACTGAGACTGACTAAAAGCCCCTTTGAATTATTATATAGGTGTAAAATAGGCAATGCAGGACATAAAAAATGTAAGATATATGATCCGATGTCAGTCGTCTATATGATCCATTTAATTGTGCGTTTGGCCAAAATATTGGTTTAGTATTCCACGTTCCAGACTCTCACCTTAGGAAGATCGTCCTTTAGTGTCTGCAGCACGTAGTACATGGAGCTTTTGCTGTTCTCTCGTGGGGACACACACACCACCGCCTCGCCGTGCACAGCGATGTCTCCTGGTTTCACCCGCAGCTTCGACATGCAGATAGAGTAACGCACCGTTTCTGCATTTACCTGAAAAGATCACAGGAAATCAGAGGCAAAGCTTCCATTGTTATTCGCAGCCCGGTATCTAGCGCAGACTTCAGGGATTCTGCAGTGGCAGGTTATTTCAACTCCGAAACCCAGGAGGAGGGAAAATAATCAAGTCAAAGTCCAAATGTGTTTTGTGTCTCAACAGGAAATGTTTTTTAATCCCACGGTTGAGTGAGACTTTTTTCAGTTAAAGGATAGATCATTTCCAAGAATTTTTCTCAGTTGCCTTAAAGGAAAAGTTTGTCGTTTTAGACAAAGTGGATTTGCTTATTAGAAAATTAGCTGCTTTGCTTTCTCGCCCAGAAAATAAATAAACACACACACAACACAATGTTCTCTTTGGTTTTTGTAAAGATCAAACACAACATATGATTTTTTATTTAAAAGGAGATTTTAAACCTTAGAATAGAGCCAGGCCAGGAGTTCCCCTGTTTCTGTTAAGTGTCAAGCTAAGCTAACCAGCAGCTTCATATTCACAGTGATGTGCCTTTGCCCAAACATCAAAATGTTCCATTAAATCATCAATAAGTGACCTGAGTGAGAGCGAGTACAACAAGACCAAAGTAGGAAACACGTCTCTTGAGTTTTGGCCTCAGTATATCTTGTTTGACTTTTCTTTAATCAGGCTAAAGAGATTATCTGCGACCTGATACTTTACAGTAACATGAGATGAGTCATAAAGTCAGACCAAGTACGTATGGTACTCCAGAGTGATTACGTTAACAAGAAACATAACGTGCTAGTCCCAGTTATAAGAGTAAGATATTGTTGTTTAATAGGATTACTGCAGTTTTTATAACTTATTTTCTTAGTTCTGGCCATTGTTCCTATTTATAATTATAACATGGTACTCACAAGGTTCATTCCCAAAAAGCCACAAATGTCAAGCAATTCTTTGGTAAATAAGATGCTAACAAGATTATTTCAAAATGATGATGAAAACCACAAACTAAGACTCAAACTTTAACAAACCAGAATAAATAAAACAGATGAATGAGTCTAGGTGAGAATAGAACACATTGTGTTAGTAAAAGAGAAATTCAGAGAGTTTACCTCCAGTCGCAGCAGCCTTATTCTCTCCAGGGACAATTTAACCAGGATGAAGCAGTCATCAGGTAGAAAAACCTCTTCGATGTACTCAGAGATCTGGAGAAGATAATGAGACACTGCGGCTTTATGACAGGCCTGAGCCTCAATTCGTGCAAAATCTCACAAAAAGTCTCATTTGAAACCACTGGCAACCTCGAGTGCTTCCATTTCAAGGCACTGATTTATTGACTTCTACAACACATAGGATGCAGGTGTGAATACCTCTCCCAGGAGAGTCTTCTCAATCCTCCCCTTCACCAGCCGGCCAAAGTCAGCGTCGTCTTCCACATCCAAATGAGCCGTGATTATAGGAGTGCTGAGAGGAGATGAAAAGAGATCCAGTCGCTTATTCAAAACAAATCAGGGACCCATTCATTTACAATTCACCACAATTACTGTGGCGGCTGTTTACTCCCATCAGCCGGGCATGTTCGATTTACATGGAATCAGGAAAACAATAGTTATAGTTATATAGCACACCTGATGTTCTTGGAGGCATTGATGATCTCTTTGATACGAGGCACCCCCAGAGTGATGTTCATGGACGCCACACCAGCAAAGTGGAAGGTTTTCAGGGTCATCTGAGTACCCGGCTCTCCGATGCTCTGGGCACACAGGGCGCCGACGGCTGAGCCCGGCTCCATCTGAGCTCTGAGCGAGGAAACACACGATAAGAAACAGTCGCTGAGGGACGTCCTGCAAGACATTCTGGGCTCGTCACATGTCAATTTCTTTCTTTTAAAAAGTACCTCATGTATTTGTCTCTGCAAGTTTCAAGGAACTTCTCCAGCTGAGTCGGGGTGATGCGGTCCAGCTGATACAGAACCTTTGGCTGCGAGACAAAGCAGAGACAGATGGTTCAGTTTCAGATATAGTTGTGCTTCAGATAAGATCCATGGCACATTAATCGCTGGTGTCTACCTCGCTGGTGCCGTTGTCGTTGATGCCGTACTTGTCTCGGGTCTTCTTGATCCTTTCTGAGATGCTCTTGGTAAATTTCTTTATCTCCTACAGTTGAGGGGACAGAATCATTCTCAGAGGTCTCGTCCAAAGGCTCTTTAAAGAGATTTCAGAACAAAACACTGTGACCTGACCAAGCTGTTGGCTGCTTGACCACGATGCACTGTCATGCTTTTGTTAGAAAACCACAGTAAAGCAGGCGAGATGTGGACAATGCGACCTCACATAAAACCCATCGATGTCAGAGAGTGAATCTCAGCACACTGACGAAGACATTTGTTATTAAAGACCCAACAACGGGATTATTAAATTCTTGCTGACACACCATTCTCAATTTGGTTAAAGCACAACCCAGCATGCTCAGTCACTCTACCTCCAGGTTGTTCCCTGAGCCTGTGTCAGTTAACGCCTTCGCAACAAGGGGAGGGAAGGTTCACATGTGTTACTAGCAGCACATCAATTAACTGCTTATATAATGACTGTATTTGTGCTCGAATAATTACATGCAAGACAACTGTCTTCTTAATTACTTTTTCCTCAATGACAAAAAAATGATGAGAAAAACACTGAGTCAAAGGATGTCATTTAAATTGTGTTTTCTTGTAGAATATGAAGTAGCAGTGTAGCACGACCAAGATTTTCAACACGAGAAAATAGAAAAAGAAAGATGTTTTTCAAAAAAGTTCATTACTTAATAATAGAACATTAAGAGAAAATCTAGCATCTCCTCTTGAATTATACACTTTTCTTATCTGTTGGCAATCTTGTTCAAAGCTTGGGAATATAATGGTTCCAATTAAACTTGAACTGTACAAAAAATCCCAAAGAACTACTAAAACCAACAAGGAACTGATTCCCTTGCAAGTACGGCCTATGTAGCCACAGCTACAGCTTATTTCTCTGTGGTATGGAGCTGCACCGTCGTCCAGGAACTATGGAAAATACCTGCATGAGCCACCCCAGTGCAGTAGGTGACCTGTGCTCCCTTTATTGTGAACAGGCGCAGAGTCAATCCCGATGTAAATACTCACTAATGCACCAAATCTATAGAACTGCAACAAAATTGTCCCAGTCAAATGTAATACTCACTCCGGTTGAAAGACACTGTCGAATAATTGCAGTGTCCTACTGAGGGAGAGAAATGTCCAAAAATGTGGCTAAAAAATATACTTTTATATGCCTTAAAGAACTATAATTGTGAGTCGTTAATTAAGACGTACGTATTAAATCGGCCTATAGAAGGCATAAATAACTTTGTGGGTATTTAGTTATTACTGGGACTTGCTGACAACAAAAAATCAAACACACAATCTCAGGCTTATCCTTGAAAACTCCATTTTGCTTAAAATTGATGGTTTATTTTGCTTTGTGCTCAAGAGCTGTGTTGTTGCAGAGGTGATGTCTCTGGAATTTGGATTGTAAGATTCTTTTCTGTATTTAAGAGGGATCTCTCAAAAACATTCACTTTTACACACAAAAGGTCTGTCTTTGAACATTTTCAGCTTGGAAATTGAGTATAAATGATTTTGAAGCTGTCAGAAGTATGCTATGCGGCATTATATGACATTTTCAAACCTGCACTTCCACAATGGAAACAAAGTGAACAATATTTAGAAGCTGCCTTTTTTTTCATAAATCAAATAAAGATCAAATGCGACTCATTAGTGGCACTGTGCTGTGATGAGTTTACCTCTAGGAAGCTGTCTCTGCAGCACAGGAAGTCAGCCCTCTTCATGACGACGTCTGCGGTGAGGACCAGCTCGTTTTGACTGAGCGCCGGCTCATCTGGGCACGGGTAGACCGCCTGGGGGGACACAGACGAGATCAAAAGGTGATAATGGGAAACCTAACAAAGCAGAAGCACTCAGTCATGGGTCAACAGTTCCTGATGGATGAACGTCACAGCATCGGGAATGATGGGAACTACTAACTGGAACAGAAAAACGTTTTTCTTAAATCGTATCAATTTTGTGGGGGCCGGTGCTTTTCCTGTCTGACGGAGGACAGAGAGACCAGAAGTATTATATTGATTATAATGTTTTTTTTTCTCTTGTTTTACTTGAACCAATCTATTTATTATCCTTGAATGCAGCCGGCTACGCACTTTACATTGCTATTATGACCGGCCAAAGAAATAATGACCATGCAGCAGAGGGTTCTCCTGCAGAGCTCCACATTACCGGGATCAATCTTCAATTAGCACACTAGGTAAACATAGGTGACACTTCACACTGAGGGCAGGCGACTAAAAACCATTTAATGAGAAGAAATCACAGAAACAGCCGGAGTGGTGATGCAATCTTAGTCACTGTTGTCATATTCTTACAGTTGTGACCATAACAGAACTAAGAAGAATGTACAAAAAAGGTGTTTTGAGAGGGAGGAAAGAACCATGCTGAGGTAATGTTCAAGCTACACATTGCCAAACCAAATTATCCTGCATTTTAGATAATGTGACTATCATCTTCCCTTTTAGTATAAAAATATGCAGCACATCTCTGCTACTTTTAGCCCGGCGCAGATGTTATTATCCGCAAACAACGCCCACGCTGTTGAAATAGCAAATGTACCGGCGCCCATCAAAGCGACTGTCTGGTGTGCTCCGTCTATAATGAGGTGTGATCAGAGGCTGGCACGATGTTGGCACGATGCTAAGTTGATGCTATGTTGAGGCAGTGGGAAGCGACTGCACAACTAATCAACAATAACCTGCTCTGAAGTCATCGTCACAGTTATTTTAGAAATAGTCATATACAACGCACACAAACACTAATGCTAATAGTTCCTTCCCTTCTTCCATCATAACCACCAGCTGGAAGGATTGATTTCTTAAGCCAATGAGTGTCTAGCCACTTATCAAGACTCCTTGTTTTTTTTACAGATAAGACAACAGACTAAACAAAAGCAAACCAAACACTAAGTAGTGAGTAGTGCACTTTCAATGTCCATGAAAGTTGAGATATGGGAAAGCAACCAAAACAAAAACGTAATGAAGTGAAATGTGATCGCAGTCAGAAGAGGGGTCGTGTAAAGGTCGTGTAAGAGCCATATTGAGATTCTAGTGTTATGGTTTCGCTATGTGTAAGTGTGTGTGAAAGGAGGAGTTGTTCGGTGTGTAAGTGTGTGTGAAAGGAGGAGGTGTGTGTGTGTGTGTGTGTCAATGTTACTCAGGATGAATAAGAGAACTTGGAGACAATAAAGGGTCATTAATGCTTTTCTTTTTTACTCACCCGGATGTTGTCCAGGACCCTCTTGAACTCCAGCGGCTCATCCTTTCCCTCCATGGCAGCGGGGTCCAGACCGTCCCCCCCATAAATAAACTGGATGACGTCGCCGGTGGAGCTGCGCACTGTCAGGTCGTACTGCGAGCACAAATCCTCCAGGGACTTCACCAGTCGCCTCTGTTCAAACACACCAAGGAACACAAACAAATAAGAGAGAAATTATCAGAAATCTCTCTCGATGTGAAAGTACATCCATGATGAAACTCTGACTCACTCCTAAATGTGCCAGTGTTCACACGTGTACATATTTACATTCATAAATAACCATTAAGTGCTAAAATGATTAAATCTGAATCTAATTTCGATAATCTAATTAAGTAATTTATACTTTCAGATCACAGGATTTGCTGCTTTTCAGTGTTATATGATTAAGAATTGAAAGACTGAGAGTTGGGGACTGTTGATTGGTGTATTGTATTGATATAGGGAGATTTTGTGATGTTGATTTTGTGATGTTAAGGAGGTATTTTTTGATCGAACACAGACTGGACTTGGGAAAAAAAGAAACATTTTCATTTTATGTAGGTGATGATAGAATATTTGAAACTGGATCAATGGCCCAATAGCTCAATTAAAAAACAAAATATCATTAGTTAGCGAGGCAGAGTAGTTTCTATCTTAAAACAATTTATTACTTAAACTAGAAGAGCTCATTCCTCAGCAAAGGCCAAGCAGTCTCCTTAAATTCAATCATGTATGTTGCATGCTTACTTCCAGTTTCGTGGAAATCGGTTCAGTAGTTTTTGTAAACAAACAGACAGGGGTGCATAACGTAGATACACACCCACTTTGATTGAGACATGTTACATCATTAGGCCGAAAGCAGTGAAGAATTTTACCTGCATGTATCCGGTCTCTGCAGTTTTCACAGCAGTGTCCACCAGACCCTCTCGACCAGCCATGGTATGGAAAAAGAACTCTGTGGGTGTCAGGCCGGAGTAGAAGCTGTCGGCCACAAAGCCTTTAGCAGCAGGCAGCTGTAAAGAAAATTATTACAATGCAATTTCTCATTTCAATATTGTTGTTCCATTGATTGAGTTTTTCCCATTTGCAAGGGCTCAACCACCTCGTTGTGTATCACAATAAACCAAACCAGCATGAATACATCCTTTCAGAGGCATCAGCATACATATCAGATATTATTAATAATCAGGATTTTACCTTCGAGTGCTTTTCAAAGTGAGGCAGGGAGCGATTCTCAAAACCGTCAGGTACTCGAGAGCCACTTATGGCCTGCTGTCCCACACAGGCAATCATCTGGGAGATATTAATAAAGGACCCTGTACAAGCAGGAAACAGAAGGTAAGACGCAACAATAATGAAAATACATGAAAGAGAAACATTTCCACGAGCAGAGACTAGTTTGTTTTTCAGATACAGATTAGTGCTGCACAAGGATGAAAGTAATACCCTGCTGATGTCATGGGTAATCACACCTTTGAATGTAACTCAGTAGTTTGGTATCTAGCAGCCACATAGGAGTCTGTACAAGAGACTCTTGAATGAAAATAAGCTTCTATTATCGATTGAGACTCTGAGAACCTCTGGAAGATTCAGCCTAAACAAATCTATTTTTTAAACCAGCATGAACTTTATCAAGTGGTATTGGTAAGAGTCTTTCAATTGGGTTTTGCAGGTTGAAAGCTCCCAGCAGGATATGATTGGATTCTTTGAAGTTCATTCATTGCTTTTGCTTTTACAAAAAAAAAATATACAGAATCCAATTAGGATTGTATTCCTAATCAAGTGTCATTTGGTGCTAGCTTACCTTTGGAGCCACAAAGAGCCATGACCAGAGGACTGTTGCTCTTGTCCAGCTCCCTGAGGCAGGCACTTCCAGCTCGGTCTCTGATGACTGACAGCTCTCTCAGAATGAGAGCCTGTTGCCAAAAACACATATAATAAATTACTCCTTGTTGCTGACACAAACAGACGAGAAACCCGCCTTTGGAAACGGCTTTGTTTCTGCAAATGTTTCAACCTAGAACGACTGAGGGGTGCATGTTTATTGGTTTATTAGTTTTAACTTTTTTTGTATTAACGTCAGAAATGAACAGATGAAAGAAGAAAAACACAAGAGACTCATCCATTAAATATTTCTATCAAATCCATCTAATAATCACTGGATGATTGATCGAGAAAAATTGAAAAATTAAATGCATTGGGTTTTTGATAAGGATTCCTATAGTTTGTGTATTAATGAGTTGTGAAAAAGATATGCACAGATGGTTGGTGTTGTGTGAACTTGGCACTGAGGTTCAAGCAGACATGTGTAAAATTACACCACCATAAAAAATATATGCAGTCCCACCTCCAGGGTCTCCTCTGCTGAACAGCCCGGCTGCTGCTGCAACTTGCCCGTCTTCAGAGCTTCAATGTATTCATCACACTTCTTGTAACCATCGTCTAGCAGGTCCTGCTTGGCCTGCAGCAGACCCTGGCCAGGTGTCACATCACCAATTCCAATAGAAAAGCCTCGGTTGGCTGAAAGAAGGAAGTTAGATAGCCATAACTAAATGGACATTCAATATATCTGTATTAACTTATGAGCAAGGATTTAAAATTACAACTCTACTGATCGATGATACATTTATAGGTATATTTTTCTGCAGAGATTGACAGACGTGGGACAGATTATTAGAGCAAATGTTGTAAAAGCCCTAGAGAGAGAACCTACAGAGATAGACTGGAGCGAGTCTCGCCAGACGGGACATGGCGCTGGCAGCCTCCTCCTGTCCCCAGTCTCGCAGCAGGATGTAGAAGATGTTTTTCTTGGAGCCCGATCCCAAGGTCCCCTTGTCCAAAGTGCCACACATCAGCTCACTGTTGTGGATCACCACGACTGGGAGGATGATAAGGGAATGTTTTTGATGGCATGCGATCACATAATAGCAACACAACCAGGACGAACAAGAATTACCGCCTCCGTGTTGTTAGTCTCTCAAAACCAGTCGAGTTGCAATTTAAACTCACACAGCACAGCGTGTTATTACTATTGATGTTTTGAATGAGCATTTACTGTGTTTCTGCAGCTTTAATCTGGTTTCTTCTATATGAAAAAAAGGGCAGCTATCTATAAGATCACAAGACAATAACATTAGGCTTCACGGATTTTCAGAGACACTCACACGAGTCGTTGGTACAGAGATCCTCTCCCTTGCCACAGTACTGTTTGCCCTTGGTCCGCAGGTTGGCCCTCACTGGACATTCCTTATTCGGCTTCAGAATGAGGCTGAAGATCTGCTTGCCTGTCCACAGAGCCATGGGCTGATGGACACATGCACAGTGTAAGTGGCAGATCAAATGTGTAAAGTTATGCAAGGGGGGGGTTGCTTATGAAGGGGCTTGCCAGAAGGGGGTATATACCTTCATTATGGCCGGGTGGGGGAGAGTGATTTTGACTTTTTCATCTTTTCCCACCAGGATCGATGCCACTATCTGACAGGTCTTGGATCTGTCGAAGAAAGTGTCCTTCAGGGTCAAGAGGTACGCCCCTAGAGGAAGAAAGGAGCATTAAACATATTGATGATGAATAGAGGCCTTTCTCCACATTAAACGTAATACATGCTTATCCAGGTAAATGTACAGGATATGCTTTAATAACAGTTTTACATTTCATCAATGAAACACACCAGTCCCCTCACATCATACAAAAGAGTTATGACACTGACCTGTCAGAAAGTCCTGAATAGCAGCGATCAGAGGTTCACCGTTTCTTGGAGTAACAAGATTAGCTTTTGTCTGGAATAAAAGAAAAAGTATTAGCGTCAAGCTCCAGTCCGTATCTCCGGATCAATGCACTTCCCAAAGGAGGCTTTTCATTGCACTGACAGGTGCAATCATGCCGTATGAGTCATGTCGGTGTGTAGTGATGATGTTTACCCCCATCAGGACCAGGGCCTCAGCTTTGGCCTCTTCAGTCTGAGGTAGATGTAGGTTCATCTCATCACCGTCAAAGTCGGCGTTGTAGGGGGTGCACACGCACTCGTTGAACCTGAACGTCCTGTGAGGTTTGACTGTGGCCTGTGATGTGGGAAGAGCAACAAATCTATTATGTCCACCTTTCCTGTTCAAGAGATAAGAACTGTGACTTTAGATCTCAAAGAAAATTCAATTTGCAAACTGTTTGGACAAATTTATAAATACATCACAAATCTTTTTCTCTATTCTACTTTTGTTTATGCAGTAGGTCAAAACCTAAACTTACAATATGGGCCATGATACTGAGCTTGTGCAAAGATGGTTGTCGATTGAAGAGGACGATGTCTCCATCCATTAAGTGTCTTTCTACCACATCACCGAACCTCAGCTCCTGTGCGATCTTCTCACGGTTTCCGTACTTCAAAAACCTGACAGACAGACAGGCAGGGTCCCTCTTTAGTTATGAACCACATATCAGTTAAAGCCTGGTTTAAGTTTGGCCCCGGGAGCAGCCAGGCTCACCTTTTCATCTGCGTGCTACGGTTCTGGAGGAAGTTGGCTCCGGGGTGAACATCAGGACCATTGCGAACAAGTTTTCTCAATAGCTCCAGATTGGCCTTGTTCACCTATAACATAGAACATTATTTAGATAACTATGGTCTGGCATGGAGGTCGTTGCTTCATGTATTTGTTGTAGCTATGACGCAGGGCTTACCCGCTCTGGATATGTCAGGATTTTAGCCACATGCACCGGAACTGCCACTTCATCGATCCTCAGATTTGGATCGGGAGAAATTACAGTCCTACCAGAGAAGTCCACTCTTTTCCCCGAGAGGTTTCCTCTGAATCGACCTGAGTTTTTACAGTAAATAAACCCGTCAATGTGCTGTGGTACAAAATGTGTCCACGCTAACTGCAAAATGACTAAACAAAATGTAACTTAGGCAGAGAAATCAATTAATGTCTCGACACAAAAAGGCTTTAAACATTCACACGCAAAGTTGAGATGCAAACATAAAGATACCTCTCTCTTCTTCTCTCATGCAGTATATAAGGGTGTAAGTTTGAAAACAATTTTAGTACTGGTAAAAGAATTTCATATACAATGTACCTTGCTTCCCCTTGAGTCTCTGCACAAAGCCTCTGGTCCATTTCTTAGGGGCCATGTTGAGTGGGATGCCAGAAAGCTCGCTGTTAATGTAAAGGGCACACTGCAGCTGCAGGAAATCCCAGTCCTCCATGATCATCTGAGTCTTAGCCCCCGTCATTCGATGCTGGATGATAAAAAACAGGCTGTTAATAAGGGCTGTATGCATGAAAAATAGATCTGATAACTGCATTTAAGACAAACGACTTATAGCTGTGAGGAATTTGGGATAAATTTGATCAACAGGGCACTCTTAAAACAAAAAAGTACTCTTAATTAACACGTTTTTAAAGTGTAGGCGAGAGATTTCCTCTCTGGCTCAACAGATAAAGAAATGTGTGCTGAGTAAATGTAATATATTCTATTCGGAGGCTGCTGGAATCTGAAATATTCGGATGTTTTCCTTTGCTAAAGGCTGATAATATCAGCGGCTTGTGGCCAGCTGGCTCAGCGCACCTCACTGTTTTTAAGCTAGATCCATCTTTTACAAAGTTTGCTGTCTTCGAACTAGAAGCCAGAGTCTTTCTTTTACACAGTAACATAAGCTGCCATTGCCAGCGACAGATACCAACCTTTTTGATCACGTCGTTGAGGAAGATTATCTCTGTGAGCTTCATGGTGAGATCGTCCTCGTTGGTGCCCGACTTCAGGTCACTGACCACAGAGGGTCGTATGCAGAGCGGAGGCACCAGGAGGCGGGTGAAGATGAGGTCAGCGGGTTTCCCTGATTCAGGATTCATCAGGAGCAGGGGAATGTCTTCTTGGGGAATCCTCTTGAAAAGATTTAGCACCACTAGAGGGTTCAGGTTTTCCTGGGATATGGAAAAATGCGGCAAAACGAAAAGGGTTGTGAAAAATATTGAATTTTGAAAAGCAGGCCTACTTCTTCTTGCCATACGACAGCTTGGTAACACTAAATGACACCAGCACAGTGGTAAAGAGTGGGAAGTTCACCTGCGCTCTGGTCAGCAGGGGCTCCATCACTTTGTTGTGCTCGATGGCGATATCAAAAGACTGCAGGAACTCTGACACGAACTGATCCACCACCTTCTTGGTTGTTTTATACTTCTCGTGGATGATCTTAAGCAGGCCGCACTTTTTCACTGGACCTTAAAAGTTTAAAAGAGACACAGAACTTTTAGAGGTTCTCCATTCATCACATCAGGAGGGCTGCCACAAAGAGTTAAAAGAGACAGAGAACTTTTAGAGGTTCTCCATTCATCAAATCAGGAGGGCTGCCACAAAGAGGCTGTGTCGAAGATTAGATATCAGAGCTGTAAAATGTCTTTTCTCACCATTAAAAGCAGAACAGTTCAGACAGACCGTCCTCTTGCGGCATTTATCAGAGATCTTCTTCTTCAGCCCTCGTTTCTGGAGATAGGCCAGATTAGGCCGTTTCAATAAATCGTTGAACAGCAGTTTGTCCTCTTTCGTCAACATAATGCTGGAACACGTCTTGCAAATCATCTGGATAGGTGACAAAATATGAGATTAGAAGGAAGGAAAGGAATCAATGTTGCACACAGATGATTAATATATCAAAATGTGACAGGTTCTCTTCTTGATGATAATGATCGTGATTTGATAATAAAACTGAAAATAATATATATAATAATGCAAAGAAAGGAAATTAACAATATAGGGGGAACAATCAAGTAAAACTTATAAGCTTGACATACTTTATAGTTTTATTTATAAACATATTAACTTATTTAGGAGATTGAAAACATTGAGCCTGATGACACACAGGCACACGTAAAGGTTCTGCCTCTTCTAATTTTGATACTCTGGTGACATCTAGAGGAAAATATCAATATTACACTTGCTAGTGCTACATTCAAGATAGAGGTGCCTTGATATCAGTGAGTAACAGGAGCCTAATGACTAAATTGACCTACATATAAACCATATGCCAAATTTTGAAACAA
The DNA here is from genome assembly GCF_963576545.1 of Limanda limanda. Taxonomy (NCBI): domain Eukaryota; kingdom Metazoa; phylum Chordata; class Actinopteri; order Pleuronectiformes; family Pleuronectidae; genus Limanda; species Limanda limanda. The sequence continues at coordinate 8,820,492 of NC_083656.1, read as the reverse complement.
AGTTCTGGGTCCCCAAATAACAGATTTTTAACACATGTTTAAATATATGTGTAAAAGTGACTTATTAAACGTGTTGTATCAAAAACACTTGCCTGTAAGATTCCTATGGTGGCTTTGAAATAGCCCACATGAAAACATGGCAGCTCCAGGTCCAGGTATCCGTAATGTCCCAAACAATCTGCCAGATTCTTCCCACAAGTCAGACACGGTCGGTCTTTCTCACTGGTGCCCTGAAGGGAACACAGCAGACAATGGAGAAACACTTAGGGTGATTATTGATTATAACCTTACTCTTAAAAGAATGTCTCCAAAATAGTAATAAAGCTAATTTAGGAAACCATATTTCACAGAGCAGTGTCACAATGTGTGCCATGAATCAATAAATGAACCAGACAAAAAAAGATGGATACAAATTTGGAAGATTAGACAGTGATGGACTATACAAAGAATACATATTTTTGAATAAATGATTGACTTTTCTTGCAGTATTGTCACATGGGCTCACTCGGACATATTCCACTTATCTTTCCATGGGGTTGACAGGAGACGTTCAGGAAAGCGTCAGGACAAACTGACATTTGCGTTCTCACATACAGCCCCTGCTCTGGATGAACTTTAGTGCATGTCAGTTTGGTCAACCACATTGTTTTGAATGTGCAATATAGATAAAGATGACATTGACGAGTTTGTAGGTCCTCCTGAGAGAGTGAGTGTGAGTGTGTGAGAGGATGTGTAGTATTTGAGTGTGTGTTTGTGTGTGTGTGAGTGTGTGTGTGTGTGTGTGTTTGTCTCGTACCATGCGGTGGTCCAGCACTCCATAGGCCAGTGGGGTGTGTTTGGTGTCCTGGCTGTACAGGTTCTTACTGACCACCTGGATGTGAGCCTGCTGACGCATCTGCTCGGCTGATTTCATCCCAAAGCAGATGTGGCTTCTGTAAACAAACAAACAAACAAAGTAAATCACTGTTTGGGATCATATCTGAAAAATCACAACAACAGGCTGATGGCTGCTTTCTTGCAAAAATCCCAGAAAATCTGTCTGATGAAACCTTGCAGAATAGAAAAGTATTTCTGCTGTGACACATGCACACAGGTAAACTGTGATGAGAAGTTTATCAGGGTGTGATTATCAACCTTTAAAGTTGTTTAGCAGGTTATTAAAGCAGCATTATCCTCAAGAACTCTTAAATATCAACCTTTAAAGTTGTTTAGCAGGTTATTGAAGCAGCATGATCCTCCACATCTCTTCATTATCAATCTTTAAAGTTGTTTAGCAGGTTATTAAAGCAGCATGATCCTCCATTACCCTTCAATATCAATCTTTAGATATATTTTGCAGGTTATTAAAGCAGCATGATCCTCCACAACTCTTCAATATCGACCCAGTGGAAAACTTTTGCCACATTCCCCAGGATAGATTGACAGATGCTAACCAGGTAGCTAGCATGCTAACATGGATTCTACTCACATTTTCTTCGCCACATCCGTCTCTCTGAACTGTTCCTTCACCATTTTGAATTATTCCCTTGCACAAGCAGCAACACGAGAAATGACAGAGTGATTTTGTCCCGGTTAATGCGGGTTAAGCTTCGCGTGTTAGCCACACGCTGTCAGCTAGCTTCCCCATGTTGTGCTGATGCTAACAGCGGCGCGGCCTTCAGGGACCGTCGGGAAGTTAGATCTCTTAATTCATGGTGGTTACAAAATGGTAAGCATGGCCATATCATGTGGAAGCGTGGGGATGTACTTGATATTTAATTAATATGTACTATTATAGTTGAAGAAGTGAAACATGAATTTAATCCCATATAATAAAGTAAAACCAAATCGGCAGAATGTTAAAACGAGAAAAAAATACGTTCGTTAAAACTTCCGAGCTTAAACAGAGTACCTGAAGGCAACACGAGTCTTGGCACAACAACAGCTATAAAGAGAAACCACAAGGAAAACAACAGTCAGTATCAGGTGAGTGCTGACACCTAGTGGTCACATTTTAAAACTTCTCCAAAGGAATTAGGAGAAGATGAATTTCCTTCAGGCACATTGACAGATGACTGAAATAATCTAATTTAAAATATTTTAATGGAAAGGTATTTGTTAAAAAAAATTATAATAATGGACTTTATTTATGAAGCACCTTTAAAACGAGATATGCAGGTCAAAGTGCCTTACATGTTATATAGATAAAAAATAAAAACATTGTAAATACAATATTAAAACATGTTTATAAAGATAAATACACATAAAACATTTAATTAGATAAAAGAACAGATTTTAAGAAACATAAGAACATGTAAGAAAACACATTATTAATGTATTTAGCACAAAGTAACAGTAGACATGGAGAAGCAGCGTTCAGTTGCTACGCTGCACATTTGTGGAACAACCTCCTGGAGAACTGCAGGTCAGCTTCATCTTTTAAATCAATGATGAAGACTGTCCTGTTTGCCAAAGCCTTTTATCAAATCAAATAATCACTGATTTCATAACTCCCACTACAATTGCAATCTAGATGGTTTTTGTTGTGTATGGTTTAACACATAATGTTCAAATGTTTGTTTGAAAGTGTGAAGCAGCCTCCAGGTTTAATGCTCCACCACTTCCTGTTGGAGTTGATTTTATTGTGAAAAGTATTGCGAGTGTCAGTGTGTTACTCTGTATTTTCACATGAACGTGTTTCCCTGATGGACTCATATCCACCTTCATGTAATTCAGTGGTGAAGTGACTTTATTCCCAAACAAATACATCATTCAAAGACGTCACTGTTAATTTATGGGTCACAGGGGCTGCGATCTGCAGTCCGGCCACCAGATGGCAGCAGATGAATCTCCAGCAGCTGTAACTGGAGCCACAGGAGGGGGGGAGCACAGAGTAAACAACCCTGCTGCTGTACCTGTGTTGTTTGATGCATCCGCATGGAAGCACTGATGACTTCCTGATGACTTCCTGACGAGGGTTTCCTTCCTCGACGTGCTCGGCCCTGATTAAAGTGTTCTGGCGACTAAACAACCTCAAACGGTGAAAATTGCCGAGGCTGAATCAGATTTTCCATTTTCTAATTCCGCTGCCGCTCAGATGGGCCTCTAATTAAACCTCTTACACAGTGTTCAGCGGGGTCCCTGTAAACCCGTCCCCTCAGGAGGCAGAGTGTCCCCTCAGAGGCTCGGTCTCTCTAAATCTTTACATCTGGGGACGCGTGGCTGGAGGATATTAAGCTGTATCAGCCTGTGCAAATATTCTGCATGAGGAGCATGAGAAATGATCGTCTATAACACTTGAGGGACCGATACAATCACTGTTACTCTGTGGTCTCCCTTTAAAGTGGCACTTGAGCATCTCTGTGTGCACTCACAAGCAAACACACACACACACACACACACACACAAAGTGAGTCTCCCACAGGACAGGGTGTCCGGGGATTTGGTCCCTGTCCCAGTTTGTTTCTGTTTGTTCAGATTTAGGTTAAAACAAATGCTCCGAGATCAACGGTGTTAAATCTAAAGGAAAAATCCCTGTTGCTCACTTCTCGGCCAACTTGTAAACCAGCAAACTGCCCAGGTTCCATCATTCCATGTGGTGCATGGGCAAGATGACAGTGTGGGAAAAATCAGCTGATATCACTTCCCATTTCCACAAAATCTGGAGATTAATCAATGATAATAATTAATCAATCAATCAATCAATCAAATTTTAATTGTATAGCCCATATTCACAAATCACAGATCGTCTCATAGGGCTTTAACATGGTGTGACATCCTCTGTCCTTAACCCTCAGCAAGAGTAAGGAAAAACTACTAAAAACCCTTTTAACAGGTAAAAATATGTAGAAACCTCAGAGAGACACACGTGAGGATCCGTCTCCCAGGACGGACAGAAGTGCAATAGATGTCAAGTGTAGGAAAACATCATCGGGATTCAAGTTTTTAGCAGCGTCGATGAGGGTAAACATTTTTGAAGGATAACTTCAATACTCTATGTCAAGCAGTCCTGCTGCAATCATAGTCTATGGTCAGCAGCCAGCAAGATCACGATCCAGCATCAGGATGGGATCCACTATAGTCCACAGTCATTGTCCACTGCCACCAGTTAGGATCCATCATCAGCCGCCGTCTCGGTCGTGGTCCACCATCATCCGATGCCAACGCGATAAAGTATGGTATTACGATGAAAACCATGTGGCCTGATCTCAATTAATACCTGCAGGAACATCCATCTCCGCCCAGTCCTGGACCAGAGATCTGCACCTCAACCCTCCTTTTAACAACCATTCATCCGACCTTCATATCCATTACAGCAATCCGAGTAAAATCTTTATAACACGCTGTTGTGGCGTGGTCCTTGCTGGGGAATTGCCCAATCATTTACCCTATTAAGCCAGAAACTGGTGTAAAATGTCCCATCACAAGAGCAATATAACGTTTTGCTCCCTGTTTCATCAAACACAGAAAAGTGGCCGATCCTCACATTTTGGAGAAGCGGTAACAAGGGAATATTTGTTTTTCCCCCTTGATAAATGACTCGATTAATCAATTAACATAATAATTGCACCATTAAATGACTTTTTTTCAGTGCCACACACACACACACACACACACAGAAGTTTAAATACACAATAATAAACCCCTGAGAGGTGAGAGAGGGGCGCTCCTCATCCTCATCGGCGTGGGCGTCCTTTTAAAACACTTGAGTCGAGCGACCCGCTGTTTGCTCATCACGCCATTTACATGCAAAACATATTTGCAGATCAATGCGGCCGCCATCTTTGTGTAATTAACATGAGTAATTACTGTGCTTAATTTACAGAGCCACCCAAGGTTCATAATGGGGCTGCAAAACATTGACCCATGACAATTGATTGATCCCTCCCTCCTTTAAAACCATGCCCCTGCTAATGACTAAGTAATAAGCAGATAGTGTGTGTGGCCGCGGTGGCTAATACAGCTTCCACTCTACACACACAGATTGGCTGATCCCACTTTGTCCCTCTCTCCTCTTCTTCCTCCTCCTCCTCCTCCTCCTCCTCTCACCACGTTTTCTGCAATGGTGTCAGCTCCTTGCTCAGAGGCCCCACTCCCTCTTGCTCTGCGTTTGTGTGTGTGTGTGTGTGTGTGTGTGTGTGTGTGCGTGTGTGTGTGTGTGTGTGTGTGTGTGTGTGTGTGTGTGTGTGTGTGTGTGTGTGTGTGTGTGTGTGTGTGTGTGCATGCATGTTGTGCACGCTGCTCGGTAATCAGCCGCACAGACTCGCCTTTGGTGGCTGGAGACTGATTCAATATTCCACTGGGTAATTTATGCAGAACTAATTCTCTGCAGGAATGGAAGGGCTTGGAGGAAGGCAGAGAGAGAGAGAGAGAGAGAAATGTGGAGAGGAAGAAATCTGTGGTGAAATAATTATCCCCGGTGTCACTGTAGCAACGTTCTGTGAAGTTGATGTCAATAAAATATTGAGCGACACAATCCATTTCAATTTCACCTCCGAAAAAGAAAGGGAAAAAAAGATGCTGCAGAGGGTCAGGCGGCTGCAGGGAGAAGGAGCCCATGTGCATGCTGGGAGAAAAAGCGTGCACGCCAACACACAAGCACACGCTTCCATTGAGCGCGCGGCGAGGCGGCGGCTGGCGACGTGTGCTGCTTACAGACTGGCAGGGAAGCACATCATTGCCTGTAGTCATTTAACTTGTCAAAACAGCAGGGCTCGGTGTCTCCTCATATTTGGATTTAGTGGGTTTGAATTACTGGAAATAAAGCGAAAGAGGATGAGATGAAAAATCAAATGAGCGCCGGCCTCCCAGGAGAGCTATTGGGAGCAGAGTATAGATTATGGTCATTTGCAGCAGAAGGGTCGGTAATAAGAGGCCTGTGTCAGAGTGCATTTATGTGTGTGTGTGTGTGTGTGTGTGTGTGTGTGTGTGTGTGTGTGTGTGTGTGTGTGTGTGTGTGTGTGTGTGTGTGTGTGTGTGTGCTGTATGGCGGAGATTGGCTCCATAGTATTCTTCTCACAGCTCGTATTGATCAGCACAATGCACGTGGTGTCGTGAACCAGTGGATTCACAGGACGCTGGTGTTTGATAATGTGAGCGTCCTGTTTGTGGTGTTATTCATCAGACTGAATGAATTCACTGCATGATGTTACACATTCACACCAACAGGGTTCACACTCCTTTTAAAGAGTCGTTTTCCAGGAGAGTGTGTGTTTACTGTGATGTGTTGTTACTGGGATCATAGCGCATAAAACATCACATTGTTCTGTCGTCATCAGCCTGATCAATGTGATCTAATGATGCTCGATAGTGACGGGAATATTTAACAATCTTTAAAATGGGCAAATCGATTCTAAATTTTAATATTGGGATTTTTTCCCCTGAGGGATAATTTCCAATATTAAATCTTGTTATTTGATTTTATTTAATCTTATTTAAGTTATTTAATTTCTGCCTCATTTTCTTTACCCATAAACGTTTGTATGTTTATAAATGTTTGAATGTATGTTTCTTATATGCAAAACTCAATAAATATATTAGATAACAATCTTGCTATTTGATTCAGCTGTTGCAAAAGAAATATTGATAAAAAAAAAAATGCATACAAAATGTGTGATTGGGTCTATTATGGTCCGGCTCTACTGCACCATTATTTGATTAGTTCCCAGTAAGAGCTTCCTCCCTGTGTCGCTTTGTCTCTGATTGCTTGTTCCTGATCAACAGAGACTTTCCGAGATGTCAAAGTGTTTCTCGAGCTCCTGTTAAAGCAGCAAAGCATCAAATAAAAAAACGGATTCGTATTAAACGTGAAGGTTTAAGTCCCTCTTGTCTAATAACGCTGATGTTTTCCTTTTTCCATTTAAACATTTTACAGTCCATGTGTAGGATTTGTGGGGGAGAAACCTGTGCACAGGCCAGCAGTCCACGTGCTGAAGAGTAATGTTTATGTTTTCCCCTGCTCGCTCCCCCCAGACGTTTCATTATTCTGCATCTTCGTCACTCTTATTAAAGCCATATATCTCGTCCTGAGGCCGGTGCCCATCGATGCGGTGGAATACATACATGTCAAAACATTAGCTGCGTGTGTGAAACCCGCTCTCTGTCCTGCACTCGAGAGAGCCATGTGCAAAATGAATAATTGATCCCAACGAATTACAACAGCAGCATCTCCTCACCGAGGCTTTTGTCTGAGTGAGATTCCTGCTCACATTTCAAGCTGATACAGTTGGCCCTGCATAAACTAGATACCTCTCCGGACAGATTTGCATAGAAACGCCCTGCAATGTGGTGAAAAGGGAGCAATTAGGATTCATGGCGGCGCCTCCCCTCCGGATGCTCTGCTGCCATGTGAGATGGCGGCAGCTGATTGAAATGGAGGAGCATGGACTTGTTCGTGCGCCTCTGTCTGACTCCAGCCTCCGGGTTCCTCTCTCCCTCCATCAACCTTTTCATTGTCATCCACCCCTCCGAAAGCACAGCTTACCAGCGGGCTCAGGGCCGGTTGGAACTTTTGGTGAGGAGCCTGAGGGGGGGAGGAACCTCTGGTGGAGCAGGGTTAACAACACAATCAAACACGGTGTGATTAGTAGTTAACGGATGCAGCGGGTCACATTGTGCAGTTGTTTGAAACAGGTGATGGAGTCCTTGCTGCTGGTGCCTTCGCCGCTCCGAGCGTGTGGGAGGTGTTTGACACAAACGAGGCTTCCAGCTTGCAGCAGAACCGGGAACAGATGGCGCCGGAAAATGAGGCACCTCTCTGAAGCATTGAAACCCCCCCCCCCAACGACCCTCCCCACGCTCCTCTGCATGCTCGCTGCTTTTCCTTCCTGCTCTCTCTCTCTCTCTCTCCTCTGTGAATTAGCCTTTTTTTTTCATTAAAGAGCACTGAACATTGCTCATACATGTGTCGTGTTTAAAGACTCAAACTCCTGAAGTAAGGAGGGATGAGAATCTCTGTCAAGTGGGAACACGGGTCATCTGCCGGTATGAGTTTTTGTTCACCTGGATGGAGCCGGCAGATGGCAGGGTTGGGTCCGGGCCTCTCCGGGGAGGGAGAGTAGAAAGCCAAGGAAGAAGACATATTTCTTGGAGCCCTCACTAGCAGCCAATTGGGAGAGAAGGGATATTTCAACGTAGATCTTGTGGCAGAATGTTAAAGGAATTTGTCCACTTCTTGTTTATGCTGAAGCATTTTGGCGTCATGCTAAAGGAGGGAAGGTGTGGTGTGGTAGGTTACTTAATAAGGATGATAGTAAAGTAGCCAAAATAATAAATGCATTAACACCAAACACCTCAGCCAGTCAGTATTCACCAGTCAGGCTCGTGCTAAAGACAGAGAGTGGTCAAACTGTGAGTCCTTGATTCAACAGCACAACACCCCCAGCTGCTTTGTTTTCAAACAAGACTCGTGTAAAATGGTTTTGAAATATGCACATACATTAAAGCTGCATACATTATGTAAAGAGACAAAAGCTGCATCTTCATCACCTGATGATCCATGTGGGAGGCAGGGAAATTAAGGGGCATTGTTTCTGTGTTCTTTGTGAAAAGCTGCTTTATCTTAGAATTGCAGAATTATAGATTAATAACACAGAAACTGGTTATTATTCGTATGAAGCCTCCCTCTGTGTGGATTCGTTGAATTTATCGATTGGACAGTCGCGAATTTAAGCTCCGTTCTAATTGTGATGTTAAATCGTCGACCTGTATAGTTTCTGTGTAATCATATCAACTTTAAAGGTCCAATGTGTAAGGTTTAGGTGAAAGAGACCTTATTGTGGAAACTGAATATAAAATTATCCCAATGATTTTTTCACTATTGTGTTTCATCTTAATTGTGTTGTTTTCTTTCTTGTTTAGATAATTGCTGTAGAGGAAGATGTATGCTGCCTAGTGTAAATCAGGTAGGTTTTTAAAATGACCACATAGACCACACATGGGATGGTTCAGTGTGTGTGGTTATTTTGTCCCTTTGTTGTAGATTATCAGTTAAATCGACGTAATCTGTCTATTTATTGTTTATTTCTGATATCCTGTGGATGCTGTTGTGTTTTATAACTGTGTCTTAATCCCATGTATGATTGTGTTACACTCACTCAGTGTGATGGCTTTACATATATTATTATTCACACAAACTGCAGTAGCAGATTAGGCAGTCAGAGATGCATGCAGCTTATTGTATAATTGGTTGAATAATGTATGTAATGAATGAAGTGTTGCATGTTCATTTAGCTAAACAAGCAGCCATGAAGCACTTAAATGACTTATGATTATGAGAATGAAAATGTTTCCTCTTTTTTAAAATTTCCTCTCAGGGTGCTGCGGCGTCTTCGCGGAAACATTTCAAAGATTTATTGAACATGTTATTTTGGTTCCGTGAGAAATAAAACAGATAAAAAACGGTGAGGCCTGCATTGTGGCTGGCTTTGCTCGGCAGGCTGTGGCTCTGCGTTTCATTCCAGTCGTGTTCGCTCCCCCCCCGAGCTCCTGTCTCCTGCAGCAATCTGTCTGAAAAATGCATACATAACATCCTGTGAAAATAGCTTTCTGCGGGGACTCCACTAAAAAGCGGCACTGCATCAAATGTTCCTGTCATTCTCCGCTAGGCCGAGTCGATGGCAAAACATTTGCATGCCCGCACAATCTGGGCGATCAGAGCCGTGTGAAAGTGTGTGTTTGTTGAGCGTATCTGTGCGTATTAATGCATATTTCTCCTGCTTATCATCTTTATGAGAGGGAGGGGGGCATTTTCTGCAAATAGTCAGTTTACCTAAATAACAGAAAAGCCCACATTTTCATTTTATCCTTGTTGTTCTATTGAGATTCTATTGGAACACAAATTTCTGCCAAATAAATTGTCTTTATCACAATGGTGGACTGGGAAGCAACCAACTGATAAAGTACCTGATGAGTTTTTAAGTATCCTTTAGTTCCAATGTATTAAACTTCCATTCATATATACCACTTATCCCTGTAGGGCCACGGGGGGAGCTTGAGCCACTCCTGGTTGACACAGGGCAAGAGGCTACACTCTGGACAGGTGGCCAGTTCAGCGCAGGACAAATAACCATCCGCACTCAATTAAGAGAATCCAGTTAGACTGACCCCAGGGAGGAAGCCAGAGCACCTGAAGAAAACCCACGAAGACACAGGGAGAACATTCAAATTCCAAACACAAAGAGGGCCAAGCTGGGATTCAAACCTTCTTCCTCTAACCACCATGCCACCCTGTGTGTCTGCAGATAATTGAAAGCATGTGTATACCACAACACCAGCTAAATGAAAAAATATGCATTTGGGTGAACCGGCCCAGTCAGTATATCACCAGCAAGGCCTTGTTGAGTTCATCGTGTAATTGGCACAAACAGGTCTAAGGGAGACCACCAGCTCACATCGAGCCCGCACATCTTTGGCTTAATTCAGCAGAAGCTTGATAACGCACGCTCTAATTAAATCATTTTCTCTAATTCCACCGACGGAAGAAAAAAAAATTACAACAGCCCCGACCCCTTGATTCCGCACGCCATTGGCCAGAAAGACAATTAAGGCAGCGAGGAGGGTTATTTCATTACAGGCTCCTCTCCCCTGGTGGAGCACGAGTGTGGTAGATTCGATTCTCTGGCTCGTGATTACCCGGGCCCCTCGGCTATGAGATAGATGACTATGAATCAATTGTGTTCAAGGGGACTCTCGCCGGGGCGCTGTAGTAGTTAAAGACGAGAGGGAGTGTAGTGAAGAAGCAGCCCGGCCTGCTTTGGTTAAACAGACCATCAAGTAGTCTCACTGACTACATGCAGCAGCACCTTTAAATATTCATGCGTACTTAGGGGGGGAATGAAACCAGGCGCGGCGCTCAAACAAACCTCTTTGTATCTGCCACGGTTAAATGAGCAGTCGCCATGACTGGATGGGAAATGTTTAGTCTTGCTCAGTGTCACCCAATCAGGATTTAATATGAGCCCAAGACAATACTAATCACGCCAGGCTGCTGCTCATTACTGGTTTGACGTAATGCCTGCGAGAGGACGCCTGTCCGTGTCTCTGCCATGTTCGAGACCAGAGAACAACATATAACATCACGTCTGCTGGCGGGAGCGTGCAAAGCTCCGGGGTGCACAGTCTGTCTTGTGTTCGAGGCCTCAAAGATTCAACAAGTCCCATTTCCTCTGCAGTGTCACTCTATAGATTCGATGCTACTTCTCGACTCATCTATAACCTTGACAGATTCCGACCTCCCTCCTCCTGTCCAGCCGGACCATTGTTTTTTTGTTGTTAATGTTTGTTCCTGCAGGCTTGGAATGGATCAGCTTGCCCGGAGGAAGCCTGGATCTCATCCCCCACACATCACCGCCCCACCTTCCCCAGACTGAAGTTCTTTCCTCTGACGCATTCGATACCACCCGACACTATTGAGCTGATATATTGACAGTGAAAGGGGCCTGGCAGCCAAGAGGCGTCTGGCCGCAGAGCCCGGAGTCCAGGAGAGAAACTGCAGAGAAAACCAGCGTGATGGATTCAAGATACAAGAGATAACCCTCGCTGCAGATCAGTCAGTCAGTGTGTGGGCGAAAACAACAGGTGGCGCTAGTTCACCAGTCATCATGTTTCAAGTCGGGTCCTGAAGCTGACACACTGAGCAGCAGCAGAGAGTTAGAATGACAGAGAGTGAATGGAAACACGGGCTGCTACACCAGGAAATGACATATTTCTCCCCTATGCTCATGTACAGAGGCTGACACTGAGCCACACCACCCCCCCCCTTCACACACACACACACACACACACACATGCACCAATACAGTATGCATACACACATTACCACCAATCCCATCATGCTCTCTCCCTCCCCCATCCCCTTGAGAAATAATGGGGGATTATGTCAAAGCAATTCAATTGGAGCCTGTGAGTGGAGGTAATGAACTCCTCCCTTTATCTATTCATTTGCGTATTAAAGTATTTATTTGTGCCTGTCATCTGTCGATGATAATCGGAGCGGTGAGGACGTGAGGCTGAGATAACAGACATTTCAGACCGCCAGGCTTTTCTCGCAAATAAAAATGTTATTGTTGCTGCTTTGCTCACATTTCTATTGAAAATAAAATGTTTACGTGTGCACGGCGCACACATGTTTTCCCGTCAGACAATAAAAAAGCCACTGCTTGTTTGGAGTTGGCCCTTTTCCTATTTAGGTCAGCGGTCTTCAGTCCATTTCATGTTCTGCTGCCTCTACTGTGCCTAAATTGCCCAGCAGGCAGGTGCCATTAGAGCAGTTTGTTTGCAAGGTAAGCAGCTATGAGAAGTGACAGCAGTAGAATCACTAATGCACTTTGGCTGTCATTTCTCTCTGAAAGCCCCTGCAGGGAGGGCCTGATTAAATTGATATTCAACCTCCTGCATGTTGTGGGCCCAGGCTTCATTAGCATAGGGTTTAGATGACACAGAGAGAGGGCTGGCATTAGCGTTGTAGAGAGCTGTTAGACACTGCGCTGTAACCAATTTTCCAATTATAACCGCTGCCTACAATGTAGCGTATTAATGATTCAAATCACATTATTAACAGAGCATGTATGTTTAAAAACCAAGAGAGAAAAATGGGAGCATGCGTCTCAAACAGCGGCGGCTCACAGGAAGTGTCGGTGCAAATGAGAACGGGGAATCAAAACAAACGTTGAGCTGCAGGTGTCGCGTGACGAATAGACGAAAATAGGATCCTGCCCTATCCGTGTTGACTGCATCATTATGCTGCATGGCCGAAGGGTTGGAGTCACATCAGAGAAGTGGTGCAGTGGCTTTGTGTGTGTCTACTTGAATTTTGGAGATATATTTGGAATACTGGAAAGGGTAGTTGTTGAGCTAGCCCACAGTGGTTTGCCATTTAGCAGCTAACATGCTATTATCTGAAGTGCGCTCTAAGCTAACGTCTTGCTGTGTTCACACAGTATATTCAAGACACATGTTTTTAACCATTGACTCTTGTATTTAAAGATGGATGACATGACTGCTCCCCAAAAATGAAGCCAAATCTTGATTGCCCCCTGGTGGCTGGCTGCTGTTCAGGTCGTAAGCCCCGCCTCCTCTATGTAAGCAGATGGGACCAAACAAAAAAGTCAAATTACTTCTCCAAAATCAAAGGTAGTTCTAATGAGCACAAGATGGTATTGTTAGTATCGAGTAAATTTGGGCTTCATTTTCGTACAAAAGGAGGAATTTGAGAAATGACATCCATCTTTAAATACAGTCTATGGTCAAAGTTCACCAAAGCTATTAACTTATTGTGGTATTTTATAAGTATGGATGGATATGGCACACATTTTAGATTTTGCACTCGTCAATGTAAAATGTCACAATATAATGATGTTATACAAATATGTCCGTATTCATTGTGGCCCTGGAAATTGGCTTGTAATAATATCTGAATGTGACCATGTATTACTAAAATAAATGTAGAAGGGAAATGTTTGATTTGGGGTTTGTGACCAATTGAGGCGTTTTGAGATTCAAATAACAATACAGGAGTTTCATCTTTTACTCAGACGTTTTTATACCAAAAGCCTAAATCCCTCTTTCGTAACGGTCTACTTAACCCAACGTAGTTCCATTTTTCATTATTTTATTGTTTCCGTCAGTCTCACAATAATCCTCATCTAAAATGACTTGGCTTTAGGAGAATTGTGAGGCTCACCATGTCCAGTGTTGCAGCACAGTAATGCAGCGGTAAACCCATTGCTCACTGACCTCTCTTTAACCGGAGTGGCTGTTTTCAGCAGCCACACACTGGGACAAGCTGTCTATCAAGTGTGCACTCAGAGAGGACAAATGCAGTGTGACCCATGCTGCTTTCATGGGTGGACAAAGTGCATGTGAGACCGATGGTGTTTACAGAAGCTCCAGTGTGCTGTTTATCCTCTTTCCCGGCAGCATGTACAGATTTGTGGATTTATCTGGAAACGGAAGCCAAAAGAAAGTGACACATTTATCGTGTTAATTTGCATTACGATATGATAGTTTATGTAAATGGCATTACAGTCTGTTTGCTTTGTTGGTTTGTGTTGTTGTTTTGTGGCATGTAAATAATTATCTTGACAGCCTCCTCTGTTACACATCCAGTAAAAGCCTAAAAAAAATCCTCAGCGCTCCCTCCAGCATTAGCTGCATATTAACGTGACAAAACTGTGGTTAAAGCTGTGGTTAGCGCTGAGCAAATATTTAAAGTCACTGCTAAAGACATCATCACCACAGCAAATAAATGAATTGAATGCTGCTTATAGCCTCCCCCTTCCTCTTACCTAAATGGATATTTGATCCCCGGGGAACACCTAGTGCTTTGCAATCTGCGTCGGCTTCCTGGTGGCGCTTCCCCATCTCTGTGAGGAGCGAGCACTGACTTTGAAGTCTGTGAAGCTGATGATAAATATGCTAATGTGTCTGGAGGTGACTCGACGTCGCAGATAGCACCGTGAGGGGGGGAAAGTGCCACCCATCGTTTAATATGTGGAGAGACGGAGGCAGCGAGGACCGAGGGGGGGGGAGCAGAGCGTCACTGATAAGGCGTTTACAAGGATAAACAATGGGAGTAAAAGAGCATTTAAATTGTTGTTTTTGTATCTGATCCAGTGGACTGATCTGTGGATATGTGACCGTCACATGCAACACAGTCAAGTGTGTTTGAAAGGCATGGTCCTACATGTGGGCCTTGATCAGAGTATATATATTATGTTCTGTGTAGGGCAGAGGTCAACATCAGTTTATTACCCAAGTTCACTTCACTGGTTCTTTGATATCAGAGCTAAGAATTTCTGGAGGTGGTTTCACTTAACTGTTTTTTACGAGGCAGGTTGTTTTTAAACCTGTAAAACCTTCTAATTAAAGGATAATACAGTTTATTACAAATTGGGACTTACTTTCTCACTTTTATTAGCTATCATAAAATTATACTTGCTGCAGTAAATGGTGAGATATGGGAACATGGTGATTTTGCAAAAAAGTTGTAAATAATCCCTAAATAAGCAGTTTACGTAGATTATTTAAACCATTAGATGTGAAGAAAAAAATGGCAATTAAAATACAGTTGCAGTATAGTTAAGTTTGGACAATTAAATAATAATTTAATAATTTGTCGAACATAGAAAGTACTGAGTATTGGCTTCAGATATTCTGTGCATTGTGAGTTGAAGAATCCTCCATTATGGACCAAAGCTATGATGGATTACGTCATGGGCAAAGTGGGCATGTGCCCCTGGGCCTTGGAGCCAATGTGGACCCTTAAGATTTATTATTAGGCTCTCTTTGTATTTGTGCTTTTTGTATATGAATATAATACATTGCGTAAAGACCAGGATGATGCACTCATGAATTGAACTGGAACTCAACTCGGATTTGGACTTAGACCAATGATTTTTCTTCATGGAATATATAAGAAATAATGTGTGTCGTTGCAAGTCCTGTTTGTGTGTGTGTGGCAAGTTTGTGTCTCCAACCATGTGGCCATGACATTATCCATGTGTTTACTTATTTTAGTTACATGGCTTCAAAAGCTTTGTTGTATACGACTATGAAAGTGAGGTAGGTCAATTACAAGATAATGTAAGATGTTGCGACAGTTTGCAAATTCATTTAAATATCCATATTTTCCTTCTTCATGCTTAAGAACGTCAGTGAACCAGATTGAAAGAGACGTGCATTTGAAACCGGTAAACTCTGAAATCAACCCGAGGCTTAGAAAACTACACGTGCCATTTAATGGAATTCTGCAGTTGTGCCCCTGGGCTTCTTTATTATTATTTTATTTGCTGTTCTGTGTGCTCCTGCCACTGTTTACCTCTCTGAGTGAGACCTTCTACCTGCCAAGCACATGTCTCCTTCTGTCTGCAGTGCACAGGGAGCCCGGCTGCTGCCGTCTCTCAGCCTGAACACAGACTTGATACCCTCAAGGTGACAGCAGCAGATCTGTTGCAGGTGTCGAAGGCAAAATCAGGGGTTGTCAGAAAGCATCTCGCCACATCGACTCGGATCCACTCAGATCTCCGAGCGGCATATTTAGCATCCGGGAAAACACGTTAAAAACTCATGATACTACCAACATTTCCAACTTAAAGTGTTTGGGCGGAGATTAAAAGAAATGGAAAGCAGAAAAAAATGGATTTGCATTCATCTGTTCTGCAGGGAGGCCTCATCCCTTATCGGCTTGTGTATCTCAAGGCGGTCTTTGACATTAATGCCTCAAGAGGAGCTTTCCACTTCAAGTGTGTGAGGACAAGCTGTAGGTGTCACTGTCGCCGTGGCTTTGAGCTCCACCAGCCGAGGCTGCTGGGAGTCCAGAGCGCCACCCAGCCCCCTTTGTACGAGACGTCGTAAGTCAGATGTTCAGAATGCATGGGGCATTGTCTGCCTGGATGTTCGATGGGCTGGCAGCAAAAGGTGACATCTGGTGACTAATGTGCTCAGATGTGAATGCTGCTCCCTCAGTTCTCTGGGCAGCAGCTGCTCCGCACAGGCATAAATGAGACAGGGGGAGCGAGGAGAGAGAGAGAGCCAGGGAAAGATAGGGAAGGGGAGAGGGGGTGGTCGCCGGGGCCAAGGTGGGGGGTAGGGCTCTTGGTTTTTTTGAAGAGCAGTGTTTGTGTGTGAGATGGTGTGCGTGATCACCACGCCAGCCGTCTGACTCTGGAGGGGGGAGGCCGGGCATGTCATGGGAAAATCAATGACTTTCTGTCTGATTTTTCGAGGAGGTAAAACATGGCGGCCTCCCCCCCCCCAACACACACACACACACACACACTCCCTGCTGCCTGTGCACGTCCGCCGCTCCACAAAGAGACCACACAGAGCCACCAGAGCTTGTTTATGATCTGCTTTGTTTCCCGCGACAAAGTGGCTTCCAGTCCTCATGTGTGTCAGCGGCCAGTGGAGTCACAGCAACGGACTGTGTGCACGCTACTTGTCTCTGGCGGCCTGGAGGCGTGTGGACTGTCACGTGCGCAGGTCGCAGACGTCCATTTGTCCGGTTTCTGCCCAAATCAGTGGAGGTGAAGGGGATTTAATTGGTTTATTCCTTCCTAAAGTGATGGAGATGCAGAAATCTTGGTCCCAGCACTTCATGGCCGCCCCCTTTAAATCTGTTGAAACACGACATCACAACAACCCAGTAACAAGACATGACTGCATCCATCACGCTGCACAGACGTCCCAGGAGCCAAGTGGATTTGGGGTAAAGGAATCAACCGCTTCATCCTTCTCCTGTCACAGGAGTCTCCATGTTTGTTGGGCTTCATGTCACTTCTCAGAACATGTGATGTGTTTGGATGACAGACGGTTGGATCACACCCCCTTTCCTTCATGTTTCCTATGTGTGTGTGTTTCCCTGAGGTCCCTTCAGTGGAGAGGGTCCTCGCGCAGCTCTAACACTACATCCATACTTCTGCGTTTTCGTTTGAAAACACTACTTTCTGGTAGCTGATGCTAAAGGGCATCATGTGATAGGAGTCTGACAAATCAGAGAATGCTACGTTGTGACCCAATCAGCAAACAGTTGTGAGAGTCCTATGTCAAAATGCACGAACAACTCCAGATGAAAACACAGCCCCGGAGTTTTGAAACGTAAACCGTTTCCATTCTCCGATTTATCATCTCGAAAACTGTCTGGAGCAGAGTTGATGCATTTTCAAACAAAAACAATGTGGTATGGATGTAGCCTATAACAAGAGAAGGGGCCCCCTTAGCTCTGGTCTGTCAATGAGTGAGGTCAAAAAACATAGAACAACTGACAACAATGAGAAAAAACAACAACCCCCTTCAAAAAATGACAATAATGACATCCGAGGATTGATTTTCTGACCCGGTCGGTTCATCCTCAATGAAAGGCCGATAGCGCCGCACACGTCTGCGTTGTTTCTGCCCCATAATCTTGCCAAAATGATTTGTATCCTTCCTTTCCAGCGAGTGGGGGGGGGGGATCACACGAGAACTGGTCGTGGATCAACACCCTCAAACATGTGGTCATTTGTGCCATTCATATGGACATGCTGCTCTTTAGGAGACACTCGAGCTCCACTTAAAAGGCGTCATGGGCTGCTTTCGATTAGGGAGGCTGCGGGCTGCTTTAGATTTGATGAACAAGAAGTGCATATGCATTCCACAAAGAATGTTAATGAAACACATTCCTCCCAGTTTCTCATGGAAACCAGCTTGGATTTGGGGATGAGGAGGTGGAGAGAAAATGGGGTCCCCTCCTTGTACCCCTAATCAGGAGGAGGGGGGAAAGGAGCTTACAAGATGCAGGAGGTATTGAGTCTTCAGTGGAAAATGGAGAGGAAAATTGTGTGGGATGAGATTGTCAGTAGAGGGGTTCCAATAGGTCGACTAGCTTGTTTTATATATGGTAAGTAAATAGAACAAGTAAAGAGAACGTACAGAACAGAGTGTTTTCACTATAATAAGGCAGTAACCTTACAAGCAGATAATTGGATTATGCTTTTACAACTATACATTCATTATTATCTATACTGCTTTTTCCTATGAGGGTCGCGTAAGGAGCTGGAGCCAATCCCAGATGTCATTGGGCGAGAGGCAGGGAACATGTTGGAGAGGTTGCCAGCATATGCTTTTGCAATGTGAGACAATCAACATACTGAACCTTTCCTTGATCAGCAAGAACGGATAATGAGCACTTGTGCTTCCATCTATTTGTTTTATGTGCACTCTGGAAGTGATAGAGGATGATGAGAAAGCGGACAGGGTGAAAAGGAAACATGTTTTTCTGGTAAAAGATGTAAATATCCATCTATCCATTGTCAATACTGCTTGTTCTTTGAGAGCCGCAGGGGAAAGCTGAAGCTAGTTCCCGCTGACTTTGGTGGAGAGGCGGGTTACACCTCGAACAGGCCGTTAGTGTATCCCAGACATATAGAGACATAGAGCAAAATACATAGATGTTTACTGATGTTATAAATCAATTGAGAAGTCGTTTACTCATAAACTTCTATAGACCTTTTTTGTAACTGGCGGAGTTGCCCCCTGCTGGTCATTCAAACACATGTTTCAGGCATTTCCACATTGGCTTCACTTTCTGGAACTGGAGTCTATGTACATTTGTAAATACTGTCTATAGCCATGAATAAGCATGGAGTTAATATGACATGAATGTATTGTCGGATAATTTAAAACCCAACAAACATCCTGACGTCACTGTCGTGTCCTTCCTGTCGAGGACTCGGCGGCTCGGACACTTTGTTCCACTCACTTCGGTGCATCTGTCATTGAGGTGTTGTCTTTTTGTCATTGATATTTAGGTTTCACCTCATCTCTCTGTCGCTTTGTGGCACTTGTAGCTGTTACTGGTCGTCCATATCATACATGAAGTCTTGAATGACACGTGGAGAAAGCAGGGAAAGAGTTAACGGGAACATTTATCCTAATCGTAAAAAGCTCGAACGCAGTGGGAGTGTCTGCGCAGTATAACCGATCATTGCAGCAGATTTATCCGATCACTACGAGAAGACACACAGTTCATGTCATAACCGTATATTTGCACCCACCTGAACACTTGTAAAATCACGCCGCCTGTAAATCACTTCAATTAAACTCCCTGGAAGTATTGGCAGACTTTTACATTCCTCTGCTGTGGATACTGGATGTTGCAGCACATATATCTGTCTGGCTGCACGGCGCATTGTGCCGGATACAGCTTCAGTGAGGGTAACAAGTCATTTACAGTGCGGCCGGTACAGACACTGGATGAGAGGCTTCCTCCATATATGTGAACTGCAGTATCCTCCTTAATAAATTATTCAGAGTTTGCATAAGAGAGAATCTTTTCAGTCATTAACTATTATTAGTCATGCAATTCAATTCGTGCCTCCGAGCTAAAGCCCTCACACACACACACACACACACACACACACACACACACACACACACACACACACACACACACACACACACACACACACTCTCTCTCTTTCTGTCTGCAAAAATATTTTAACAAGAAATAACAATTTGCAATAGAGCGTCGTATGTATCTATGTATATATGGATGTGTGTGTGTTTTAAATACTGTAAGTACAAGTACATATAAAGTCAACACCCTATGGTCCACACATTTGCATGAGTGAGCTCCTCACACGTGCAATGGTCTGTGTACATTTGCTTGTCTGCTCTGTGTTTCGGCTCATTTCCTGGTATGTACGCGGGCGTCATGTTTGAATAATGGCAGCCGTATTTGCATTGAGCTGCTCTGCATTCATAATGCCGATCGTTGGAGAAGTGTGTTTTCATTACTGGCAATCACAGAGGCTCCCATCCAATGCAAATGAGACACTTTGCCAATTAATGAATAATGCTGCTGGTTGAAAAACAGGCCCGACGTCTGTATTGACAAATACAATGTTACACCAGGATTATTGACCTAGTCTGATTATTTTCTTTCCATTTCACTGACCTTATCTTTGTGCCGAATACCCGGCCCGAGCCATTATGTGCTGCTTTAGTACTTTAACACATCAATCATCTGATCATTTATATAGTGTTTCCAGATCATAATTCTATTTACCAGGGGCACTGTAATGTTGTATTGATTGCCGAACCATTAGCATTCATGCTACCGTCAGTAGTGAAAAGTAGTTCTCCTCCCGCTCTCGGCTTCACTCTGCCGTGTGCTAGCAGCTATAAATGGCCATGTTATTGAAAATTCCTTTTTCCTTTCAGTGCAACGAGGGAGGGGGGGGGGGGGGGGCGGATCTCTATTAGTAGACTGGGATTTTCTCCCATGTGTCACGGTGAGTGTAATTGCAATGTCACACTTCAAGGACTTCATGTGGGTGGACGGGTGGTCTCTACCACAAGAGAGAGGACTGTAGTCAAAATACCAATTAATGAAGGCCAGAGAAATATGACCTGAACCGCTCCAGATCGGCACCTAGCAATGACTGAGCCCGTCGATTGAAATTGTATCCCATCAGCCCTCGGTCGTGGGTCAGCGCTTCGGTGTCGGCGCTGGCAGATAACACTTCCCTCTCGCCGGATCCTGGCTCCTGCCCTCAAGCGGACGTCCAGGAGTTCATCCCCGTACTTACTTCACGGTGATGAATTCACAACTTAAGAGGGAAAATGAACTCCAGCTCTTTAGAAATTCTTTGTCGAATCCCGCCGACCGCCAAGTCAAGCTGTACCTCGATGATTTTTTACTGTTCCCGGGCACAGCCAGGAAAATGTAATCCTCTTCTGTTCTTCTAGTCATCTCTCTGCAGAGGTTCAACCAAACCACTTACACTGAACCTGCCTGTCCGAGGTCTTTGTGCCGCTTGTGAAGCAGCATCATATTGCTGCTGTAGCTCCGGGCTGCAGACAACGGCGCTGTCTCGGAGTATCTGACCACACATGTGAGCCCTGAACGATGGCACAGCCAAGCCTCGGTGGTAACACAGCCCACTGCTGCCAGAATTAATTACCACACTGGGCTGTGACCTTGCCACGGAGATTTCCATTTGCATGTGGCGCCAAGTGAGCCTCAGATACTGAGTCGGCTTCATGTAAATGGCCTGGCAGGGCTGTGTGGAGTGAAATGGTAGAGACATTGACTGGCTTGCATAGCATCCCTGCAACTAATACCTCTTTTACACCAATGTTAGTGGGTATACATGCATTTTCTTCAGACTAGGATAAACCTGCTGAAGAAAGGAGATTGACTCCTTCCCGATTGCCAGAGTTTGCCTTTCTGTTTTTTTTTTTCTCACTGAGAGTTATGTTCCAAAACCAAAACCAAGACATCGAAGGGTCATGCATCTTGCGCGATATGGAAAAAGAAATCTGTATCCGTGCACGTTATTCCCAAAATGTAAAAAATAATAAGTGCTCAAACGTTCATGGCTATTTGTGGGTGCTGTGTCAGCATCTACCAATATAAAGAAGAAGAAATGAGTGTGTTCACCTGGCTGTCACATTTGCATCACTGCTGATCGAATAAAAACAATAAAAACCTGTTTCTACTGCAGAGTCATTTGACTCGGGAGTGAATAGCGACTGCATCCATCCACACTGCAGACAAAAGCCAGAGGTTTTTTAACCAGGGGAAAAATGGGGCTCAAGAGTTAACTCCTCACTGTTGTTCGGCCTTAAAGCTTCACTGATTATTATTTCTATTTATTTACTATGAATCAAATATCTATGTTTAAATGTCACACTGAAGGATCATTTAATCTAGGGATCATTTGAGCCTCATTAAGGTCATTGTTACCTCTGCCAAGGAGGTTTAAGTTTTTCTCTGCGTTAGTTAGCAGGATTACACAAAAACTACAGTGGAAGGATGTGACACGGGTCAGGAAAGACAACATACGATTAAAGTGTGGATTCTGAATCTTAGTTTAAAATTGTGTGATAGGACGTTTTTCAAGGTTTTTTTTGGTAAAGAAATAATACAGAAATGTTGATGAATATTTTCACACATTTCCTAGGGAGGGATTTAAGGATCTTCATGAAAATAATCAGGCGTGTTAAAGGAAGTGATATCTATAAGTGTGCTGCATTTAGTGCAGCTTGGTTGAATTTAAGAAAAGTCCTCTGCCATTCTAGATGCTATTGTCAGTGCCTCATGTAAGTGCCTGAGTGTCTTGGCCTCGACGGAGGATGACCCAAGGTCAGCCTGTGGTGTCATGAAATATTCAGCATCACTCAAAGCAGAGAGCGCCTTCGTCTAGTTCTGGTTTGAAGAAGTGAAATCCTCCTTGTTACAGTGTCGTTAGAAACTGATTCTACTGTCACTCTTTTGTCAGATGCTGCTGCCATGATGGTGCAGTCACTGCAGCAAAGTGTGTGTGTGTGTGTGAATGGTGGAAACACACACACACGCGCACACACACATGCACGTTGCCTGTAAGTGACATTTAATTTAATAAGACGTAATTATCGGTGGGTGCATTCTTGTGAGTCGCAGCCACGACCTGGATAGGTGGATTTGTGTGTAGAAATCCAGAGAATTATAGAAGCTGTAACCTTGTTTGATCAGGAGATGTGATGTTTGCTTCTCATGTAATACGTCTCACAATCTCCAGGGAGCTGTAGTTAGAGTGTTTGCACACGGCCGTTAACATGCCAAACATATAAAATTGAAGGTCGCACGGTGTCAAGGAGCTAGCGGGATGATCCTGATGTTCATTTAGCTCCGAATGTAAAAGCAAACACTGATTCAAAATGATTCCTTTTCCGGATTTTTACTCAACTCTGCATTGGAGTTTAAAATGTTGCCTCACCTTCAATCATCCATTTCTTTTCTATCCTTTATAATTACTGTTTATAATTAGGCCACCGTGGAAATGGTCTCACCACCTCCTTCTATTTCTGTGTTTTCTATCTTTCGCTTTTACATGTGATGGATCGAAATGCATCCAGTGATGAGGCTTAAGTGGATTCCCTGCTGTGTTTTGATAACTGGGCAGTGCGTGAGTCCTCGGCAGCGGATCGGGAGGAAGCTCTATTTTCATGTCACACTGGGACCCAGCTGTCGGAAACATACACCAGACTCTTTGTCAAGAAATGTATTTTCACCTCGGCCTCTAAAGTAGACCACCCCAATAGGTGCTAATTGTACTATTTGTATGCTAGTAGATATTTTGGATAATTGGCTCGAAACACTCTTTTTAGTTAACGTGTGAAAACAATGCTAAAGTAACAATTGGTGAGAATTGTGGGAGCATAGCTCAAACTGATACGTCAATGTGTCGTACAACCAAAACTAGAATAGCACATTGCTCTGCTTAGACCCGACAGTCCCCCTGAATTCAATCAAGCTGCATTAAAATGACACACACTCATATATCATTCCCTAGACATGCCTCATTTTATATCAAGATCTCTGTGGTACTTCTTTAAATTCCTGGATATGCACCAAACTAAATTCTTCCCTGACCCATTGCACATCCTACCATCCTACCTATCCATTCAGTTGTTTCTGTATAATCTCAGTTACACAGAAACAAACCAACAACAAACGTACAGGGGTGAAAACATAACCTCCCCGGTGGAGTTAATACCAAATACTAATAAAGGAGGCCTCTGATTTCTGAGTTGGCACATGAAGCATTTGTGACAAAGATCCAATGGCGATGACGATTATCCATGATTGGATGACTCACTGAGACCAGTGACAGTGTGAGTGTGTGGGATGAGGCTTGCTTCTATCTTTACCCTTCTCCCCACCTCTGCCCATCGCTCACTCTCCTCTATTTATGGAGCACTGCAGCATATATGGCGGTTTCATACCGGTCTGCAGCCCACAGGGGACCCTTCACCCTTCTCCATCACAACTACCTGCAGCGCTTCTGCACAAAACCCGGCTTAAAAAAACGATAGGCTGTGGTAGGAGAAGGCGATGTGGCCTTCTCAACCCTCCATCGGTGGCAAATGACGACAAACACTCACATTGTACGACGCACAACCAGATGTGCACAGAGAGAGTGAAGATGGCGAGCGATTCCCTGCGTCTTTGTGTGTCGCCTACAACCACAGAGCTCTGCGGCGGCGGCAAGACAAATTGCCGCCTGGCATTAGCACTACAGTGAAGGATGAAAGTGCACGGTGCAAGGCAAACAGGCATCCCATTACAACAGCCACTTAGCAACAAACACATCTATTAAAGCGGCTGAGCGAGGGCTGGAGGTGAGCGTGCACACACCTCCGACGAGCCGCTATCCAGGGCAATGAGATTCAGGATGCGCAACACTGGGAATTTCGACGAGAACGAGGGGGAAAAAAAGAAAATAAATGGCCCTCCCGCTTCCCCTCTCCGCCGAGGAATCACTGGGCCATCGACGCTGTTTACATACTCGAAGAAAGAGTCTCTTCATCAGATGATGTTTTATGATTTATTTATTTTTTTTCCCAGCTCTGCCAGGACCGGGAGCAGTCCCTGTTCCACCATCATTTTTTACTGCCGACATGTGCATGACATCACTTACAAAGAGACGGGCCGCTCAATTCCTTGGTTCCACTGAATCACAGTGATTAATGGAGACGTTAATATGCTGACCTGATACAGCTACTCTTCTGCTTTTCTCTTTGTTCGCCGCCTTGTGTGTTTCTTTCCCACAGGTTCCTCCCCGGGGCTGCACCTCATACGCTCTGATGTGTGTCATATCATTCCTCAGACACAAAAATGCATAATTCCCTCCTTTTTTTTTTTTTTGTTAACCGCACTAATTACTGTAGTGCAAATCCTGACTGCTGTTGTCATGGTAATTGCCTTTCAGGGGTTATGGCGCCACTAGAGCTCAAGTGACTGCGAGCGAGAGAAAATGAGAGTAAGTTAGGGGAAGATTGCAAAGGAGACACACACACACACACACGCTGCTCATTGTGTGCCAACATATTTCATGTTTCATCTTGTTTCATGGCGTGTACTATTGGCAGTTTACCTTGACTCGAAATGATCTGACCACGGTGCGGCGCCGCGTCAATGCCAGCGAATGAATTTGATGTGGGTGAGTGGGGATAAGTGTTCTTTCAGCACCGAGCCGGGTGCCAAGAGGTCCCAGAGCAGAGACCTGCTCCGCCGCCATTTATCCACTGCATTAAATGGATGTGTTGGGTTCAAGGAGGGGTCAGGGAAATATAGGGGACAACATATGTCAAACAATACATATAGGCAGAGAAAAGTGGGATCATAAAAAGCCTTTTATCATTTGGCAAACAGGGCGCCGAGCAGAGGAAGAAGAAAAAGAGAGGGAGAAAAGCCTTGTGGATTGAAACGCTTGATCATCATTACGGAACAACAAGAGGCACCTCTGACAGTTGGCACCGACATAATGCTGAAATGAGGATGGTTTAGCTTTTCCAAGGTCTCAAGGTTCAGGGCATCAATGTGTGTGTGTTTGTGTGTGTGCGTGTGTGTGCATGAGCATGTGCATGTGTGTGTGTGTGTGTGTGTGTTTTGGTTGTCGCAGTGCCCTTAGAATGTCCTTGTGTAGAATTTCGTGTCCTCCTGGACCCCAAGCATGACTGGCTTCCTGCTGTTCACCGTTGTTATTTAGACACTTCATCATCATGGATCTGCTAATATCACCTACATTACGTTTTTTTTATGATCTCTAAGTTTTGATTTATGTCGTAAAACAATCCAGATGTTTTCCAGAGACAATACGACAAAGACAGATCCAACAGGCAAATATGAATCCCTGTCAGAAACACAGGGTCAATTCTCCCAGCAGTAACTCGTGTACAACTCGTGTACCAATTTTTATACATTTTTTACTTTTATTTTTCTATATGTTACATTTCATTGTATAGCTTTTCACCTCAGTTGCTTTTGAAGCAGCCAAGGACTGAGCTCCTCTATTTGTCTTTTTCTTTGTTTGTTTGTTTGTTTCACCGCTTTTTGTTTGTGATGCTTCATGTTTGGGATCACGAAAACCTTCCAGGAGGAAACGCGCCAGTCATCTTGCTCCTCTCGTTGAAGGTCATGCTTTTCACTTCGCTCGCCTCGGTTCAGAACAGACGCAAAACACCTAATGCTGCCAGAATTATGTTGTGTTGGATGCTACATTGCTTTTGCATGTTTTGTATTTTTAGCCTGTTTATTTAATAAATAATCGATTGTCAAATTAGTGAATCTTAGTTTTGGTCATTTGCAGGTTTTTGCATCCTATTTGCTTCTTTGTGAAGTTTTTATTTGCTTGTGTTTGGTTTGATCCTCAAGCTCCACCTACATTCAACCTTGAGGTGGACATAGAGGGAATTGAAGGTTAAAGACATGACTCTCCCCCAAAAGCGAAGCCAAAACCTCACAATAGACCCCTGGTGGCTGGCTGCAGTATGGGTCATCGATTCCATCTCCTCCATGTTAGTGAATGGGGCATGAGCCAAAATAAAAAGTCAAAGTAACCAACACATATATTTTTCTGTCGTCGTAGACAGTTCTTCATGATTGACAGCCGACAGTGACTCATGATTGGTTGAGCGTGTGTATGGGTGGAACCTTGAGACTGGCAGTATTTTCTACATTCCTGGATAGTGTGAGCAAGTGGTGATGCTTCGACCATCTTTACCTACAGTCAGGAAGTGGAGTGACGTTATCTGAGATGGAGATTTTTTTCAGCTCTCAGTATAAGAAACTCTAAAAGATCCCCTCCAGCTGAATTCTAACTTGATAACATGACAGTAATAGCTACACACACACACACACAC